>NC_033800.1:46577140-46613594 GCF_001876935.1 Asparagus officinalis
CACAAGCAGTGTGGGTCTAAACGATTATTTCATAATATTAATTAGCAACTCGTGCACCATCACATTCCATAGATTTTATTCTGGAAAAAAATATTTTAATTGTAGATATCCGGCCCATAACCAAAATACATCATCTTTGTCTGGAACATAATAATAGGGTTAATTTTACAAAATCTCGCTAAACTTTAGAGGTATTGCACATAACCTCCCACCCTCAAACTTTGCTTATCCCACAACTAGGGGTGGACAATGGCCATGCTACTTCGCCGCGCGGGCGGCGGCCGCATGCCGGCTCACGTGGCGAGGTCGAGCCCAAGCCTCATGAACTCGAGGCGAGTTTATAGAGCCGTATTTTGACGTTTGTTCCCTACCTAGAGTTTAGCCTAGCTCACGCGTGGGCCCGAGAACATACGGGATGAACCATGACACGGGTCGGCCCACCTGGCCCACTTAATTATTTTTTTCTTATTTTTTAATATTTAATTGTTTTTAATAGTTTTTTTAATATTGTTTAACACTTATGAATTATATGCAAATAGCAAATTAACAATGACATAATTATAAAAATTAAAAAAAACTTTATTAAGTAAAATTGTATATTTGCATATAATTACAAAGAGAATCATCACAAAATACTGAGATTAAATACAGTTCGGAGAAAGTTGTGCATTAATGAGTAGGATAATATTGTTCTACTAATTAAAAAAACACAAAGTAAGAGAAATTACAATAAACTTTAAAGGAAAAAGATGTTACTACCAACAAATGTGAGCTCATGGGTCGGGACAAGCGAGCCATCTCGCTCATATGTAGGCCCAATCCGCTCACTAGGCCTTGTGGGCTGAGCGGGTTGTTGGCTTGCATCTGGCTTGGGCCGACCAACTCGTCTCACAGCCCACTACCATAGAGGGCCGAATTAGACCCGTCCCCACGCCAAGCCGGGTCAAACCGAGCTCAAAGAGCACGCCAAGCGAGCGGCTCGTGGGCCGACGTGGCACACCCGCCTTCCACGACGGGGGTAATATGCCTTGGGACGGGCCAGGCTTGCCCCGAGCCCGGCCAGGTTGAAATAGACCACGCCTACCTCTCTGATCCCCGGACTGGGACTAGACCCATCTCTGCCCATGACTCGCCTAGGCGCGGGTTGAGTTTGACCCAGTCCACATCTTGTGGGGCATGTGCTTACCCATGGATTTTTTGCCTAATCCCCCCCCCCCTTTACCTTTTAGTTATATTAAACTTATATTTGCAATTTTAAAATTATTTCTAAGTTATTTTTAAGTAATTTAAACTTGTATTTAACTTTTTATCCTTCCAAATAGACAATAACAAGCTTAAATATAGCTAATTTGTATCTCAATAGGCCAAAAGACCCACGAACCAAAGACCTATGACTTTTCTACTTTGTTGGTAGCTAGCTACGGACCTAAATGCCTAAAGGAACCAATAGCCTAACCAAAAAATATATGATGAGCCGGAGCGGGTCGAGCGTAGGCCGGATCGAGCATGGGTCAAGCCTACTTCTTTGATCCCGAGTCTAGGGTTGAGCCGGACATGGGTCGTGACCCGGGTATAATCATGGGATAGGTCGGGCCTAGCCTGTTAGGTCTCGTGTTTTGATGATGATTTACAAACCACATTATCGATGCAAATTGCTTGTTAAGTGATCTTACGCAAGATGTATTTAAAAGCAATATAGTGCCATTAATTGGAGGATTGATGGATTTGCGCCTAAACGATGATATCTGTGAAGGTGGAGACAAGTTGATAAAGAAGCCCTAAAATGCTCAAAGATCGACTCACGCAAATATCAAATAAAGAAGAGTTTTCAAGCATATATTCAAGAAGAGCTTCATCAACAAAACTTAGTAAATATTTAAGTTTTGTATACTATTGCAAGCGATATTTACATTTTTACTTCTCTCTAGATCATAATGTAGGCAAGAAATAAAGTTGATAACTTTTGAAGCATTTGGGGATTACACACACATTTCAAAACTCGTATTTTTGACGGTTTTTGTAAAACAATAAGTTTTCACAAATACAAGATGCTATTTTAGAAATTCTTTCTCTAACATATCTATTTTCATAAATATAAGTATTCTCCGAAGTTTTACTATTTTTGGAATTAATTTGATATCTTAAATCTAATTTAGAAAATCAACAGTTCTTAAAAAATCAGGTTTCTGAAATATCATATTTTCGGTCGACCGGTTTTTCAGATCAGTCGACTGTCCAGGGGTAGGTTTTTAGCTACTGCAATTGGCCTCCAAATCAATTGACCGATACACACAGCCAGGCGACCGATACACACAAATCAGTCGACTGATACACACAATCGGCCGACCGACAATGTATTCTGTTTTCCAATTCTACCCAACGGTCAACTGATCGGTCGACTGATTTTCTCGACCAGTCAACCGATCACAACCGCCAACAGTAATGACTAGTTTCCAGTTTCCTAATTTTTTGGGATTTACTTTGGATTTTGGATTTTCTTTTGGATTTGGGATGGGTTGTTGAGAGACTATAAATAGTTCTCACGTTTCGTTTATTCAACCAACAAAGAAAACTAAGAAATCCAAGAAAACAAAGAGAAAAGCTTGAGTTTTGTTTTTGAGACTTCCAAGCTTACATTTTCGACTTATTCTCAAGTTCTTCAAATTTTCGGTTTTCACTTTCATATCCCACAAACCCTTAACCTTCAATCATTTATCTCTTCATCCTTGCTATTGGATTGTTGTAAGAGAGAATTTTTCTTCATCTTGTATTGTGTGGAGAGCTAGATCTCGAGGAGATCATTGTGTAGAGAGTTCGATCTCGGGGAGATCATCGTGAAAAAGTCCCGACTTTCAAACCGGGTTGTGTAGCGGATTACCATCGGGAGAGATGGTCGGGGACATAGGTCGAGAGGACCGAACATCATGAACACATCGTTGTCTCACTTGGCTAACTATGTCTAATTCTCTCTTTTAAATCATTGCCTTATTACTATATTTGTATCTTAAATTGCATTGAAATTTTATTAGTTGCCCATTATTGCTTGATTACCCTATTCACCCCCCTCTAGGGTAATTTCATAGCCCACTACGGGCCGAGCCAGGTCGTGACCCATGGTGGGCTGGGGCGGGTCAGCCCGCAGGTCGACCCGACTTACGCCCATCCCTAACTATGGGTTACCTCACAAAACTCCCCCGAAGCTCTAGTTTATCTCACTGAATCCCCTTGCTTGTAATTTGTAAATAACTAACATTCTTTTAAGAGGAAAAAATTCAAACTTTAGGAGAAGAAGTATGTTGCCTTTAAATGATAGGTGATAAATTTTGGGAATTTTTTACTCAAATACATTTTAGTTATTTGTAAATTACAGGCAGAGGGTTAGGTGAAATAAGCTAAAGTTTAGAAGAGATTTTGTCAAACAACACATAGTTCAGGAGGGTTATGTGAGATAATCAAAGTTTAGAGGGGTCACGTGCAACACCCTCAAAGTTCTGGGTTTTTTGTGAAATTAACCCGATAATATGTTACATCATGCCCACGCTTTAGGTCAAGAACAAGGTTCTTTTTAGTAAATGTTCAAACTTTTTAACTAATAACTACTTATGTAGTATTTTTTATTTTTTGTTATGAGATATCGGGATGACATCTCTTACCGCCAAAGAGATATGCATATATTTTCAGGAAAATGATGTAAGCTTCAGATTTTAAAAATACATATCTATTTACCAAAGTTTCTCTTTTCAAGAATGAAATTGGACTGACCGGTGATTCGCCGTTGAGAAGAAGCTTGGGCGGGCGTATTCAACTGCGAGGGTTATTCTAGTAATTAAAAAACCATGGTTAGGGGAAAATGGAAATCAAACCATGATTTACTGTTTCTAACAATATTCCTATCCAAAGGAGTAATAACACGATACGGTAATTCGAAGAACTAGCATTTACATGTGAAGATTTGATTTACAAATATCAAATTACTAGGGGGATTAGTCAATTAGAACTGAAATAATTTGTGGTACAATTTTTTATAGTGTTAGTTAATTGAAATTAGAACTATGATAAAATTATGCCGTGTTATTCAACTAGAGCTAGATAAAAAGTAGAACTGTGATGATGGTGAAAGTTTATGTGACTTTTATCAAATTTATATAGAAAAAAAAGAGTTCTAATCTCTCAAATTGTTCTAAGTTTTAAACTAGAACTAAATGGTAAAAATAGAACTTTCTTATTTGCTTTTTTATTTTTTATATTTCATTTCTCCATCGTCTTCAAACCACACTATAAGATTAGATCACATCTCTTCTTATCCTTCAATTTAATGTTATTTTCCATTTTTGATTAAATATTAGAATTGCATAATTAATTTAAATTGATAAATTATAAAATTCATGTTTTATTAAAAATTAATTAAAATTGAGAGATGGCGGAATAATGTCTAGAAGATAAAAAAGATAGAAAAAAGGAAAAACTTTATTTTTTTCATTTGTAATTATGACAATAATCCCAAAAAAATCTAAAGTTACAAATTATTATAATAATAATATCTTATAGTCTATCCAATAGTTCTTCAAGATTAATTAACACTAAAGTAAATAATTAATAATGATAAGTTTTAAAATATATAAATAGTAATCTTATCTTATCATCAAAATGCATGACTTATATGTTTATTGACTGTTGACAATTATCCTTAATTATACTAACAATTATCCTACTAAAATATCCTGCTTTAAAAAAAGTACTCCAAATTATCCCACTAAAATATCCCACTTTAAAAATTTATCTCATACTAAAAATTATTCTATTTCTATAAAAAATGTTCCAGTTGACTAATGCCCTCTAAAGATTTAGGGGTCTAATATGGAAAAACCCCTTCTTGATATTAATGACCAAGGAGAAGGATTTTTTTAATGGAAGGTGAATACAGTCAGATATAGTAACATATATTCTTCTCATATTCTATCCTCTCTATTAGGTAACATATAATCTTGTATTAGGTAGTATAATTGCTATTTTATTTTTGACCTTTATTGGTAATTTCCATATAAGTTTTCTGCTTATACAAAGTATATGTAACTATGCTTATTAATAATATCAACCTTTCTTCTTTGGTTATCATTCTTTAGTTATCATGGTAGTCATCCATTTATACTCTTAAACTATAACGCATAAATATTAACCCTCCCTAATTAGTGAACAAAGCCTTGATAGTCAAAATCCTAGCTTACATAGGACTAGCTAGGTGCAGTTTTTGAGCTATGAGCTATAGCTAAAGAACAAACATAAGGCTACTATTTACTAATGACCATATATACTACTTAGATTTCGACCTATAAGCATGTTTTTCTTTTTTTTGATAAAATAAGTTTGTTTTAAGAGACCTATAAGCATGTTTTTCTTTCTTTTGATAAAATAAGTTTGTTTTTTCTTAAAAGAGTAAAATAACTTGTAAGCTTGTTATGTTTTAGATGGAAACAAACAAAGTAAGCTTTTTAATGAGAATCCGATCACTGTAGGCCGAGAAAAGGGACTGCTCATCCATATGAATAGTGAGGGGGGTTGGGGGGGGGGGGGGTGCACTCTTGCCAAGGATGCTAGCTTTAGGAAGGCCGGGGATCCTATGCGTGAGGGGTCGTTGTTGTCATAAGAATAGAAAGAGAGAGAGCACCCTTGCCAAGGATGCTAGCTTTAGGAGGGGATCCTATGCGTGAGGGGTCGTTGTTGCCATAAGAAGAGCGATCAGCCGTTCAGTTTACTATGGTGGAGTCTCTGACACTGTCAAAAACTCAATTGAAGAATGCCTAGGTTTCAAAGAAGGGATGTGGCCAATTAAGTATCTTGGTGTTCCTCTCCTACACAAAAGACTGTCCTATGTTGATTGTCTCCCTCTTATTAATAAGATTACTGGACAACTCCAGAGCTGGATGAAATGCAAAAATTTATCTTATGTAGAGGTGATAAAAAGTGTAATCCTTAGAGTTCAAATCTATTGGACTTCAAGTTATTCTCTTCCTATGAAAGTCCTTCAAAAAGTTGATGAATTATGTAAGAATTATTTGTGGGGGAAAAATGACCAGTCTCTCAAAGTTGCACTTGTTTCATGGGATAAAATTTGCTTGTCTAAGGATCAGGGAGGCCTGGGTATCTTCTCTGCTGCAACCTGGAACAGAGCCTCTGCCATGAGGAACTTGTGGTATATACATATCAACAAAGAGCTGTTGTGGATTAGATGAATACATGAAAATTATTTAAAAAGAAATAGCATTTGGCAAGTGCAAGCAAAAAATGAGGATTCATGGACATGGAAGCAAATGTTGCAGATTAGAGACAGTGCTTTGATTCATTGTGGAGGGGAGGAAAATCTGAAACAACTCATTGCTTCATGCTACAAAAACACCAAAATTCAGCTCTCTCCTCTATACAAGTTGTTCTCCCCTAATGCTAGCAAAGTGCGATGGCGAAATACAATTTGGGGAGGTTTGAACTATCCTAAACATTCCTTTACTTGTTGGCTTGCTATCCAAGATAGGTTGCAAACAAAGGATAGATTGATGAGGAGAGGGATTGTAAATGAAAACAAATGCACTTTGTGTTCGGGTCAGGAGAAAAGAGACCACTTGTTCTTTGGATGTCCTTTCTCAAGTGAGATTTGGAACCAGGTGATGCTTTGGCTCCAGTTCAAATGGAGGTCTTGCAATTGGAATTGCCTTCTTGACTGGTTTTGTAACAAGCTTAGAGGTAGAGGGGACAAAGTGAAGGTTAAAAGATTGGTGTTACTACCACTCTGTACAAAATATGGTGTGAATGCAACTATAGAATCTTCAAGCAACAATGCAAAAGCAAAGACCAGTTGGTAAAGGAAATCAAGATGGATATTTTGATTATTGTCCTCAACAGTTCCTTGCCGGATGCCTTCAAAGAATGGATTAGTTCTCTGTAAATAGCTTTGATACCTCACATAGGAGGTTCTTGATTTACTTAAAAAACTTACATTTGGTGAATGAATAAATTTTTTTTCATTGACAAAAAAAAAGAGCAATCAGCTAGCCGTCATGACTGATCCAACTACTCACTACTCGAACATAACTCGGCCAAAACGAGATGGGGCGATCATTTATGTGTGATCTATAATCTAAGTTACTAATTAATAGAACATATATAATACTGCATTTAGCAGGATTTGATAGCCTTTTCTTTTGGTAGCAGATTAACTTAAGTTGGTAAATTTTTATATAATACTTAGAATAAACTAATGTCTATGACATGCGCATTTGCGCCTGCGGTAAGAGCATGGGCAGCAAGCTCCCAAGCCCGCTCCCAAGATCCGACGTGGCCAAGGTCTCCTGCTTCACCCCCTCCAGCAGGCTCCGAATCGCTCCCAGCCCGCTCCCAAGATCCGACGTGGCGGTGGAGAGCTTCGGAGCTCCCAAGCGCTCCACAAATTTGTGGAGCGCTTGGGAGCTCCCAACTGGGTTTCGATTTACAAAAAAACCCCTCCAAATCCAGAAATCGGAGATGATGGCGGAGATGATGGATGATGGCGGAGATGATGGCGGAGATGGCGGAGATGATGTCGACGAAGGCCGCGGTTGGGATCGGAGACTGATGGCGGAGATGATGGCGGAGATGATGGATGATGGCGGAGATGGCGGAGATGATGTCGACGAATTGGGGTTGGATCTGTTGTCGAAGGGAGAAAGATGAAGTTCATTTTTTTTAATGTCTACGAATTGGGGTTGGGTCTGTTGTTGAGGTGAAAACTTTGAGTTGTGAAATTTTCGTTGAAATTGTGAGTTGATAAAAATCCGAACGTTGTGAAAATGCAGCCGTTGGAAAATTTGACGTTGTGAAAATATAGCCGTTAAAAAATCAGGCTGTTGGAAAATTTACTGTTGTAAAAATTCATCTATAAATTCATCCCAATTCAATTCACAAATCATCCCACTCAACTCTCTCACAAATCATCCCTATCAAATTACAAATCTCATGGATCCCTCCCAAAACAACTACTATTCGCATCTCCTTACCGGTGAAGGATCGACCTTATACTCGCCGTTCTATACAGAAGTCGTAGAAGAAGGTAACCTCATCGAGTTATCGCAATCCGCAACACAACAAGTGTCATCCCAAGAAACGCAGACCACAAAGAAGAAGAAGGCTTACACGCGGTCCGAAAATTGGACTGTCCACGAGGATAAGCTTCTTGTGTCTGCTTGGCTGAACACGAGCCAAGACGCCATCCAAGGTACGGGGCAACACAAAGATAAGTTTTGGCACCGAGCTAACGACTATTTTATCCTATACTCCACCGATCCAACGAGCCGCACGCCAAACCAAATGATGCATCGTTGGTCAACGATTCAATTGTCCGTCAACAAATTTTGTGGGTGCGTTGCTCAGATTGAAGGAAGACAAAGATCTGGTACGGGAATTATTGACCAGGTAAATATTTAATTATGTTTGATTATTTTTGCTCAGATTCAATATGTTTAATTATGTTTGATTATTCTAAAATTAACTCTTGTGTAGACTGCAGAAGTAAAAGAATTATACCAATCTCTTTATGTTAAACCATTCGTGTTTGACCATTGCTGGGTTGAGTTGCGTCATCACCAAAAGTGGAGCCAACAAATGGAATACAATAAGATTCGATCACAGCCGAGAAGAATCGCTACCTCTGATTCCTCACCAAACAATTCCATGCCAACGACCCCCATCGGGTTGAACATTGACTCGGATGATGTGGTAGTAAGGCCTGAAGGGAGGAAAGCGGCAAAGCTCAAGAGGAAACAAAATGTGGAAAGCTCTGGATCCGCTACGTCCATCATAGGAGAGGCTTTCGCGTGGATGAAGCAAACCACAAATCAAAAAATAGAGCTAAAACAAAAGAAACAAGATGACGATATCATGAAGATGGATCTCTCAACACTCAATTCAGTTCAACGACAATACTTTGAAATGCGTCAGGCAGAGATATTGGAGAGGTGGATGTCCAAGGATTCTTCCTAATTATCATATATTATCTTGTATTAGATTATGATTGTACTCGCATCGCATCCTAATTAGTTCTTCCTAATTATCTTGTATTAGATTTATGATTCTACTTGAAGTTGAAAAATTTGGCATTTAATGAAAACAACTACTTCATTGAAAAGAAAATTGGCGTAGTACAACAACTCGAACTTCTTTGCTGAAATTACATTAGACATAAAGAAACTTAATCCTCGTCGATGGATCCCTTGAGCTGCCACAGATGCTCGATCAAATCATTCTTTAGTGATTTGTGTGTTTGCGTGTTCCTAATCCGATGATGATTTTGGATGAACTCAGTTAGAGGCACCGTCTGCACATGAGAAGGTTCAACGACTGGTATCGAATCATTAAAGTCGAAGTTGTTGTCCAATTGACAATCTCGTTCATCTTCAACGATCATGTTATGCATTATGATACAAGCTGTCATGATATCTTTCAGCACACAAGGTTGCCAGAAACGTCCTGGTCCACGAACAATCGCAAATCGAGCTTGCAACACGCCAAAAGCTCGCTCAACATCTTTTCTTGCGCTCTCTTGTTGTTGAGCAAAGTATTTATGCTTGTTTCCTCGCGGTGCTGGAATAGTCTTCACTAATGTGGACCACTCTGGGTAAATCCCGTCGGCGAGATAGTATCCCATATTGTACTCGTGGCCATTAACAGTATAGTTGCACGGTGAAGCTCTTCCCTCCGCAAGTTGTGCGAAAACCGGTGAACGATGTAGCACATTGAGGTCATTGTGAGACCCCGGCAGTCCAAAGAAGGCATGCCATATCCAAAGATCTTTGCTAGCTACGGCCTCCAAAATAATTGTAGGTTCATGAAAATGCCCAGTATACATACCTTGCCAGGCGGTTGGACAGTTCTTCCATACCCAGTGCATGCAGTCGATGCTCCCAAGCATACCAGGAAAACCTCGTTGTGAACCCTCCTCGAGCAGGCGTGCAACGTCGTCATTAGTCGGTGAACGAAGGTATTCCTCCCCAAAAATGTTGATAATCGATCGAACGAACCTCTTCACGCTCTCAAGCGACGTACTTTTACCGATCCGAACGTAGTCGTCAACGGCGTCAGCGGATGCTCCATATGCGAGCATCCGCATAGCTGCAGTAATCTTTTGAAGGCTAGATAGTCCTAACTGTCCAGCACCATTCCTCTTTTGGACGAAGTACTTGTCATGTTCGACGACTGCGTCGTGGATTCGAAGGAATAACGAACGCCTCATTCTGAACCTTTGACGAAAATAATAAAGAGGATAGGTTAGTGCGTCAGCAAAATAATCTTGGAATAACCGATTGTGGCCTTCCAGTCGGTTTCGATAGAGCACGATACGTCGTTTGTGTTGAACTGAAGTTGAAAAGTTGAACCTTTCCCTTGTTCTTCTTCCTCGACGACAGCAGCTCCCATAAAAAAGAACGTCTTCATCGTTTCATCATCGCTTGAGCTAGATGAGCTAGACATTTTGTTCTGGGAGATGATGAGTTGGGGTGAGAAGGCATCGAATTTTATAGGAATCAGTCGGTTGACGGTCAAAGTTTGCGATACCTCGAAGTTCGAGCCTAACCTCGAAGACCGCGAGCTACCTCGAAGACCGTGTGCGTTCCCTCGAAAGCCGTGAGTTACCTCGAAGACCGTGTGCGTTACCTCGAAGACCGTGTGCGTACCCTCGAAGACCGTGTGCGTTACCTCGAAGACCGTGTGCGTACCCTCGAAAGCCGCGGGTTACCTCGAAGACCGTGTGCGCTCCCTCGAAGACCGTATCCAACGGTTAGAAATAAAATACAAGAGGTTTAAATATAATTAAAAGTAATGGGTAAAATATTAAAATAGAAGAGGGGTTTTTTTGATATTGTTGGAGCTCCTAACTAGGAGCTTGTTGGAGCTCCATAAAATAAGGAGATGCTCCCAAGGCCTATTTTTATAATTTTTTATACCAAATTGCTTGAGAGCTCTTGAGAGCTTGATGACTAGGACTCCTAACTGGGAGCTTGCTGGACTTGCTCTAATATTAGCTATACTTAAAAAGTAATATATAGTTTTCTTCACTATTTTTGATAAAGAAGAGAATCTCCAATCCTATGCTATAGCTCTTATATAGCTATTCTATTCCTTTTATCTCTTTGACAATCTCAAATAGTCACTACCGCTTCTGACATACTTTTTTCTATGGAAAAAAAAAAAAGGATAAGCATAGAGAGCTGTCAAAGAAAATCATATACAGAGATAAAGAAGACTAGGACAAGTATCTCTCGTGAGTGCTTTTTTTTTTTTTTTGGAAACGACTATTATGAGTGATTTTAAAGTTGATGATTGCACAATATTAATGTCCAACATGATTTTAGTTTACACTTATATTGTATGGTGATTATCTATATCTATACTTTTATACTACTATAAAAAGAAGATCGAGGTGTTAAAACTTTTAATTTCTTATTTCACACTCTTAAATTTTGATAAATTCTAACTATACCATTATCTATAATTAAATTTCATTAAATAAATATAATATTTATTAATTATGCACATCCTCTCCTTCCTAAATAATTATAATTATAAATAATATTATAACTATTAATTATTTAAAAATAATAAAATAAAATATTTATAAAATAAGTATACCTAATTATTAGTAGTAACCAATTAAATTATTACCATTATTATTTATGAATTATAATAAAATAATTATAATAATATCATAAACAGAATAATATTTTACAAATACTATTAAGAATTATATTGTAATTCAAGGAGCAATATAATAAATAGAATAAATTTTTGAATATCATATATACCGCAATATCACATAAGTTATGAATTACACTATTTATTGAGCATTATATTATTAAATAAATTAAATAATTAATTAAATATTATTTTAAGAGTATTTTCTCAAAGATCATTACATGATACTAATAATCTATACTTAGTAATGATTAAAAATTAACATTTTTACAAAAATATTTAATATTAATAATAGTGCTATTAATTGTTAAAGATAGTATAATAAAAATTTATAAAATATTTAAAGTACTAAATTATTCAAGAGCATAATTAAAAAATTAAATTAGATAGATATTTTACAGTATATAGACAATATAATTATTTTAATACTTGAGCTAAGAATAATAATATTAAATAAGGTAAATTATAGTAAACCCCCATAAACTTTTTAGCATTTTGTAGTAAATAGATCCCATGAACTTTCGAAATTACACTACTAATAACTTTTGTGGAAAGCCCTCAATATCTTTTGTATAAATTGCACCAAGCCCCTAATAACTTTCAAATGCCTTTTTATGCTATTTTCTTGTTCTAATTTATAGGGGTTCTTTACAAAATTAAAAAGTTATTGGGGTCTTCTTTGAAACAGAAAAGTAATTAGGATTTTAATGTAATTTTGGAAGTTCATATAGGCTGAAATTTCTTAAGGTTTTAGTGTAATTTACACTATTAAACAATTATACTAAGAAGTTACTACTGCAATATGTTATAAGCATCAAGTGTAACTATCAAGGAAATATCAAGGATAAGTTGGCAATATTAATGCAACTTAGTTAATTTAGAGCTAAGTCAATAACTTTCAAGTTGAAGGGGAATATTTAAGAGAACTTATAGAATTGACAATTTTGTTTAGAAATCATTTTAAATTTGGGGGCTTATTTTAAGAAAAAGATTAACACCGGGCGATCATCGTAAAAAATTCAATTACAATAACTACACGATAATAATTAATTCATATATTTCTATTTAAGCAATTTTATTATACAGTTTTATTTATTAACACATAGTTTTACTATTTAATAAAAAAATTAAGATTTAAAACATATACTTTTATGTGCGCATTATACTAGTATTAATAAATATAGATCATACTATATACTGCTCCATATACTGATATGCGTTTTTCTCCTCTATTGTCTGCCTTATATATATGATAGTGCAAAACCCCTATTTACTTCGCAGAAATTTATTTTGGAATGTGAGCAAAAGGTTGAAGCTCTAACATAAAGTTGGTTGGTGTCTTCTCGCCTGTTTTCTTGGAATAAATTAATTACTACGAATAATTGTTTTTTGAATCATTTTATTATTAAGCAATGAAAGTTAGAGAAAGGTCCAACTTTAAGAAACAATTCAAATCAAGCAAAAAAAAAAAAAATTCCTGCCTGATAACTGAAAACTATAATTTCACAATATATGTAAAACAAAAAAATGAACGGGAGGGGGGAAAAAACCCACATGTGATCCTTGCCCTTTCCATGACTAATGGAGGTCTGAAATGACAGATATGACTGCATGGACAAAGGAGAGAGGCGCTTTTGTCACCACCCTCCTCTGTCCAAATCCATGTGCTTCCTGAAATCAAGCACATGATCTCGTTCTACCTCCATCTCTAGGGCCATGCCCTCTGAAACTTCATCTGCACCCCTCAACATTTCACTAAATTGCAAATTCAGCCCCTCTTCATCTCCGCCGTTGTGGCGCAAATTTCGGCTTATTTCGGCGGGAAAAAGACAGATGTGGTCCCCCGCATAACGGGAATCCGGGCCGTTGGAGAAAGAAACGGCTAGTTTGTTTGAGACTTTCGATGAGTTCCAAAGTCTCCATCGGAAAGATTGAGAGAGACCTCACGTCAAAAAATTTTCAACTTCTTTGGGCCTTTTGTTTTTTTATTAACGGGCCGACTCTCAAAATTCAACGTCTTAAATTGTTTCTTTGCGAGGCGTGAGGGATGAGAGAATAGGTGGTGATTTATGGATGGTGGTTTATTTTCTTGAAAGAAACATGAAAGAAAATTCAACGCTTTCAAGAGCAACGGAGACTAATTTGGTTTAATGAGCTACGACTTGTGATTAATGAACATTGTAAGTCAAATAACATTTGTATTAGTTCTCTCCCACATGCGAACACTCGCATTTAATACTTTTGAATCGATGATTAAACATTAGTAGCCAACAAATATCAGTCAAATTCATCGATAACATACAAAATTAAGCATAAAATCCATATGAGTGCAGATGAAATCATTCAGTATTGTTATAGTCTTATAGGCTATAAATTACAACACTCAAAATAAGATCTTTTAACACCATATTAGAGCAATTTGGGCTCAAGTTTCACTGATTAAGATTTCATATTGATTTAAGAAAAAAGACGCCCACGACATAAATCTAGGTTTTCGCTTGTTAAGAAGAGTACTTAGTGTGCAGGAGAGTACTTAGCATGTGAGACATGTTAGAGCTAATTAAAATAATAGCTATTAATTCTTGCCATAATTCAGAGCTGTTAGGGGAATAAACTCGTGATTTAAACATACACCCTGTTTTAGTCACATAAAAATAGATGAACCGTGTCGTTTTTATCTCTTGAGGATTTATTTTGTTAAATAAGATGTCAGTTCATGTCCAATATTCACGCACACACATATGCACCCAAGATGCTAGGACCAAAGAGATGATTAGTTGGCTTTGAGGTGATTAGTGCACTATCTCCTGAGAACGTTGCCAAGTCCTAAGCTCGCATTTACTTATAAGAAGGATGTCATAATGGAAAGTTGGTCTTTAATTTACATTTTGACTTTTGTAAGCATATTGTTGGCTTACTTGTGAGTCCGCCTAAATATTTAAGGCTCTCTCTTGAAGGCCCGGCCTAGCTCCAAAGTAATTAGAATTAAAGTTTTGTTTTCCCCACCTGTGTATAAGCATAAATAGAGCAGAAATAGATAATCGAGATGATAAAAGAGAAAGAGAGTCTTGGGGTAAATTTCCCTTAGTTTTTGTATTGAATGTGTACACACACACACACACACACATATATATATATATATATATATATATATATATATATATATACAAGTAGAGGAGGGTCAGATGCTCTCATAACCAATGTGAGACTAAACCTAATATCAACAACCCCCCTCAAACTCATCTTGGGTCAAACAAAGTGAGTTTGCGTACAAGAAACTGGAATTGATGAACATGTAAGGCATTCGTGAAGAAATCTGCAAGCTTATCGGCGGATGAGACATGAGGAAGTTGAATTGTCTTGTCCTTGATAACTTGTTGACGAACAAAATGAGCGTCGATCTTAATGTGTTTGGTTCTCTCATAAAATACTGGATTATTGGCAATCTGGATAGCACTCTTACTATCATAGTAGAGAAGAGTAGGAGTCGGAACAGAAATACCGAAATCACTAAGAAGACGACGAAGATGAATAATCTCTTTAACTGTTGTGGACATTGCACGATAGTCTGCCTTGGTGCTGAAAAGAGCAATAACATCTTGTTTCTTACTCCGCTAGGAAATAAGAAAATCACTAAGAAATATACAGTAAGATATGGTAGACTTCTTAGTAGTTGGATCACCAGCCCAATCAGCATCAGAATATGCACGAAGTTCTAAATCGGGTCTCGTAAGATACAGAAGAGAGCGAGTGCTAGTGCCTCGGAGATACAGAAGAATCTATAATAAGACAGCATAATATACAGAACATGGGGTACCAACAAATTAACTGACAATGCCAACAGCATAAGAGATATCTGGTCGAGAGATACACAAATAGACCAACTGACCAACAACATATCAGTATTGGGTAGGATTAGATAGAGGCTCACCATCAGTAGAGAGAAGTTTAACATTCTGTTAAAGTGGAGTATTGACAATTGCATCGTTAATTAGTTCAGTACGAGCTAGAATATCCGAGAAATACTTCTGTTGAGACTGTAGTACTCCCCGCAGGCCCTGAGAAATTTCTAAACCAAGAAAATAGTGAAGATGTCCAAGATCCTTCATGTGAAACTGCTGTTGTAATTCAGATTTTGCATACTGCATACCAGCAACATCATCACCTGTAATGATCATATTATCTACATAAAGGAGTAATAAAACTCTGCCGCGTGATGTAGTGCGAACAAACATAGAAGCATCTTGATAATTTTCCATAAAGTCTACCTTGAGCACGACATCGTGAAAACATTCAAACCAAGCGTGAGGTGTTTGCTTGAGACCATAAATAGCACGATGAAGGAGACATGCATGTCCTAGAAGAATATTATACCCTGGAGGCGGTTGCATATACACTGTCTCAGATAAAGAGCCATGGAGAAAATCATTCTTGAAATCCATCTGATATATGTGCTAACGATGAACAACAACAACTGCAAGGAGAGTACGAACGATGAATATCTGAGCAACAGGAGTAAATGTCTCATCATAATCAATCCCCGGTTACTGAGTAAAACATCGAGGCACTAAACTGGCCTTTCCAACGTTCAATGGTGCCATCAGGATGATACTTAACCTTATAAACCCATTTACTGCTAATTAGAGAGACGCCAGGAGGACAAGGAATAACATCCCATGTGTGTTTGCTAAAGGCCTGAAATTCCTCAGCCATAGCATCTTGCCATTCTGGAAATTGAACTGCCTCTTGAAAGGACTTTGGCTTAATGGTAGTATGAATGACAGCAAAAAAATTATGAAAAGTAGGCGAATAGGAAGTAATCGAAGCATACAGTTTAGGCATGATATGTGGTTGTTTTTCTTGACAAAGAGCAAGAGGAACCTCAGGCGGGGGAAATGCTGGCGCAGGTGCGCGGAGGTCAGCAGCATGTTCTGTAGTGCGCATCGTGTCCGAGGGAGAGGGAGCTAGGGGAGCATATGATGTATGAGAAGGCTCGGGTGAGGGAGATTCAACAGAAGGAGATGAAGAGATGTTAGAAAGATCTCGAAAGGAGAACAAAGTTAAGGAAGTGGGTGGTGCAGCTGGCGGTAAAGAACGATCAGTAGTGTGGAGAAAATTGAAGTTATCAGAACCAGAGTAATATAGAGAATCCTCTTCGAACTGAACGTGTCTAGATATATGAACACGATGAGATGCTAGGTCATAACAACAATAACCTCAATGTTCCAGACTAATTCCTAAATAAACATAGGGAATAGCTCTAGGAGATAATTTATCACGTTCGTGAAATAGCAGAAAAATGAAACATCGACAACCAAAGATGCGAGCCAGATAATAGCGAGGAGTATGAGTATATACGCGACTATGAGTAGTAGCACCAGAAGGAGAACTAGTGGAGTGATATTAATGATGTGAACAATGGTGATAATGACCTCAGTCTAGAAATGACGATGAACGGAGTAAGAAATGAGCATGAATCGAGCAGTATCGAGGATATGACGATGTTTGTGTTCAGCAATACCATTCTGCTCATGAGTGTAGGGACATGACTATTGAAAGATAGTCTCATGAGAGGTCATGATAGAGCGCATGGTAGAGGATAAATACTCTTTGGTGTTTGGGTCAAAAATCGTTGTTTTCATTGTGATTGAATCTATTACAACTTTAATCGTTTACAATAAACTCAAATAAAAAGTTAATCTTTTTATAAGATCTTCTTATATAATAAAAATATAAAAGATACGACTCTTGTCAAATAGCACAATGGATGTTTATCACCCGCTACTTGCATGAGAACTTTGCCTGTGCCGGGGACGTTAATATCCGTGGACCGCCGCGGATCATAACCGGTTGACAGATTAAGTTGATCAAAGCTCTTACTTCACGAAGGAAGTAATCGCTGCAGCGATGATCTCGACCAAGCGAGATCACGACTCTTCTCGAGATTTAAGACCAAGCTTAAATCCGGAGTGTTTGCGTCGAAAGTTGATGTATTTATTGAGGTATTCATTACAACTTTAGTCGTTACAATAAAAACAAAAAGATAGTCTTTTTATAAGACTTTTACACAATAAAAACAAAAGTTACAACTCTCGTCAAAACAAACACAGGGAGATCGTTTATCGATCTTTTGCTTGCATGGGTGTCTTCGCCTGTGCTGGGGTTTATCCGTGGACCACCTTTGATAAGATCCGGTTGCTAAAAATTCGGCAGAGCTCCTACCTCACCAAGGAGGTGTTTGCTTAAAGCGTTGAAATCGACCAAGTGAAATCAGTAGCTCTTCTCGAGATTAAGACCAAGCCTAATCTCGAGGAACGAACGGGAACGGGCTTCAGATCCTTCGAATTGCTCCTTCTTTATACCAGGATTCACCGGGATCTCGCTAGCCCTTGCTAAAATTCGTGCTCCCTTGCTCTCCAACTCGGCAACACCTCCTCGTCTTGATAATTAATCAGCCCCGCTAAAAGGAGGCCCTAGGCTTGTATTTATAGGGCTCCGGATGCGGGTTTTTTGGATAAGAATGATGGATTCATCCTTATCTTCAGTTAATAACTGATTAACCATGTTTAGAGATAGAATTTAGGCAGTTAGGAACCTCTAGAACTGAAAAGATCTCGTGAAAACCAGTCGAAACCACCAAAAATGTGTTTTCGAGTCAAATCTGCACGAAGGGGCGTGGGGCGGCACGATCCAACCCGCGCGGGCGCGGGTTGGATCGTGCACGCG
This sequence comes from Asparagus officinalis, assembly GCF_001876935.1. Taxonomy (NCBI): domain Eukaryota; kingdom Viridiplantae; phylum Streptophyta; class Magnoliopsida; order Asparagales; family Asparagaceae; genus Asparagus; species Asparagus officinalis. The sequence continues at coordinate 46,595,579 of NC_033800.1, forward strand.
CTTTTTTTTAGCCTTTAGTGTTTTGCAGTTTTCCGGGACTTGTAGTTTCTCCCGTTTCGTTTACTCGCCCGTCGTGTTGAATTGTACGCTCCTCACGAGTTGATTGGCACACGTTGATTGATGCATGCGAGCTGATTTGCTGATTGGGGCGCGTGTTGAACGACGTGCGCGAGCCGATAGACGCACGCAAACTGATTGACATGCGCGAGTTGAATGATACGCGCATGCTAACTGACTGTTGGGCGCGTTTGGACGTTTTGAGTTGATTGACGCGTGCGGGCCACTTGGCGTTTGCCGTTGTGGTGGTTCGTTGTCGTGTCATCAACGGTTCGTCGTTTCGCTTCATACACTTGTCGGTGTCGGATAATCCTCTTCGACACGGATAATGACGTTCATCGCCTTCTATTTGTCTTGAGCTATATTCGGGGACCTATAGGTAATTTTTGACGCCTACAGATATCCCCTCCAAAGAATTTCAGACTCGTTTTTTTATAGGGGAGTCTGAAATGCTTTGGATAAGATAGGCCCTTTCCTCAATCTCGTAGAGGGACATGTGAACTGCTTCAATTCTTAACTTCTTCTGGCGCTGCGTTTATCGTTTGACCGTTATCAAAATCTTGAATCGAAATTGGTGAGTTAGTTTTGGCTCGTGTCATTGAGTTGACTTTGAACTGATTATCTTCGCCGCAATGCGTTGACCGGCGTTAACATAGTTTATACTCGTACGTTTGCTGGAGTCTACACAGTTTAAACTCTTAAGGCGTTGGAGTGTGACGGTCCCGAATGTTGGGGTTGCAGGACTAACTATTAAAGCTGATTCATCTGCATGTGTGGATCTTATCCCGAATTTATTGTATGTCCAAGTCACGAGACCAAATAATGGGGCTGGTGTGTCAGTAACTTTCCCGTATATAGGATTTTTGACAAACCCTTAGCCATCAACGGGTTTGATGAGCCTTTACCGACTACCGTTTGAGTCGGGCTAGCATGCAGATTGTTTAAATCCGTTCCGCATGTAACGTTATGCTAAAAGAGTTAACTCTTTTAGTGCTACGATATTAACTACGTAGACTTCGTCTTTCTCACGTGAAAAGACTAAACAGCGACGCGTGTTAGACGTAGACTTTAAGGTTTTTGGTAAACCTTCAGCCTTCAACGGGTTTGACGTGCCTTTACCGATTACCTTTTGAGTCGGGCTAGCATGCGGATTGTTTAAATCCATTCCGCATGTAACGTTATGCTAAAAGAGTTAACTCTTTTAGTGCTACGATATTAACTACGTAGACTTCGTCTTTCTCACGTGAAAAGACTAAACAGCGACACGTGTTAGACGTAGACTTTAAGGTTTTTGGTAAACCTTCAGCCTTCAACGGGTTTGACGTGCCTTTACCGATTACCTTTTGAGTCGGGCTAGCATGCGGATTGTTTAAATCCATTCCGCATGTAACGTTATGCTAAAAGAGTTAACTCTTTTAGTGCTACGATATTGAATACGTAGACTTCATCTTTCTCACATGAAAAGACTAAACGGCGACGCGTGTTAGGCGTAAACTTTAAGGTTTTTGGCAAACCTTCAGCCTTCAACGGGTTTGACGTGCATTTACCGATCATCGTTTGAATCGGGCTTGCATGTGGATTGTTTAAGTCTGTTCTGCATGTGACATTGTGTTAAGAGAGTTAACTCTCTTAGTGCTATGATATTGAATACACAGACTTCGTCTTTCTTACAGGAATAGACTACCCGGCAACGCGTGTTAGACGCTGACTTATCCTTACTTAGGATTCAGGATAAAAGTCCCTAGACTCGGATTCTGGTATCTTCTTCAATCGGTAAAAGACTAAACCGGCAACGCGTATTAGGCGTTGATTTATCGCTACTTAGGATTCAGGATAAAATTCCCTGTGCGTGTAAGGCGCGGATTTTGGCGTTATGAATAACAACCTGCCATTGTAGGTGTTAAAAATTGCCTATAAATTCCCAAACAGAGTTCAAGACAACGAGAAGACGATAAGCGTTATTATCCAAGTCAAGGGAATTTATCCAACACCAGTAAGCGTACGAAGTGGATCAGTAAAATGTGCAAGTCAGGAAACAATGAACCGTACGTAAAACAAGCAAACTTGAGGGGTCATGAATCGTCAAAATATCAAAAAGATAAACAAAACACCACTCGGAGGCTTGCGTAAGCGCGAGCCACCAAATGGTGGCTCACACCTATGTGAGCCACCAAATGGTGGCTCCCCCCCATGCGAGCCACCAAATGGTGACTCGCACAGTCCCGAGCCACCACGATTCTTTTTGACTCCTAAACCTCCCAAAACACGGATTTCGATGATTTTAAGGATTTTTTCGTCCCAGGACCTCCCCAACTGTTTTGAGGTTATCCTTAAACGTGTTTAAGTGGTTATTAACTGCAGATGACGTTTAAAAACCAATTCTTATCCAAAAGGACATCTCTAAAGGCTTATAAATAGAAGCCTAGGGTCTTCTTTAAAGAGGATTTGAAGTTAGGAAGGCGAGGTGCTGTCAAATCGTCCAACTAACCACGAATTTTAGAGGAGAATCATCAAATCTTGGAGAATACTTTCATAAAGAAAGTCCTTCGAAAGGTTTGTAATTCTTTCCCATTCTTTCCTCCGGATTAAACTTGGTTTTAATCTCGAGAAGAGCCACAATCTCACTTGGTCATGATTGTCGCTTCCGCAATTGTTTCTTTCGTGAAACAAGAGCGTAGTTATATTGTCAATCGAGTTTGATCTGCAGTGGTCCATGGACTAACGCGTCCCCGACACAGGCAAAGATCCAACGCAAAACAGCGGGAGATAAACTACTGCTACGTTTTGTTTGATAAAGTTATAATCTTTATTTTTTATTGTAAGAAGATCTTATAAAAAGATTAACTTTTCTTTTAGTTTGAACTTGTAATCGATAAACTGTGTAACATGTTTGAAAACAATGGAAAAGGCAACTTTTGACCCAAACAGCCATAATATTGAATATATGGGCTTTTGTTCTTTTTATGGTAAAAGACTAACCGGCAACGTGTGTTAGACGCTGACTTGTCCCTTCTTAGGCTTCGGGACAAAATTCCCCAAACTTGGATTCTGGTGTCTTTTTTAATCGGTGAAAGACTAAACCGGCAATGCGTGTTAGGCGTTGATTTATCCCTACTTAGGATTTGGGATAAAATTCCCCACGCGTATAAGGCGCGGATTTTGACGTTATGAATAACAACCTGCCACAATGTTGAATATGTGGGTTTTTGTCATTTTTACAGCAAAAGACTAACCGGCAACGCGTGTTAGGTGTTGACTTGTCCTTTCTTAGGCTTTGGAACAAAATTCCCCAAACTTGGATTCTGGTGTCTTTTTTAATCGGTGAAAGACTAAACCGGCAACGCGTGTTAGGCGTTGACTTATCCCTTCTTAGGATTCGGGATAAAATTCCTCACGCGTGTAAGGCGCGGATTTTAGCGTTATGAATAACAACCTGCCACAATGTTGCATATGTGGGCTTTTGTCCTTTTTACGACAAAAGACTAACCGGTAATGCGTGTTAGGCGCTGACTTGTCCCTTCTTAGGCTTCAGAATAAAATTACCCAGACTTGGATTCTGGTGTATTTTTTAATCGATGAAAGACTAAACCGGCAACGCATATTAGGCGTTGACTTATTCCTACTTAGGATTCGGGATAAAATTCCCCGCGCATGTAAGACACGGGTTTTGAAGTTATAATGTTGAAATATTGTGTCTTTTCTTGGGACAAAGACGAACCAAAAATAGGAGAGGAAGAATTTTGTATTCTATCTCCCGAAACCGAAGAGGAAGAATTTTATATTCTATCTACAGTTGCCAAAGGAAACTCAAAGTGGGATCTCCACTTCCAGAATTCGGGAAGGTGAAACTAAGAGTGGGATCTCCACTCTGAGAATCGAAAAGATTCGGATAATCCTAATTGTCGGAAGGTTTGATTACCGAACTAAAGGTGAGTTTCTCGTTTATCGAGAGTGAATTGGGGTTTTGACCTTGACTGTAGGAAGGTTTGACTAAGCGGGAGTTTGAGGTGACCCTAACTGTAGGAAGGTTTGATCACTCGATTTGAAAGTAGACCTCTCGTTCATTGGAAGAATCGAGAGAGAATTTTGGTTTTAGCCCTAACTGTAGGAAGGTTTGACCAAGCAGGAGGTTTGAGACGATCCTAACTGTAGGAAGGTTTGATCGCTCGATTTGTGGACCTCTCGTTCATTGGAGGAATCGAGAGGGGATTTTGGTTGTGGTCTTAACTGTTTAAAGGTTTGACCAAGTAGACAGTGGGAGTGAGAATATAAATCACAGTAGGAGTTTAGTATTTATCACTTTATTCGTAATAATCGGGTTATCCCTAAGAATATTACATTTAATATTCTTCCGGGAACTTTCCGTTACATGAATCATCTACCCTCAGCTTTCTTTGTAAAACTGGGTCCAGTGAGGAGTACGTTGTCCTCAGTCGCTTGTTCGGGTTATCCTTAAGAATATAAGATTCTCTTTGAACTTTTCGTGAAAGAAAGGAAATAGTTTAGACTCATATACCTGTTGGAGTATTGAAAAGCAGTTTATACTCGTATACTTTTCGGAGTGTAGGAAGGAGCAGTTTATACTCTTATACTTGTCGGAGTCTTGCCATTCTCATTTGGCTTATCCCAGCGTTATGACGCCGGTTTCAACCAAGGTTTGGATGCTATTTTTGAGAGAAAAGCAATCCTTGGTGGAATGAAGGACCCTCCTGTGGTATGCACAGTACTTTGGATCCGCAGTATTGCCAGCTTCCTTCTGATTTGTGATAGATGGTAGCTTGATCTTGTTGTTTTTAAGGAGAGATTCGAAAATGGCTGGAACACCTTCGTCCTTGAAGGAGTACTCTTTTTGGAGTTTCGGGTCCGAAGCCTTTTGCTGTCTTCGGGATTACCGTTGTGACGTTTGATTATCATCAACAGCAGCTGCATGTGTCTTGCCCTTACCACGGGAGGAGAAATTTGAGTTTGGAGGATTAGCTGTCGGTTGGCTCTTCTCGGCCTTCTTCCTTCTAAGGAAGCGTTCGGCCCGCTCTCCGCGCACCGTCAACTCTTTACAGTTGTTAGACGGTGCTACTCTCATAACTTCCAACACGTCCAAAGAGAGGTTGCTATTACAGGTTTGGAGGATGAAGTCCTCCGTGATCGGATCTCGACAGTTCATCGCCTTATTTCGGAAGCGCTTGACGAAGTCGTCGATCGTTTCTTCGTCTTCCTGTTTCTCCTCAAATAGTGTCCTGATAGATATCTCGGCGTCGTCGTCAAAGAAGTTGCCGAGGAATGAGCTCTTCATATCGGTCCAGCTGTTGATACTTCCAGGCTTGAGACGGCGGTACCAATCGAAGGCAGGCCCGCGAAGGGTGCCGACGAATGACCGAACCATTAAGGCTTCATTGTCAGAGATCATACCCAAGTGGGACTTGAAGTAGATCAGATGTTGTGTGGACGAACCCTTCTCGTCAAACGGTGTGAAGTTAATCAGGTTGAACTTCGCCGGGTATGCTATTGAATCCCACTCTCTTGGATAGGGACATGAAATACCGATTCTTTTCACCTTTCGAGCAGACATTAAAGCATTGATTTTTCTCTCAAGATCTTTCATCTTCTCATCCTCGCTCATATCGGGTCTCAGACGATTTCAAAGAGGAATAACGCGGCCACCCCCGACATTATCATCTTCGGTGGAACCACCCCCAGCGTTATTATCTTTAGTGGAGTCACCCCTAGTGTTTTGGTCAACGGAAGGGTTATCAGCATTGAGACGTTCATCCACATATGAATCGCTATTTGCTTGGTTAGCAACGTTGCGACGGCTGGATTCACCAAGTTGATTCGACAAAGCTCGGATTTGTTGGTCGTGTTCTTCCCTCATCTGTTGCATAGCCATTTCCATTTCAAACTTGAAGTTCTCTTTTTGCTTGGCCAAGGCATCCTCAACCATTTTGGCTCTTTCCTCGGTGTTAATCATAAACACTTCGCGGGATTCCCCTGGGCTGGATATCGTTTTGTCAGAAGTGACTGCAGAGTTGGAATCTGACACTTCATCATCCAAGGATAATCCTCGATTAATCCTCTGATAGCCCCTTTGTCTAATGGTTCCTGATCGTAAACGGGTTAGACGATACGATATGAGAGGATCAGAACCAGAGGGTTGAATTGACTTTCCTCTACCAGCCATATTAACTGTGACTACGGATTGTTCAGGTCCGACCGCTTCTAGCTGGAGTCGAGACATCAGTCGAGCTATTCCCAAATTAACTCTTCTTCCTAGAGAAAAGTTGGGGGTAGAACCACTTAGAACCATCAGGGACTTTCCCTTATTGACCATATTGATGGTAACTTCTGGGAATTCGTCATCTCGAACAGCCAATCGTTTCTTGCAGAAGCGCTTTGGTTTGGACTTGGTCATTCCGTTGGAGATCCTCTCGAATACCGAGACCCTCTGTGGAGCGGTCTTAGGGTGGCTACACGCTGATAATACTGCCCTGATAAGTTTGACGCAGGGGCAATGAAAGTCCATATCCAGGGTATCTCTCTTTCGAGAACTGTTTGCACCCTCAGTCCGATAGTACAACTCATCGGCATAATTACCAGAGTAACCTATTGCGTGTTGGCACGACTTCTCAAATATAACATTATCATCGTCAGATGAATATGTTTCTTTCAGGAAATTTGCCGCCTTATTAGCGTTCTCAAGAGTCACACGTTTGGAGCTATGCTTTTGAGAGCGCGAACTCTTGACGGGCTCTTGGGCTTCAATTCGTCGTCCGAGGTGGTCAAGTGTAAGGGTTTTCCCATTATAGGAAGGTTCTGATTTGTTACGAGGGTGTGTGTGACCCCCAGCTCGAGTGGTTGCTCGGGGTTCAGTCATCGGACCCAAGCGTTCTTCGAATGGAAATTTGCCTCGATCCTCGTGCAAAGGACCCAGGCAATCCGCCATCCTTATAGCCGATCCCGTCAAATAGCTCCAAAGCCTTACCAAGTTGATGCACAAGTCGTTGGTGTTGTCTTTGACGTACCCTCTTTGATATAGTTGGCGCGCTTTCAGCAATCGACTCCTTGGTGGAGGAAAGGTCCAGATCTGTAGATCCGGTCTCGTTGGAGGCCGGAGGGGCATTGCAAGGCAGGGTTGCAGCGGTAATGAGGGCCTTGATTTTCCTGCGCGTACGAGGGGTGGAGGATCTGGAGGAGGATGACGACAGATACTCCTCAAATTTTAGTTGGTCGAACTCATACTCGACCTCTTTGTAAACCGGAATCCGGATCCGCGGTTACGGCACGACAGCTTCGGTAGCAAAACTGTTGGCTCCCACTGTGGTCGCCAGCTTATTTGGGTCAAAAATCATTGTTTTCATTGTGATTGAATCTATAACAACTTTAATCGTTTACAATAAACTCAAATAAAAAGCTGATCTTTTTATAAGATCTTCTTATACATTGAAAATATAAAAGATACGACTCTTGTCAAATAGTGTAACAGACGTTTATCACCCGCTACTTGCGTGGGAACTTTACCTGTGCCAGGAATGTTAATATCCATGGACCGTCGCGGATCAGATCCGGTTGACAGATTAAGTTGATCAAAGCTCTTACTTCACGAAGGAAGTAATCGCTGCAGCGATGATCTCGACCAAGCGAGATCACGGTTCTCCTCGAGATTTAAGACCAATCTTAAATCCGGAGTGTTTGCTTCGAAAGTTAATGTATTCATTGTGGTATTCATTACAACTTTAGTCGTTACAATGAAAACAAAAAGGTAGTCTTTTTATAAGACTTTTACACAATGAAAAAAAAAGTTACAACTCTTGTTAAAACAAACGCAGGGAGACCGTTTATCGGTCTTCTGCTTGCGTGGTTGTCTTCGCCTGTGCCGAGGTTTATCCGTGGACCACTTTTAATCAGATCCGGTTTCTAAAAATTCACCAGAGCTCCTACCTCACCAAGGAGGTATTTGCTTAAAGCGCTAAAATCGACCAAGCAAAATCAGTAGCTCTTCTCGAGATTAAGACCAAACCTAATCTCGAGGAACGAACGGGAACGGGCTTCAGATCCTTTGAATTGCTTCTTCTTTATGCCGGGATTCGTCGGGATCTCGCTAGCCCTTGCTGAAATTCGTACTCCCTTGCTCTCCAACTCGGCAGTACCTCCTCGTCTTGATAATTAATCCGCCCCGCTAAAAGGAAGCCCTAGGCTTGTATTTATAGGGTTCCGAATGCGGAGTTTTTGGATAAGAATGATGGATTCCTCCTTATCTTCAGTTAATAACTGATTAACCATGTTTAGAGATAGGATTTAGGCAGTTAGGAACCTATGGAACTGAAAAGATCTCGTGAAACCCGTCGAAACCGCCAAAAACGTGTTTTCGGGTCAAATCTGCGCGAAGGGGAACGGGGTAGCACGATCCGACCCGCGTGGGCGCGGGTCGGACGCATTCGACCCGTGCGCGAGTCGTGGGTTGGATCGCGCGCGCGCTTTTTTTAGCCTTTAGTGTTTTTTGGTTTTTCGGGACTTGTAGTTTCTCTCATTTTGTTTACTCGCCCGTCGTGTTGACTTGTACGCTCTGCACGAGTTGATTGACGCACGTTGATTGATGCTTGTGTGCTGATTGGTGCGCGTGTTGAACGACGTGCGTGAGCCGATAGATGCACGGGAACTGATTGACGCGCGCGAGTTGAATGATACACGCGTGCTAACTGACTGTTGGGCGCGTTTGGACGATTTGAGTTGATTGACGCGTGCGGGCCACTTGGCATTTGCCGTTGTGGTGGTTCGTTGTCGTGTTATCAACGGTTCGTCGATTCACTTCATGCGCTTGTCGGCGTCGGATAATCCTCTTCGACTCGGATAATGACGTTCATCGCCTTCTCTTTGTCTTGAGCTGTATTCGAGGACCTATAGGCAATTTTTGATGCCTACATTTGGCACAATCAGATCGAAAAAATTTAAATACAAGCTTTCTATTAAGTGAAGATCATAGCAGTGAATACCATATATGCAGTTGGTATCTCAGAGTGATTTTTAAGTAAATAGACTCATGTATGACGAGATCATCGATAAAACTAACATAATATCAATAGTCAGATGAAGAAGGTAGAGGAGCTAGCCCCCAAATACCAGAATGGACTAAATTAAATAAGGAAGTGGAGAGAGATGTACTGGTTGGAAACGGTAGAGCAGTAAATTTAGCCAATTTACAACTAGTACACGACTCAATGTGAGAACTAGATGTTACCTGACCAAGTACTCCGGACTGGATAAGACTCTCTATTCTACATGACCAAGTCGTCTATGCCACAAATTGGCGGGAGCGAGGTAGAAGGTTTTGATGGACAAATAGAAGCAACAAGAGAATGTGGACGTATGGACTCTGGAAGGTGAAGATATTTTAGAAATACAACGTGTGCCTCCTACGACCAGCCCTAACAGTCTTGCCCGTCTGTGGATCCTGTACAAGACAAGTATCAGAAGAAAATGAGACAAGTAGGCTAGTCATACATAAACAACTAATAGAAATTAAATTTAAGCACAACTGAGGAGCCACATAGACGAGGCCAAGTGTTAGACGACCAGATAGGTCATTTTATGGGGGAGATAGAGCGATACTGAGTGATAAACAATGGTTGTCCAACAGCCTTATAGATAGTGGGAAGAGAAGATGAAGTGAAGACAGACGATAAGAGTGAGGCATTACGAGTTGTATGAAAGGAACATCCAGAGTAAAAAAAAATCTAGAGATCATTCATACCAGAGCCTTGTGCAGTCGATGAGCTAGCAAAGCCAGACAGTGATGTAGAGGTGGTATGCTGAAGAGCATCAAGTTGACGGTGAAGATTTTCAATAGCTTGAATAGTAATATCACAAATGGTAGATGGTATAGCATTGACCAGCAATCCTAGTGCGTGAGAGGGTTGAGACTGAGGGGGTCGCCGACCATGACCGGTACCTTGGGAACATAACTTAGGATGAAGCTTGAAGCATTTCTCAGTGAGGTGTCCATCTTTCTTGCAATATGTGGAAAAGATCTTAGATCGAGCCTGTTGAGAAGTATGATTCATAATAGGAGCAGTGACAGGTATAGACATAACAGTCTCGAGTGAAGAGGCAGGAGCTTTTGTTGTCAAATTGAGTCGTGCGGTCTGCTGCCGTGTCTCATAAGCAGTGGGAGCTCCCATAACCGAGGCTAAAGTTGAAAATTGAGGCTGATGAAGTAGTTGGTCAGCCATAATTAAATATTCAGGAAGGGACTGAAATAGTTGATGCACCTCACACTGTTTATACTAGACTAGCTAGTTTTTGTATGTGAAATCATGTCCAGAAAGCATGGAGCGTAATTCTGTCCAATAGGCTTGTATTTGACCAAAATAAGACTGTAGAGAGGAACTACCTTTACGTTGTATAATAACGCATTGCAGAAGATATGCTTCCCGTTCACCGGAACACTCTGTGAAGCGCTCAGAGAGACGACTTCACATGGCTCGAGCAGAGATAAGCAGGCTAATTTTGTCAGTGAGACCAGAGCCAAGATAAAGAGTGAGATAATCCATGACACAAAATTCCTACAACTGCCAGTCCGAACTCTCCTTGACATAAAGAGCACATGCGGTTTGAAGATTGGTATCACCACAACCAGATGTAACAATACTGATGGACGGTGGAACTTGTCCCGAACTGGTGAGATGATCAAGTAGACCAGCACCACGCAAAGCATTTGTGACAATGGTGGACCACCCCGCCCAATCACTTTGATCATTGAGGGGCTAGGGTGGTTTAGGGATCTTTTTTGAAGGAGCCATATTAAGGCCTATTTAAGTGTAACACAAAGGTGGAAGGCCCACAACTAAGTGACAATACAAGGGAGGCCCACCCACGACGGATCAACGCCGATGTTGAGACGTTAAGAAGTCGAGATGATTTGAAATGGCAATACCGTTATTGACTGTGAAACAACGATGCCGTTCGTTTGAAGCTGAGAGACGACTAAAAAAAAAGTCGAGAGACGGCTAAAACAGAAGCCGAGAGAAGGCTAAAAAAAAGAAGTCGAGAGACGGTGTGAAACGGCGATGCCGTTACTGAATGTGAAACGGCGATGCCGTTCGTGTGAGGCTGAGAGACGACTGTCACGGAGGCCACGATGCGGCAAGCACGAAAGCAACAATGATGTGTGTGTGTGTGTGTGTGTGTATATATATATATATATATATATATATATATAAGTAGAGGAGGGTGATGTGTGCTCTCATAACCAATGTGGGACTAAACCTAATATCAACACGAGAAATAGAAAAGTACAAACACCCTTCATTTCCTTTCCTCTTAAATTCAATGTTTATGAGTTAGTAGCAAGATGATGATTAAATTTCATGTTCATGATGTTAGTAGCGAGATGATAACTAACTGTGCGATTTAGAGCAAGTGAACGTAGCAGATCTATGATTACGATCTTCATCTATGTAATTAATTTCTAAATTAAACATGTTCCTTATTTATTAGAAAACATGTTCGGTGTCTTTCTATCTGCTCTGGATAATCTAATCTAATACTATTATAAAAGTGTGTTGCCATGTTAAAACATTTCTTCCGAAAATGCCCTCCAACATACATACATGCACACACAAAATACATGCATGCATACATAAGTCATACTTCTTTAAATCCTTCAAATCAAACACATGTGTACATACCACATACATGCATACATCTCTAGCACATCCATACATGCATACATTAAGATATATACATACTTAATTTTTCATAACCTCCCTATTTACTACCATTAAAATTTCATTTAACCACCCACTAATAACACTCCCCACTAAGTATTTACATTACACACTAATTACCATTAAAATTTCATTTAACCACCCACTAATAACACTCCCCACTAAGTATTTACATTACACACTAATAATGAAAAATGTTATAACTATTCGTCTTCCATAAATCACTATAAATTACTATAGAGTCTTATCAAATTTCTCCAACGAAAATTCTAAAAGCTGAGAGCGTCTGATTCAGAAGCTGAGAGACTTTACTATAGTTATTTAGCCTAATAAGAAAGAGGGGGAGGGGGAGGGGGAGGGAGAGATTGATTGTATTCAAAAGATAAGAGCGTCAGATTGTATGTGCTAACTAACTGGTGGTTTTTGATCTATATCTCTTACCAAGTTTTTCAAAATCTTTTTCGTTTATTATTATTTTTAAGTATTACTTTATCTCTATATGTTTGTGGAATCGGAAATACAGAAATGAAAGAAAGATTAAGGTGCTCTTAATTTCTACCATTGCAATATCACCAATGATAATATACAGTCTTATATGTAATATCGCAACTCATAGTAATCATGTGTTTGTCTCATGCATTAATCTTTTTTATACCCATTTTGTGTTGTACTTCTTCTTGATATGGATAAATATTATAACCATCTCTTAACGAATGGGTGGATCTTTTTCGTTTATTATTATTTTTAAGTATTTCTTTATCTCTATATGTTTATGGAATCAGAATTACAGAAATGAAAGAAAGATTAAGGTGCTCTTAATTTCTACTTGCAATATCACCAATGATAATATACAGTCTTATATGCAGTATCGCAACTCATAGTAATCATGTGTTTGTCTCATGCATTGATCTTTTTTATACCCATTTTGTGCTGTACTTCTTCTTGATATGGATAAATATTATAACCATCTCTTAACGAAGGGGTGGTTGGACTAAACACTCTGAATTTGTCCATGCTTGACTTGGTATTCACCAATGAGGACATATTTCATTTAACCACCCACTAATAACACTCCCCACTAAGTATTTACATTACACACTAATAATGAAAAACGTTACAACTATTCCTCTTCCATAAATCACTATAAATTACTATAGAGTCTTATCAAATTTCTCCAACAAAAATTCTAAAAGCTGAGAGCGTCGGCTTCAGAAGCTGAGAGACTTTACTGTAGTTATTTAGCCTAATGAGAAGAGAGAGGGGGGGAGAGGGAGGGAGGGGGGGATTGATTGTATTCAAAAGCTAAGAGCGTCAGATTGTATATGCTAACTAACTGGTGGTTTTTGATCTATATCTCTTACCAAGTTTGTCAAGATATTTTTCGTTTATTTTTATTTTTAAGTATTACTTTATCTCTATATGTTTGTGGAATTGGAATTACAGAAATGAAAGAAAGATTAAGGTGCTCTTAATTTCTACCATTGCAATAACACCAATGATAATATACAGTCTTATATGCAGTATCACAACTCATAGTAATCATGTGTTTGTCTCATGCATTGATCTTTTTTATACTCATTTTGTGTTGTACTTCTTCTTGGTCTGGATAAATATTATAACCATCTCTTAACGAAGGGGTGGTTGGACTAAACACTCTGAATTTGTCCATGCTTGACTTGGTATTCACCAATGAGGACATAAATCTAATTTTGACAATTGTGACTCAAGAAGAAAAGACTTGCATATTTTTTATGTCCGAGTAAAAAATGATTTTGATACAATTTTGATACAACAGTGTGTGTGTGTGTGTGTGTGTGTGTGTGTGTGTGTGTGTGTGTGTGTGTGTGTGTGTGTGTGTGTGTGTATATATATATATATATATATATATTATATATTTATATATAAGTTCATACGTCTAGACTCGCTTAAACATTATGCAAATAACCCCACATCAATAGCTTTAGTAATACCTTACCCAATATATTATGGTTTCATAGAGTTCAATAGTTGAGCTGCCTACGTGATTTCTTTGGTTGTATACAATGGTCTTTCATGCGTAGGATTTGCACAAAAATTATACTACGTTCCAATTGCATGGGAAAATTAATATGTAGGAGTACATGAGAAAAACTATTACTTTTATAACACTTTACATATCTACTTACATCTAACATTAAATCCTAAATTAATTAAAAGACCACAAGCCATCATAAGACCACCGACGCCCAAAGTGCTTAACATAAAGGTAAAGTATAGAAACTAGGAGGTCTAAAGTTGAAGTTCTTGCAATTAGGTGAGAGAGCTATTGCTTTCTTCTTTTTTATTCTTTTAATTTGACTAGGAATTCTATTGATCACTTTTACTTCTTTTAATATCGAGGAGCTTTCAAGATTTTTACAGATTTTTTGTTAAAAATGATGATTATGATAGTTTGATACTTCCATGAAAATTTATGCTTTAATTTTAAGAATTGAAATTTAATAAATTTTAATTTAGTCTATATTAAAATATTTTATCAATTTAATTATCTAATAAATTATTGCTTATTATTTTATATAAATCTAATATTTGTAAAATATTACTAAATTAGATATAATAAATTATAATAATTAATGTTAATAAATATAATCTGTTAATTGAATAAATGAACATTATTACTGTAAATTATTTATTCAAACAAAAATATTATTTCTATTAGTTTTATTAAATTATTAGTTTGATAGTTTTTATTATTACTTATCATCGCGTGCTACCTAATGAGTATTAGTTATCTACGTGCAACGCACGTGCACCATACTAGTTATAATAAAAGAAGGAAAATGAAAGAAAAAACTGGTTATAGTAGATGCATACGAACTAAGTTGAGCTTCATATTTCTCCACTTCAAGCAAGTTAATGAATTAGCTCGGATCAAATCATCATGAAAGACCCAAGGCGTGGGCAGGTTCCGTCCACATTTAGGTTGGATTTGGTTTTTAGTCCGAATCAGGCTTTGTTGGATCGAATTAGCCGAACAAGCTTACCTGTAGAAATTAGGCTTAAGGGTTTTGATTTGTATGAAGATGACGACAGCTGTTTCATCCTATCAAATAAATATGATTAGTCCCTAATTTTGATTTGATTAAAAAATTATTTACATTATAAATAACTAGTCTTCGATGTACGCATGGTAGAGAAATCTTGGGCTATTAAAAATTGGTGGGCTCTTTTTTTTTGTTGTTGTTGAAGTTTTGTCTCTTCCGCGAATTTGAATTTTCAATTTTGAGAGCATTTCTTGAGTTTTTAAAAGCGCAGCAAAGATAGAGTAGAGCAACACAAGCTTGCGACTAATAAAAGACTGTTTTAAAAAAAAAAACAATACTAATGTAGGACTACTATACTAAATTTCACGTATATAATTGGCAAATTTTTTTAAGGAGACAATAAATCCCATGAACCTTATGTGCCCAGAAACATTCGTAACAGGGCTTAAATTTCAGCCCGTACAAAAACAAAGTGTGATCGTAGATCCCAAATGTTCCGTGGATAAGCCTTGAGGCCCTAATCATGGGCCGGGTCTCACCGAAGTCCAGGAGTAACCTCACCCACAAAAAAAAAAAAAAAAGAGCTCCTGTAAATACAGATAGTTCATACTTTTCTAGACACAACAGTATATTCGATTGCGTTAGTAATTGTTATGTCACTAAGCAGTAATTATTTTAGAAAAGATTTTTTCTTCAAATGTAACACAATATACCTCTCTTATGCGTTTGAAAAAAAAAAAAAAAATCGCTAGAGAGGCCGTCTACTATCACGCACACGATCAACTAGAACCCATATATGGTAAGCGATACCACACTTTTTCGACGAGTGCAGCCCATTGCATCCTATTTCATTCTTTAACGAAAGCGTGATGCTTAAACTCCGACCTTTTCCTTGAGGAAAAGAATGTCTCAAACACGAACACTTTTCCGACCAAGATAACGCATCACCCAAGCGCTCCATATAAATTTCAATTCCTCTCAATTAGTCCTGCTGCAAACGGAATCACCGTCCACGGCGACCACTCGTCGCCCTGAATAAACGGCCCAACCGTAAAATTAAGTAAGTACGTCCGACCAAGATAACGCATCACCCAAGCGCTCCATATAAATTTCAATTCCTCTCAATTAGTCCTGCTGCAAACGGAATCACCGTCCACGGCGACCACTCGTCGCCCTGAATAAACGGCCCAACCGTAAAATTCGCTAAAATTTCCAGTCCATTCCAACCACCCAGCAGGATCAATTAAACTATCGATATGCGAATTCAAAATCATAGTTCTTGAACACAACTTCCCATGGTCGTCCCAAAAACGCCTTGAATTTAGACTGCGCACCTGTAATGCCGGACAAATAAACTTATGGAGCGACGGTGCGAGTTTGAATTTAACATGAGCTTGTTACGGATAATACATTTGATCACTTTTACTTCTTTTAATAGAGGAGCTTTCAAGATTTTTACAGAGATTTTTTGTTAAAAATGATGATTATGATAGTTTGATACTTCCATGAAAATTTATGTTTTAATTTTAATAATTGAAATAAATAAATATTAATTTAGTCTATATTAAAATATTTTATCATTTTAATTATCTAATAAATTATTGTTTATTATTTTATATAAATCTAATATTTGTAAAATATTACTAAATTAGATATAATAAATTATAATAATTAATGTTAATAAATATAATCTGTTAATTGAATAAATGAACATTATTACTGTAAATTATTTATTCAAACAAAAATATTATTTCTATTAGTTTTATTAAATTATTAGTTTGATAGTTTTTATTATTACTTATCATCGCGTGCTACCTAATGAGTATTAGTTATCTACGTGCAACGCACGTGCACCATACTAGTTATAATAAAAGAAGGAAAATGAAAGAAAAAACTGGTTATAGTAGATGCATACGAACTAAGTTGAGCTTCATATTTCTCCACTTCAAGCAAGTTAATGAATTAGCTCGGATCAAATCATCATGAAAGACCCAAGGCGTGGGCAGGTTCCGTCCACATTTAGGTTGGATTTGGTTTTTAGTCCGAATCAGGCTTTGTTGGATCGAATTAGCCGAACAAGCTTACCTGTAGAAATTAGGCTTAAGGGTTTTGATTTGTATGAAGATGACGACAGCTGTTTCATCCTATCAAATAAATATGATTAGTCCCTA
The DNA here is from genome assembly GCF_001876935.1 of Asparagus officinalis. Lineage (NCBI taxonomy): Eukaryota > Viridiplantae > Streptophyta > Magnoliopsida > Asparagales > Asparagaceae > Asparagus > Asparagus officinalis. Next base: position 46,612,547 of record NC_033800.1, read on the forward strand.
ATTTTGATTTGATTAAAAAATTATTTACATTATAAATAACTAGTCTTCGATGTACGCATGGTAGAGAAATCTTGGGCTATTAAAAATTGGTGGGCTCTTTTTTTTTGTTGTTGTTGAAGTTTTGTCTCTTCCGCGAATTTGAATTTTCAATTTTGAGAGCATTTCTTGAGTTTTTAAAAGCGCAGCAAAGATAGAGTAGAGCAACACAAGCTTGCGACTAATAAAAGACTGTTTTAAAAAAAAAAACAATACTAATGTAGGACTACTATACTAAATTTCACGTATATAATTGGCAAATTTTTTTAAGGAGACAATAAATCCCATGAACCTTATGTGCCCAGAAACATTCGTAACAGGGCTTAAATTTCAGCCCGTACAAAAACAAAGTGTGATCGTAGATCCCAAATGTTCCGTGGATAAGCCTTGAGGCCCTAATCATGGGCCGGGTCTCACCGAAGTCCAGGAGAAACCCCACCCACAAAAAAAAAAAAAAAAGAGCTCCTGTAAATACAGATAGTTCATACTTTTCTAGACACAACAGTATATTCGATTGCGTTAGTAATTGTTATGTCACTAAGCAGTAATTATTTTAGAAAAGATTTTTTCTTCAAATGTAACACAATATACCTCTCTTATGCGTTTGAAAAAAAAAAAAAAAATCGCTAGAGAGGCCGTCTACTATCAGGCCGCCGTAGTATTTGAGCCAGGACCTCTGTTCGATCGTACACTCTCCATACATAATCCAACGTATTGAGCGCTAAAATTTCCAGTCCATTCCAACCACCCAGCAGGATCAATTAAACTATCGATATGCGAATTCAAAATCATAGTTCTTGAACACAACTTCCCATGGTCGTCCCAAAAACGCCTTGAATTTAGACTGCGCACCTGTAATGCCGGACAAATAAACTTATGGAGCGACGGTGCGAGTTTGAATTTAACATGAGCTTGTTACGGATAATACATGCACCTGTAATGCCGGACAAATAAACTTATGGAGCGACGGTGCGAGTTTGAATTTAACATGAGCTTGTTACGGATAATACAT
>NC_033800.1:46614316-46622963 GCF_001876935.1 Asparagus officinalis
CCTTGATAATTTGGTTACACCACCTAATTACGATCAGAGAATCGGGCTGATGTTTGTTTACCTAATTACGATCGATGTGACATGCATGGTGTTTCTGGCCGAGACGCATGAGGATAATCTCTATCTCACGAAGGGCAACTTCTAGCATTGATTGCATTAGAGACGCTGATCAAAGATGGCGCGCGGGAGATATGTTGGAGGATCTTGCTTGGATTATTGTGCCAAGTGGATGATATGACTCCGATTATTGCTCCTGGACAAAGATGTACTTGACCTTTGGGCTCCTGGAAATTGCCTCAACACGGTATGGGTAAAAGCAAGTACGTACGAACAATAAAATTAGTATTAACAGGTAGAATATCGATCATTTCAAACAAAATATAAATGTATGTGCAACTCAGTTTCCGCATATACCTTTTTTTAATAAAGAGTCCTCGCATCTCTATGATATTTTTCCCCCCGCGTTCAGGGGCTACGTTTCCGGGGACATAACTATGTGAAGCTGACACGAAAGTCAACATGTGCTTTTATCATTGACTAGTTTTTACACACGTGCAATGCACGTGATTTAATACCATGATTAAGTATTTTTGGCAGTTTGTGCTCATTTTTTTCTTTAAACTCTTACATCCCGATTATTTTTTTATGTTTGTTTAAATGGGATACACCCAATTTAAATTTTCATGTTGATATTTGAATTGACAAAAAACAAATATAATTTAAAAATAATTTGAATTTTCATATTATTTTTGACCGATATGAAACTAAGCTTTATTTGAGAAAGTATAGCATTGCAAAGTGAAAAATATTAAAATAGTGTTATACAAGGAAGGTGAATATTTAAAACCAATATGGCAAAATGATTGATTTAAAGTATGTTAAAACGATGCAAAAGAGAATATGAAGTTTATTCCTAATCATTGATAGACTTCATAAAAAAATATAAATTAAAGATTAATGCTAACTCTAGTATACTTTTATATGATAAAAACATCCACATAAGAATATAAAAGTACTGAAAAAAATTCATGAAACTCCCTTCTAAAGATTCCTAATTTCACTCAAAATAATTAAACTATTCTATAAAATATTCATAAAATATTGTTTTTATTTCTTCTATTTTATTTTTTATTGAGTTAAGATCAATCCTTCTTCAGGTTTATCATTTATCATTTCTCGGACAATTCTAGAGTATTGTCTTCATCATCTACATCAATTGTGACATCAGGCTAATTTTGTATTTTTTATGCTATTATCTTTCCTGGGCTCGTTAATTTTTTATCATCTCATTTAACTTTACAAAGAAGTCAAATGTACTTATGATGTTCAACACAAACTGCTCAAAATATAGACTTTGATTTTTTTTTCTATTTCAATGAGAATAAATATTAATTTCATATATATAAAATTCTTTGTGTTCCTAATTTATTACTTAAATAAATTAGAAGCTATCTCTTTATTTTCCTCTAAAATGAATTCTTCTGATGTGCATCCAATAAGAATTTCTGTTATTTCAATAATATTACCTTTGCTCTATCCCTGTCATTTTCCATAAAGATCTAAACTAAATACCTGCATTATTCATTACCAATTTCTCTTAGATTATAATATTAATATTTAATTTGAAGAACACAGTATGGAATTTATGAATACTTACTAATTTTTCTTATGTCTTCCATGGAGATTTTTTCTTTGATTAGGATAAAGTTATTAAATTATTTTTTAATGTAACTCATTCAGTGCTTCATTAATAGATATGTCTTATGTTAATGCCAATTCAAGTGATTCATTGACGTTTTCTGAATTTTAGATTTATTTCCATCACTTTCCAATTTGCAATGGAAATAACTCAATTTTTTTAAAGTTATCTCTAAATATTCTAATAGTTTCTCCATATGTAATTCCTTGTATTCTTTTACCCTATAAATATTATTAACGTCAAAGATTAAAGTTTCTAAATTAAAATCAATTAATGCTAAGGTATAATATTATAGTGTTTTATCATTTCTATGGATTTAAACATCTATCAATTAATGTTACGAATGTATTTTGGCTACCCCAACTTATTACTAAAATTATATGAAATTACTTTAATTTATATAGCGCCGATAATTTTTAATCTATAATATTTTTAAAAATTTTATCCATTAACCGGATGTTTTTAATCAATTCTTATTGTTTTTGTTTACCAGTATCAACTTAGACTATTCTTAGATGCTGAAAATGGATAGTAAATCCCTAAATTAGAAATTTTAATATATATATATATGAAAAATACCAAACAATTACACTTTTCTTTGCCAAGTTTTAAAATTTTAGCCCATTTTTGTGGTTTTGAACTTTGAGGGTGTGATTTATAATTTTTAAAATTTTGAAAGAGTTTTTTAAAAAAATTACTTTTAAGTTTGGTAGTTGTAAATTCTATGTTTCATGTGTTGGTGGTAATTTTTTAAATGTTATTATATTTCTTGTAACTCTAAAATTTTGAGGGTGTCTTTTACAACTATTAAAACTATAGATTAATTTTGAAAAATATTAAATTTCAGCGGTCTACCAATCGACGAATTTGATGTGTGCTAGTTAATTTTTTTGAAAATTTAGAGTTTTTTTTACGATTTTTAAATTTTGAAGGAGTTTTTAAAAAATTTTGAGGTTAATTTTGGAAAATTTTAATTTTTTAGGTGTCTAAGGGTAATATCTTGAATTCATCTTATTTTATTTATAAATTTTAGAATTTTAGGGTGGCTTTTTATAATTTGAACTTTTGAAGGTGTTTCTATAATTTTTGAGATATTGAGGGTGTTAATTAAAAAATTTAAATTTAAATGTCAAAAATTTTAGGTGTATCATGGTAATCTCTTGAATTCATCTGTGTTGTTTGTAAGTTTTAAAATTTTAGAATTTTAATGTGCTTGTCTGTAATTTAAACTTTTGAGGGTGTTTCTATAATTTTTGAGACATTAAGGTGTTAACTGTAAATTTTAAATTCTTTGCAAACTGATGTTAATTTTTTAATTTCTTGTTTTTTATTTTAAGTTTTGAGACATTTGGATGAGTTTTATAATTTTGAACTTTTCAGGGTCTTCTCTACAATTTTAAAACTTTTTATGTTTTTTTTTTTGCAATACTTCATGTATTATAATATGTTATCTACTTGTAATTTCTTTATCTTAACAAACTAATATCATTTTTATGTTTTATATATTTTATTAATATTAGTTTTTTTAATTTGTTAAGCTAAACATGGTTCACATAGGATTAGGATAAGATATGATTATGATTAGGATAGATTAAGATATAAATAAAATATTCAAAATAGTGAAGGGTAATATTGACCATTGAAAATTAGAATTTGATTATAGATAAGGTAGTTCAAACTATAAAGGGGTATATTTGTCTAAAAAAGATTTTCCGAACTCGTGCTTTTAAAGGGAGTATGATTAGGTATTTAAATGTCAAAAAAAAAATCACTATAAGTGCAAGGTCATATAAACTACAATGTAATTAAGTGCTATTTTGCCATGTCATTCAAGTAGAAAAATGTTTTATATTTTTAGACAAGACAAGCATTATTGCTACATACTTGCCTATATTGAACTGAGGCTTCAAATTCCCTTATGAAAGAAAATTTGAGGCCAACTGTCATATGCTTAATTTTAGGGCAAATGAACGAAATTAGAACTTGGGTACATTTTCACAAACCTGTTCTTAAAATATATGATAGATATACCATGAATGCAAAAGCTGCATAATATTATTACGAACTATTGGAAATTGTTGCCATATTAATGAAATGTTTAGACCATTCTTACTATCGTATCTAATCAATCCTAACCAAGAAATGTCTAAAGCATATAATGCTTATATGAAACGCACAACTACTATTCCCATAGTGTTGTATGAATAGTAAGTTAGTGGAAAAAGTTCATGATAATTTTCTCTTGAATCGTCTCGGTTGTTTTAGATATTGTACATTACTTAAAAAAATTGATAGTAGACAATATATTGTAAATTTTAAGTCATGCTTTATCTCTTTGATAAAAATTATAGCAACTAGGGCGTGTTTGGTTCAATTTCTACAAATTATAGGAAATGTTTTCCACCCAAAATATGATTTTCTTGCAAGTTTTGAGAAGTCAAAAAGTACCAATTTTCTTGTTTTTTACTTTGTTTGTTTGGTTCGAAATAAGAAAACGGCTCATAACTTTAAAGAAAATAGCAAGATTTCCTATAATTTGTAGAAATTAAACCAAACACCCCCTAAATTTATAGAAAAGTGTCAATGTGGTGTCAAATTTCTAGGTGATTTCCGTCAATTTTGAGAGAAAATTAATTTCTGTAAATTTTGGTACTTTTTTGTACTTTACATCTGATGCATATTTGTTTACTATTTATCTGATTCATATCCGCAACCATACCGTAGCCGTCTCTCCAATATTTGAATCACATATGCTTTATTTTGTGCTGAGAAGGTTATGATTTTTTTAACCAAAGAAAAATCGTATTCGTATCAATTTTTAGAAGGTAGATACGAAATATCATAAGTTTCATGTCCGAACCGTATCTGATCCATTGACACCTCTAAGAGTAAGGATGACTTCCACGCAATGTAAAGAGGATGGTTGTGATGATTTTACTTTTCTAGGACCCAATTGTGAATTTACCTATATTTCACTCTTTTTTATCCTGGGTGGAAAACATTCATTTATTTTTTTTAGTTTCTTTATGATAGCATAGATATTTGAAATGAGTTATGACCATCTAAAATACGGAGACAGTTCCAATTTATAAAATGCCGCACAAAGCCTAACTGGGCCTCCATAGTCTAAAGCTAAGTGTTTCCTTCGGCCTAATGATATGCCCAGGTCCTCCCACGCATGTGCCCCCGCTCTCCAAAATGTCCAAATTAAAAGAAGAAAAAGACCATCCTCGGCTTACTTTTAGAAAATATGATCTGTGATGTCCTAATAAATAATTTATTCAGTTCTATGCCATATATTTGAATTTCTGATGCACTCTCCAAATGCATAACTAAGATTTTCAAATACCTTGAGATAAATTTCTAAAGATAATTTGTACTTAATTTTAAAATACTTGAGATAACTTAACATTTATCTATAACACGAAAGAATCCACATGCTAACAAGTCAATGTCAGCAACAATAATACAACTGCTTCTGTTTAATTTCTTGATAACGAATTATTCCTTCAGATGCTTGGATATATATAATAGAAAAGAGAGAGAGAGAGAGAAATTGTAAATTTCTGATATTCATCAATAGATTGATCAAGAACACTTGTGGCATTCATCCATCAAGTTGAATTATATTATCGTTAAAAAGCCTAAAATTAGTTGGCACCTTCTCTCTTCTCCAAACTATACACACATTTGCGTCGTAACGTGGAATTTTGCTTTAAAGGTGCGACATATGAAAAAAAATCTGCATCTCAAAAGCTTTCATGCAACAAAAGCTTAACGGAATATATAGTGTTGTTATGGAGAGAAACCGTAAAGGGGGTAACATCCTTTCTTCAACTGCAAACAATTCTCCGCTTGCAACATGAGAAAGGAAAATTTAGGACCCTCGATATCTTAAACTAAAATGTAAACTTAAACCTTCATTATAATATCTCCAAGGAAGAGATATTCTTTTACATATGTTTTGGGCTGAGGCCCTTTTCTCATGGGGGAAAAAATTGAAAACATGGATGTCAAATATTTGATAATGAAAAAGAAGGATAGTCAATATAGGTTAGGTTAATTGCGGATATACACCTTGCAATATTGCCTAATATGTGGCTAGATCCCCTTGTTGTTCAATTGTTGCAAACAGACCCCCTGAGTATGTAAATTTTTTAGACTCTCCATGAACTATGTTTTGACAAATAAATAACGTCGCGAGAGTAGAAGGTTAAAAAAGATTTCACTTATAGGCGTCTATCCATGCTTGGCCATAGTACAAAGCGCCTATCCACACTTGGGCGAGAGTACTAAAGCGCCACGAAAGAACTACGAGGGTCTATCAGAAATTGGGCAACGTTACAGGGATCCATCTGCAATTAACTCTATAAATTAACTTTCAAAATCATTTTATGCACTTAAAGTTCAAAATTTGTTCTCGAGACTTTATTTCTTCACCACAAACAATTCTTACAATGCTTCTAAAGAAAAGAGGAGGAAGAGGGGTTGGGTTTGGGGTGGGGGGTGGGGTGGGGAGGGTGAGCACTTCCTCAAATCCAAATATTCTAAAATTTAACCCCTAAAACGCCTGTATTAGCTCCAAAACAAACATCTAAGAGAACCTATACATATCTTCATAGAGAATACACAAGTACAAAAAACAAGAGAGTTTGAAGATAAGTATAATATTTATCCTAGTGTTTTAAGATAAGCAATACTGAAGCAGGTCCATTTGAATTTTCTTTTCTCATTTATTTTATGATAAGATGATAAATATATATAGTTACCTAGCTTTTAAAATTTCATTCCATGTACTTCAAATTTCAATCTTCCCTATATAAACACTACCACATGCCCAGATCACAAGCTCCACCAAAAATCACCCCGAAATTAAAATGGCCTCGACGAAAATCCTCCTCTTCCTCTTCTTCATCTTTCCAACCCTTCTCCATGCCCAGCCAAAACCCCTAACATTTGAAGAAACCCTAATCCAACAAGCCTGCATCAACACAACCAACCCCCAATCCTGCATGACCCGAATCCGAATCCAGTGCCAGCACAGCCGCGGGCCCCTCCCCGTCCTCCACGCCGCGGTCCGCGGCACTCTTAACGAGGTCCAGCGGGCCATCGAGATTGTCTCGGGTTACTCTGCAGTCTCCGACGATCTCCGAGAGCAAACGGCCATCGAGGACTGTAAAGAGTTGCTTGATCATAGTGTTGATGAGTTGACATCGACGATCGCGGAGATGGCGCGGGTAGAGTTCGGTGGTAAGATGCACCGCGAGGCCAACGTGAGGTCGTGGATGAGCGCTTCACTTGGAAATCAGGATACTTGCTTGGAGGGGTTTAAGGGGACGGATGGGAGGCTGAAGGGGTACGTGAGTCCGAGCATGGCGCAAGTGACGCAGATGGTTAGTAATTTGTTGGAAATGTATAAGAGGATGCGGAGTATTTTACCGCATAAGCATGGAGAGAGAAATAATGGTATGGGAATAAATTGTTGTCTTTCTTCAACAAAATTGAAAATTTGGCACTTTTTATTTTTATTTATTTGAGATTTGCATTACTGGACACAATTGATTTTCGTTATGAATTATTCTTATTTGGTTATTATCTGATTACACATCTTATTCCCTTTTTTTTTTAAATTTTTACTACTACAATTACACATCTTATTTCTAGAAAAAGTGAAGATTATTATTTTTGACAAACAGATCCTCCGAGGATAAAAGAGCCAGAAATTTTCACTCAGGGTATATCTGGAAAAACAAAATAAGAGGGACAGTAAGTAAAAAAAACAACATATCTATGTTCAGTTAACCCGTAAACAAGTTTCATCAAATCAGGACAAATTTCTGCATCGTATTCGATCTCAATACTCTTTTTATTTAAATTGAACATATCAAATGATATTCAAATTTCACAACAGGTACATCATGGACGGAGGAAGTAGAGCAAATGATGAGGGCAGACCCAAGGTCGATGCACGTCGATGCGGTGGTGGCACAGGACGGCAGCGGGAGGTTCCGGTCAGTGAACGAGGCGGTGAACGCGGCGCCGAACCACAGCGGGAGGAGGTACGTGATATTGGTGAAGAAGGGGATCTACAAAGAGAATGTGGATTTGAAAAGGAAGAAGAGCAATATTATGATCATCGGGGAGGGGATGGGAGAGACCATCATCACTGGGAGCAGGAGTTTTGCGCAGGGGTGGACTACGTACAGGACTGCAACTTTTGGTTAGTATACTAATTGGCCTTTGAGATCGTGACTAACATATTTAGATCGTACGTCAACATCTAAATTCAGAAACATTTTGATTTTTTTTTTTAAAATTAATTGCACAGAACGTATAGCGTACTGCTAGATTAATTGCCACAAGATCACTCTGAATTATCATGTTTCGGCTATTTTAATTAATTGCACCGCATGAGGCGCTTAAACTATCACGAGGTTCATATGTAAATTTAATTTACTTCGTCTATTTTGATTAACCAAGTTGACGAAGTCAGAATTAATTTTAGGCTGGGATAAAAAGCATATATACGCTCCATTCAAATTCACTAATCAAACTTGAGAAACACTTGCCCTTTGAATTTGTGCTTGCATTGCCGTAAGAAATAGATGAAATTTTATTGGAACATGCATATATTTTAATCTTCAAAAATATATCCTAAACCAATTTAAATCTGCACGAGATTAGAACAACAACATCAAAATAAAAAGGGAAAATCCTCTCGAATTGGGCTGATCTTGTACGTGGTCCTTGCTTTGCCGTGCAAGATGAAGCTGGGCTCCCGCGAAAAGCCTTCTTAATATGGGTCCAACAATTGTCCCTAACTAACATACACTTTTTGTTTTACACTTCTCACAGCCGTCTCGGGCCAGAGCTTCATCGCTCGCGACATAACATTCCGAAACACCGCCGGCCCGCAAAACCACCAGGCCGTGGCCCTCCGCGTCGACT
>NC_033800.1:46622973-46652201 GCF_001876935.1 Asparagus officinalis
ATCGAAGGCTACCAAGACACCCTCTACGCCCACTCCCTCCGACAGTTCTACCGCGACTGCCACATCTACGGCACCATCGACTTCATCTGCGGAAACGGCCAAGCCGTCTTCCAAAACTGCGAAATCTATACAAGACAGCCCCTACCGAATCAAAAAATCACGATCACGGCCCAAGGCCGAAAAAACCCGAACCAAAACACGGGCTTTTCCATCCACAACTGCTCGGTGCTCGCTACCCGTCCTGCATACTTGGGCCGGCCGTGGAAGGCCTATTCGAGGACGGTGTTTATGGAGACGTATTTAAGTGATCAGGTTCAGCCCAAAGGGTGGCTCGAGTGGTATGGTAATTTCGGGCTGAATACTCTGTTTTATGGCGAGTACAGGAACTATGGGCCGGGAGCTGGGCTGAGAGGTAGAGTCCAGTGGCCCGGGTATCAATGCTATTCAGAAATCCAGCGGTTCGCGATAGGATCTTCACCAGTCTGCAGTTTCATCGACGCGCAGACGTCGTGGCTGACCGGCCGACCGCGTGCCCTTTTTACTGCAGACTTGCTTACGGTAGTGTCAGTCATCAATTCTCAAATTTGAAAAGTGAGAGGAAAGTATAGAGGGCTTGTCGTCGTTTGATTACTGCTGATTAGTTGACTTAGCAATGTGTAAGAGAGGTGGCTGGGGCTTTCGATTTTGAGGCGCCATCCCTTCTCTAAAAGAAATAAGAATTGTCGCAAGTACTTTTTTAGTCATGTACGAAAAGGAAAAGAGAATGTTTCAACCTATGTAAAGATTATTCTGTTGAGGTTAGAAACTAGTTCAGGCTCATTTCACAACTCCATTGAATCTAAGTTGAGGTGTGAAGAGTCGAGGAGCTATTTGTAGATGAGGAAGGATGGAAACTCGGTGCGTAAGTGGAACCGTAGCGCACAACAACGGCCTACTACTTCCGTCGCAACACTTACCATCTTCACCCTCCTCTTGTCCTTCCTTATCATAATTCCCTTTCTCTCCGGCGTCCCTCCTCCAGTCACTCCGTCCTCGATCCCAACTTTAGGCTCCCAAAGCCTCTACACCTACACCCGCTTCTCCCTCGCCAAATCCTTCACCACCAATGCCAACAAATTCCTCTCCATCCATCATCGGCCAATACCTTTCTCGTCACTCCTCTCTCTCACAAACCGCGATCCAGGACATCGAGGACTGCCGGCCAGCTCCTCTCGGGGCTAAACGTCGACTTCGTCCCAGCCTCAGGGACCTTACCAACTCGACTAGCAATCTCTCAGATCCTCAGACCGACCAGCTGCACACTCGCTCTGATCTCGGCTCTTCTGACGAACCAACAGACTTTGTCTCGATGGTGTCGAGGGGCTGCAGCTTTTTTTGCTTGGAGTGTCAAAAATGGCATCTATATATGTCCCTCTCAGCAATGGTACTAAACTCTGCGGTGTACCACTTTCGCTCTTCACTAGAGCTTGGGTAAAGAAAAAGGCGAAGACTTATCCGAAATGGCGAAAGCTGTTACAGTTATCAACGAGCTCCAAATAATACCGATGGCAGAAAAGTGTACTTTGTGATTCGCGTGATGGTGTTTATCAAATAGTATGTTACTATTTCGAAGAATAAGAAGCATGTGATGACGGTTGGAGTGGGGATCGATCCGACGGTAATGACCGGTAGCTGAAACGACAACGCAGGTGGATGGACTACTTCCAACTCATCAACTTTTGATGAGTTTCGCACTTGCACGGGGCTCTCTGATTAACATTTGTTCCCCGATTTTTCTCTATTAAAATAGTTTGCCACTACTACAAAAGGCCTTATTAGCAATGGTTAGAATCGTTTCAAATGAGCCTATTTGTAACGGTTTCAACCGTTTCTAATACATTAGCAATGGTTGAAACCGTTGCAAATGGTCCGTAGCTACTAATGCCGTTGCAATTAGCTTATAGCAACGATCAACAACCGTTGTAATAGTTTGCAACCGTTTCTATTAGAGTTTTTTTATAAAAATTTTAAAAATCCATGTCAGCAAAACTCAGCCATTACTAAAATGTATTACTAACGGAAAGCAATCGTTGCTATAAGGTTTAAAATTTTATTTTATAAAAAAAATAGAATAATCACATCATTAAATTCCAACCATTGCTAAACTGTATTAACAACGGAAATCAACCGTTCCTATAAGATTTTTTTAAAAAATCAATAATATATAATAGCAAAAAATATTATAGCTTATTCTATTAATTAGACATAGCATTGATATTCACCTATTTTGCATCAGCTATTTCATCCACTTCAAACGTGACAATCATTCAAATGAACAAATCATTACCACTGTAAAAAATATAACTTTGATCAATTAAAAAAAAAGAAACTAAGAACTGTTTTATACAACCTGTGTGAGCAAATCCAAATATTGATGAACAATCACAAATTTTTTAATTTGGACCATTAATTTATAAGGTTCCAAACTCTACACAGTAAAACTTCTAAGACTTAATAACAAATCTAACAAACAAAAATTATCCAAATGACATACGATAGTAAAGAAATAAACAAGGACTAAGTAGTATTCAAACGATAAAGTTCAATGAGGCCATAGCTTATCAATTTCACAATTCGTTCATTCATAATGTTTAATCTGATGACTTTTCCCACCACTCCATTGCAGCAAATTTGAGTCCCCTCAACCATTCATCGCCTTGCAACCTCCATCCATATCATGCAGGTATTTACTATGTGAGGATGCTTTCTACCATTGCAAAGGCAATAGTCATTTAATTTTCTTTCAAAATGATATCAGTGTACGTTTGCTCTCTTTAAGTTCATTATAGTGGCTTTCATGGGTGTTGAATTTTGAGTTATTTCACATGGAGACGTACAAACTGATCCCAAAATTTAAGATCTTAACACTGAGAACAAAAACCTTTTAAATCTTTTGATCAGATCCTTGCAGCATAAACTTGCAGTGGACTTAAATTTGATTTGAATACGGCCGGTGAGATCTAATTCCACATACGTTCGGTAGGATAATGATCCTTGATTGGTATAAACTTGAAGAATTTCATTTGTTCACTTTATATTTATATGCAATAATTTATTTATTAAAATATCGTGGTTCTAAGTCATATTTCCAACAATGTGTGTTTGATATAATAACTACATTCATGGAGTTGACTGAGACTAATATATCCATGTCAATGTTAGTAGATTGCACAATAGTGTTCCATTGATATTGTTTGCTACTTATTCCTTTATCATGATTTCAGCACCGGGTCTAAAAACTTCTTAGAGTGCAACATTAATAAATCTTGTGAGGGGTACTATAATTAGAGTTTCATGAACCGAAGAAGGTTGTTTAGAATGATTGCCACTTACTCTGGAATTGATATATTTCATGCTACCCATCTTATACACTGGGCCTCTAAAGTACATCTTTTATGAGGGGGAGGAGCCAAAGAAAAATAAATACGACTTGTGTTCACTAACACCTCTCTATTTGGCAAACTTTCTAGTTGTAGGTCGAAAGGATTTGTTGCGATACATATCCTTCATTGTATGATGAACTAACCTTTAGCATCCAGGCATTATTACATCCTTTGGAAGAAATAATTTATTAGCTATTGTTTTTTCTGTACCGGAATATATTTTTAGGCATTATTACATCCTTTGGAAGAAATAATTTATTAGCTATTGTTTTTTCTGTACCGGAATATATTTTTATTCTTGACAAATAGATATTCAATATTGGTGATGTATGGATCTGAAGTAGAAATTGCTCAATCAATTCTAATATGTATATCAGTACATCTATGTAATCATGCTACTAGAATACTGTAGGTTCCCACCTTGCACAGAGTGTAATATTAACACTTAAACTACATACTTGTACTATGACTTATGGTTGTAAGTACTTACTGAATTTGCCGTACTTACTGAAAAGAGAAGTAATACATTAATCCCTACACTAGAAATGTCTTCCCTGTTGTAATGGTTGCTAGATTAGGAGTGGTTTGGCTACAAGGTGCGAACAACAAGCTTAAATTTCATACATAGACTCCAGTTCAATCCAAAAGGTGTTTTATTATGAAAATTATGTGAACAACAAGCTTTCTAGAAAATATATTCGAACTTGTAAAATTTTCCTATTTTAAACATATAATAGCAAGTTGGATATAAAAATAGAGAATATGATGTACCTGCATCCAATTATTGTGGTTGTCTGTTTAATCCAGCCATGGCTTGAAAGCTAGACACTATCCTTTGCATTTCTTGCATTTAATAATCTCTTTCTTCTTTTTCCCGTGCCTTTTCTCTTTCCGCTTCCTCAGCTCTTTTCTGTATCTCCTCGTGTAACTCTTGAATTTTCTTATTAGCAGCATATAACTCTTAGATTTTTTGGCTAGCAACATCTAGCTCTTCTTGAAGTTGAGAGTTGTTTATACTACTCTTGACGTTATAGGATGTAGAAAACTGGTGAATCATTGTCCTTCCTTTGTATCCAATATCATATCCTCTTTCATATCCCCCATGGTGCTTTCTTGCTACCTCATCAAGAATAGTTGATAGTTTCAATTGATGGGCTTTTATTAATGGATCTACAACTTGAAGTTGAACTCTGAGCTCCTCAATCCTTTTTAATAACCTTCTGCTGTACTTGATTAAATTCATAACATACAACATATATTGTATATGATGAAGATAAAATAAAATCACAAACAAAACTTACACAAACGTCTTGAGTTTTCTTATGCGGATAGTCTCCAAGACCCATCTTTTTCTTATGGCACTTAATAAATATATCAAACTCATCATAATTTTCTGGATCTAACTCCTTCTGTAAAGTAGGAAAAAGAAACATGAATGAGCTAATTAAATATTAATAACTAGATATGTGCATCTTAACAAAATATTTAATTCTTATTGTTGCCAATTACCAATTTACGTTTAGTTCGAGCCATAGACTTTTGTCCCAAACAATGCCGAAGTCTTTTTTGAAACATTTTGTAAATTTCTAGCAGCTTCATCCTGCAATAAGAAATGACAGAAAATAACAAAACAAATTGTTTTCTCTACATGTATTCGTTATAATATATTATGAGCAAATTTAAATTGAACCTTTTTTGATTTACAACAAGAAACCTGAATAAAAAATAAACTAATTGATATACATTTCTAAGATTTACAACAAGAAACCTGAATAAAAAATAAACTAATTGATATACATTTCTAAATTTAAAACTTACCTCTTTGTTGGGATTGTCTATATAGTTCACAAAGTCTTCCCACTCCCTACGAGTGATCCTCTCAAAGTTAATCTGACCATGTTGCTGAGGAGACACATCTTTCCATTCATTGTAATACTTTTTCTTTAATTTTGCTTTCCAAGGGGACCTTCTTGAATTCACACTGATCGATTAAGTTTTGACTCCACATCATCAAGGTAACGTGCACAAAATATTGTGGCCTTCTCCATCAAGTACCCCTCAGCAATTGAACCTTCTGGGCAGCTTCTATTTCGTACATAGTTCTTTAGTGTAAGCAAATACCTACATAGAAATTATAAAGTATACTTCTAGAATAAATATAAAATAAAGTGAATATAATTTATTTCACCATACCTCTCAATAGGGTACATCCAACGATATTAAACCAGTCCTGTGAGTTTAGCCTCTTTCGCTAAATGGACAGTCAAATGTACCATGACATCAAAGAATGCTGGAGGGAAAATCCTTTCAAGCTTGCATAGAATAATAGGAATACTTTGCTCAAGCTTTTCTATCAAATGTACATCAATGACCTTAGAGCATAATTTTCTGAAGAAGCTATAGTAGTCATTTAAAACAAGACCTACATCATTTCTAAGTGATGTTCTCATGGCTAATGGAAGGAGTTGTTGCATCAAAACATGATAGTCATGACTCTTCAATCCAATGATCTTGCTTTCTCGAATCTGAACTTGTCCTGAGAAGTTTGGAGAAAAATTATTAGGAAGTTTTAAGTCCTTCAAAACTTTTAAGAATCTTTCTTTTGTTAGACCCTAGAGGGGGTGTGATTAGGGTCTTCTGCTAATCTAATCTGATTTTATGCTAATTAAAACTAATAACAAGTTATCCTAGTAAGTATGAAATACAACAAGATATATGAGTTAGGACAAGCAATATGAATAATGAGATATATCCTAGCAATAAGATATACTATAAGATATATGCAAGGATATACAAATTAACACAAGTGTGAAATAAACATAAACAAGATAGTTGATGATATAAATAAAGAGCAATGGACAATGTCGACAAGAAATATAAACATAAGAGAAGTGCGCCAAAGCAAACTCAAACACACGATATGATTACGGAGTTCGGACCTTCCGTCCTACGTCTCCGCTCCCCACTCCCGGGTAGAAAATCTACTATCACAACCGGGTTTTCTACGCTCACCAGAATAACGTTTACACCTCACAATGTCAATTTTCAACGCTCACCGATCAACGTCCACACCTCACACTCAGTTTTTTAGTTCATCAAAAACTTCACAACTCACACTCTCACAATGTCAGTTTTCAATGCTCACTGATCAACGTCTACACATCACACTCGGTTTTCTAGCTCACCGAAAACTTTACAACACTCACATTGTAACTATAATAAAATATTCTCTAACATGAATGAGAACTCAATTAAGCATAACTTAATTGTTACAATCTCTCACAACCCCAATATACTATGTGTGTAAATACTAAAAGCTCAAGTGGGTGTGTGTAACAATGAGGTAAATCAAATCTAAACTCAATATAAAACTAGCTTTAATAAAATGATAAACAAACAAATAGATATAAAGCTAGAAATAGAGTTTAGAAAACTTCTCAATGGATCAAGAGATTGGGGGAAGATGGTTGGAAGCTCAAGCACCAATAGGATCTCCTCAAGCTCTTGTGAAATTGATTTCACAAACCCAAAACTCTCAATTGCTTAAAAGCTTCTTAAACACTCTTTTAAACAAACATTAAACAAGTTTAAACCCTTGTTAAACTCTTTTAAAACATTCTCTTGGGTTTCTTATGAGAACTAAAATCAATGGGGTATTTATAGCCTCCCAAAACCTCAGCCAAAAGCCCAACAGAAATGATAAAAAAACCAACAGAATCGAAAATCAGATTCTCTACAAAATGACCGTTGGAGTGAACGGCGGTCGACCGTGAAAATCTTACGATCGACCGCAAGCCACTTTCGAGGCTCAGAAAATTCCAGAAACTTTGACGGTCAACCGTGAGAATTTTCGAGCAGACGGTAGACCATGATGGTCGACCGCGAAAGTTACTATTAGCTCTGCAGGTTAAAAACAAAGGCGCAACCAATCGTGGCGGTCGACCGTAAACTGCAATATGAGAAAACATGTTTGAAAGTTGATTTTCTGATTTTAAAACCATGTTTAAAAATATTAAATAAATTCTAAAAAATATAAAACTTTGGGGAATGATTGTAGACATGATAATAAACATGCTACAAAGACTGGTTTTTAAAAAGGACCTCCTAAATAAAAAATATCATTATTTTGCAAAATAGTCCAAAACATAAAAATGTGAATATATGAGTTTTGACATTTTAGTTTAACCATGTTTTGAAATAATACAAAATAATTTTATAGACTTGAAGAAAGATGTAAACTATTGTTATGAAGTCTATAAATAATGAATATAGTATTTTTACAAATACACATATAATGCACTAAAACATGATTTTATTGAACTAAATAAAATTGATATTGATGAAATCATATAAATGCATATAAGTATGAAACAAAAGTATGTTTTCCAATTGTATTCAATTGTTTCATAGTAAAACTTGAAACCTATTAAACCAAAACATATATGTATATATATAACTATATATATACAAAACCAAAATATGTATGTGTGTATATGATATATATATAACTATATATATACAAAACCAAAATATGTATGTGTGTATATGATTGAGCTTAAAGTACTAACACACATAATATAAATGTATGTGTGTATATGATTGAGCTTAAAGTACTAACACACATAATATAAACCTAAAACTAAATTTACCCAGGCTTGTGATCTTCAATGAAGTTCTATCTTGGTATACTAGCGGATGAAGCTTGAACTTGAATCTTTAACTTGAATTGCGTAGGCTTTACTCCACAATTTCCACAAACCTCCATTTGATATGATTGTTATGGCACAATCCATCCAATCTCTAACATGTTGTTTGTCTACAATAAATAAATAAACACTAGACAAACAACATTAGTTGTAAATTGTTTGTTAAACATCATCAAAACAAGAATGCCAACAATCTCTCCCTTTTTGATAATGACAAATAATTTACACAAAGAGATATATATGCATGAAAAGAAATGAATATATAAGGTATAATATATCATGCATATAAACAAGAAAGAATATACTCACAAAATTTTTCCTCCTTTGACAACATCAAAAAGGGGAAGATAAAAGAATGAAGAGAGCGAAAGCTTCCCCTATCAATATGCATGAGTGAGTATAAAAAAATAGAAAAGAGAAGACTCCCCCCCATCTGTAGGCTGTCTAAAAATCACAATGGATAGCTGATCCCCATCAAGCCCCGATAATGAATGTTATAATCAGACGACTTTTTAACCACTGCATCCGCAACTCTACAATCGCTACAAATACGGCCTCATATTTGAGATGATTAATCTTGATGGCTGCGACAACAACATGACTAATATTATATTAGAAACTATTAGAGATGTTGATGAGCAGTATGATGATTTCAGAAATAAAAGGTTGGACTTAGTTGGTGAGTTGCTTGGTAGAGAGCTGTGGGCAAATATTCGTCTAAATATCACAATGGATAATTGATCCCATCAAGTTCCAACAATGAAAGCTACAATCAGATAGCTTTCATGCCAACAAACGAAAGCTGCAAACGCATCAAGTTCCAACAATGAAAGCTACAATCAGATAGCTTTCATGCCAACAAACGAAAGCTGCAAACGGAGAACTTTTCACATAGATCGAGAAGAGTTACAATTCAACGACACTTCCGACAGCTGATGAAAACTCTATTCAGCAGTCTTCACAATCTACAGTGAAAGTTACAATCTGACGACTTTCACACTCCACAACAGCTAAAGCTAGTATTACTGAACAACGGTCCTTGCAACGCTCTGTAGAAGAGGTTACAGATCAACTAACCCCTTTTAAAACGCGAAAGTCATCCCTGCGTTACAATTCTGGAAGTACTGGCGACCCCCGCGTTTCCAAGCTACAACAAGTCAAACGCGAACGACCCTCGCATTCTTGAGGTTCAACCAACACCCGACCCCAGCGTTTCCAAGCTGCAACAAGCAAAACACGAGCGACCCTCGCGTTCATTGATGTTCAGTCAACACCCAACCTCGCGTCTCAATTCTAAGACGCGAAGTTAGGGTTCTGAACGCCAGATTGAGCGTTTGACTCGTTCAAATATGAGTCGAACGGTTTCAGAACTATTTTTCCCACGATCTGAGGAAATCACGCCCACTTAGGAGCGGATTTAGAGGGCAGTTATAACCTCTTATCCCCCTATAAAAACTCAACAAACCCAACGGAGTAAAGGGTTGGATTTTCAGTATCAAAATCGCACGGGTTTGGAAGTTCTTGAGGATCTCAACCGCACAGAGAGGCAGGAGAGACGAAATCCTTGGAGATAGGATTTTTGAATCGAGTTCAGAAGATCAAATCTGAAAGGACTCTTCAACAACAGAATATCTGCTTGGTCATTAACCGAATCTTCGGTTCTAACAACTCTATTCACAAAGTTCTAACTCGTTCAGAGTTCTTAAACTCGTTAAAAAGTTACCCATCAAACTTTCCATAGAAGTTCATCGTTCCCATGAGATAAAAGACGGTCGGATCATTAACGGAGAGCAAATTCGACGCGAACAATCGAAGGAGGCACTCCATCGCTACCTTGAAGAACCCAGTTTTAAACAAAGGGGAGAATTAAATTCATTTTCCTCTCTTTTGTAATCGGAATCCAAATTATAATCAATTTTGAGAGAATACAGATTAATTTTTCTTTTGTTTCTTTTACATCGAAATTTTCCAACAAACAAAAGATGGTGACTCCGCTGGGGACTAGCTTTTCTGACGAAGAAGTGGTGGCGCAGTCCGACGTCCACCTCATGGGAAAAACTATTGAAACTCTCGTCGTAGAGTTTGACCAAGCAAAATATGAGAAAGCCCTCTCCTCTGGATCGCTTAGCCCCAAGGCGAAGCGTGATGTCCGCAGGATCTCCAAGGAGGTCAAATCTGTTGCTGAAACGCCAAAGAAAGTCCTCTCCTTTGGCCAAAATTCGTTGAACAGCCCCTCTTCTTCAGGAGCGGGCTCGGCCTCTGCTGAACTCGCACAGCGAGTTGAATATCCCACATCCGCGTCAGCACGACGTGCTTTAGGACATAAACGACCTATAGAGGAGACGAGCTCCATAAACATCAACGACGCTGCTGCTAAGGCTTTGAAGCAAGCCAAGAAGAACGCCGCTCGCAGACGGAGAAGATCCATACGACGAGCACACCTGTGCGAAAGCCGAATGTTGGCCCAACGTGAGGATCGCGTTCTTAAAACTTTACCCGAGCATAGCGTTCCCAAAACAGAATGCTCGCTTCGTGGCAATGAGCCCGACTACGAGCCTCGGCTGATACAGCTGAAACGCGACCCTGAATGGCGCGTCGATCCTTCAAAACGCAGCCCTCAGAAGGAAGCTGCCAAAGATAAACGTGGCCCTTACGTGCGCGTTCAAACAGAACATGACTCTCAAAAGTCTGTTTCACCAACCAAACGCGACCCTCAGGGGCACGTTCAACCAAAACATGACCCTCAGAGGTCTGTTTCATCATTTAAACGTAGGCCTCGGCCTAATGTTTACAAATCCCAATGCGACCCTTGCGTTATTCTTCAAGAACGCGACCCTAGCGTTGTTCTTTAAGAACGCGATCTTCAAGAGGTCCGCCAGGTTCAGAAGAGTCAATATGGATTCAAAATCCGCGTTCGACAAGAACCAATCTCATCCACCCAAGGGCAGGGGGTTCCATCTCCGCCTCCACACCCGGGGAAAATTTCCTTCCAAGTTCCTGATTTGCGAGAATTATTGTCAAGAGGAAAACCAACAGTACAAGCAGCTCACTCATGCCAATGTGAGAGGCTTATCTCGGCAGTCCATTCAGAATGCCATTGTTGCGCATCCGTACCTCGGCAGTCCGTATTCGACAGGTTGACGAACATTGTTAGACCTGCCAAGCGACAACACCGATACAGAAAGAAGATAGATGAAACAGAGTACCCTCAGGTCACTATCAATATGATTGGCCGAGGGAAAACCTCCCGTCCTGATTCAGATGAGTCACAGAAAAGTCATTCCCTGACTGTTTAGGAAATTTGTGATGAATTCGAAGGAGTGTACCGGCATACTCGGACTCGAACAGGAGCTATTCACTCGGTTAATTATCAAAGATTGGCCAAGGGGATCGTTTCTGACGATGAACATTCGGCAATTGTCGAATCTCAATCTTCAAGTTCTGTTGTCGCACATGAGGTCTCTACTTACATGACAGGGAACCATGAAGACTTAGCTAAGAGAGTTGACGAACATCACGTCATGCTCCAAGCGCAACAGGAGACACTTCTCCAAGTAAATGATATGTTGGCCCAGCTCCTTGCTGAAAAAGGCCAAAGACCCGAGTCTTCCCGGAGGACTATGTCAAAGGGAAAGCAGAAGGCGCACGAACATTCAGATCGTGAGGCTCACAACCTGGACTCTTCTTCTAAAAATGAGAAGGAGATGGAAAAAGAGCTGCATCCTTAGTCCTCTAAAGTGGATGAATTGGAGGCTCGCCTCAACGTAATCGCCAATAGAAGCGAGCTCCGCGAAGAAGGAGTAATGCGGCCTTACCCTGTTGAGTGGGATACAACTCCCTACCCACCAAAGTTTAAGGCCCCTACCTTGCAACCGTTCGATGGCATAGGATCGCCGAATCAGCACATTTACTACTTCAAATCCCAAACTGGAGATGTGGTAGAGAATGACACCATTTTGACCCGACTATTCATCGGTACCCTCAAGGGTGTCGCCTTTGAGTGCTTTATGAAACTGCCTGCCGGATCTATCCAGAAATGGGTAGACCTGGAAAGGCTATTCTTGGCCAGGTTCTTTGAGGACGACACAGAGGTTTCAGTCTCGACTCTTCTCGCCACTAAGCAAAGGAAGGGAGAGTCCATCAAGACCTATGTTGAGAGATTTCGCATCATGGCACTGCGATGCCCGTCAGGTATGATCCAATCAACCTTGGTTGAAACTTACATGCACAACTTGCAGACCCAGCTCCTTGCTTAGATGGGAGTAGCGGAGTATCGCTCCTGGAGACAACTAGTTTCACAAGGAGAACAAGCTGAAGAGATAGTGACGCGAGTTAAAGATAAAGAAGTGTCACAACCCAATCCGCAGCAGCAACGTAATCAGCACAACGCCCAGCGGTCTAAGGGAAAAGAGACTTTGACAGCTGAAACCAACACTCGAGTACCACCGCCTACTAAGCAAGGCAAGGCACCAAATCAACAAAGAGCGCCCAAGCAGTATTCGTTTAAAGAGGAGCATGTAGATACCTTATTCCAATTACTTCGAAAGAACAATAAGCTGCAGTTGCCTGAAGTCAGGAAGCCGGATGAAGCAGGGAAGGTGGATGACCCTAACTATTGTCGTTATCATAGATTCCTTGGATATTCTACCAGAAAATGCTATGTCTTCAAAGACATATTACAGAATTTGGTAAATTCTAATGTGCTCACTTTAAAACCCGAGCAGAAGACCGTATCCACCAATATGGTAGCGGTCCAATTCGGTGACTTCCCTCCAGTAGTAACTGCGAATGGTATTGTTCCCATTCATAAGGGAGAAATGCACCTGAAGAATGCTGACTTGCATAGTCAGAAAGACAGGGGGTTGGTACCCCTCACTACCTTAAAAGGGGAAATCATGTGGGTCCATCCTGATCTGCTAGGAGATCAACAGTGGACGAACACCTTGTCCAAAAAGAAGGGAGGCAAGGCTAAGTCTTCCAACATGATTAGCCCCTCCATTACTGAAAATGATGATCACCTCAAACCTCTTATTGATTCAGAAGAAGAGAGGATTGCCATGGCAGCATACCCAGAAGACAACCCTAGCACTCGGTCAGGAAAAGCTTACTTGAGGGATTACAGCCAGAACGCTCAAGAGGTTGAAGAACAGCCCCATGACGCTGGGGGTTCTGTCCCGAAAAATCCAGTTGATAAGGGAAAACAAAAGGAGCTCCGGTTCAACAAAAATCTCCACCAGGAATCTGGAGAATCAAGCGCTCCTTTCCAATTTAATATCATGGCGCAGCTGGCCAACATACCGGCCAGGATTACCCTATATGAACTCTTGAGGCTGTCCAAAACTACCAAGGAAGCTCTGATCGAAGCCTTAAAGAATACAGAGAGCTTTATTACACAAGTCACTCCAATCCCTGAAGCTTCTGAAGATCAACCTTGTCTGCAATGCCTACAAGCAGCAAGAAGTCTACCATGCATATCATTCACTCAGGAAGACATGCAAGTCAAACACAAGCATGATAGACTGCTGTACTACACGGGGTATATTGGATCTTCCAAAATCAGTCGTGTTCAAGTTGACCCAGGCTCAGTGCTTAGCATCATGCCTTACAGGGTCATGCAGGTCTTAGGGATTCCTATGCACCGACTGAACACCACCCAGACTACCATCTTCGGGTTCAACGCTAATAGCACTTGGCCCCTAGGAAAGATCAAGCTCAGATGCCAGATCGGAGATCTTAAGTCCGAAGTGACTTGTTACATCATAGATGCGGACACGTCCTTCCTACAATCTTTTGCTGGGACGACCATGGATACATGCAAACCGTATTGTCCCATCTACTCTGCATCAGGTCATGAAGTATGCCAATGACGAGGGGGAAGTCCGAACCTTAATTGTGGAAAAATACCCCTTCCGAAGAGTGGAAAATTTCCACACCGACTCCGTCTTCTATCTGGAGTCCCAGGAGAAAGAAGATGTGGACAGCGGTAACGAAGCTGATATTTAACCAGATCCTGATGAAGATTGTCCATGGGAGTTAAACTTCGATGTAATGGGTTAGGATGAGAGTAATAATAATGTACCGAGCGAGGGTGAGTGGTGCATTAATGAAGATTTTATTTTGGCGTACTTGTCTGATGTGTCCTCTAAAAATAAACAAATAGAGAATGATCCTAATGCAGGTACCAACCCATGACACGTACTGTGCACAGAGGCATCCCTCACATTGCCAATGGAGTCATCCTTCGCTTCAGATGAAGAGGTAGAAGACGCACAGAAGGTTTTCTTCAAAGTCCCATCTAAAAGGAAAGGGCAGAAGCCGATCTGTTTTGGTAAAGTCAAACCCGAACAACTCAAACGAGGAAGTTCAGAGGAAGATGATGGAGTTCCCCAATTCTATTACCATGAACCCAATTCTATACACTTAATGAAATGAATGGGGTATAACTTTAATGAGAAACATGGTTTGAACTTCAGGAAAGGAAGACGAACACCGATCTGAATGTCTCTCACTCCTGAAGGAAAACCTCCGGACTACTATCAAAAAACCGGAAGGGGCGTGGGTTACGTCACAATTCCCCCTGCCTCGAAAAATGAAATCAGTAATTATCTACGTCAGGACCATTCATCCGAAACATCTTCATGCGAGTCCGACGTCAGTGTCGGACCTTTCTTTAAAAGTCTGACTGTGAATATGGTTTCGACTAGTCATCCAGATGAGGACGCAGGGGGTGATGAGGGGTTAATAGAATCGACCAATGATCCTTGGATCAAACGTCTCAACATCTTGTGGGATATGCGATTCGAACAACGCGAACCACCCACTGAAGATAAAGTGATCCAGGTCAGCATAGGAGATGAACATGACCCTAAGCCCATCTTCATAGCTGAAAACCTATCGTCATCCGAAAGAGAGGACCTTATATCTCTCATTCGAGAATATATAGATGTCTTCGCTTGGAATTATGAAGATATGTCTGGCCTTGAACCGAAGGTTGCCATGCACCATCTCAACATCGATTCGGATGCAAAACCCGTTAAACAACAACAACGCAGGTTTCGTCCAGAAATCATGGAATCAATTGAGTCAGAAGTTAAAAAGCTTATAGAATCAGGTTTTGTTAGGGAAGAGCAACATCCGGACTGGGTGGCCAACATTGTCCCAGTGCCCAAGAAAAATGGTAAGGTCCGTATATGCATCGACTTTCGTGACCTTAACGCAGCCTGTCCAAAGGACGAGTTCCCACTTCCTATCACAGATGTTATGATTGACAACACCTGCGGATATGAAAGGATGTCTTTTATGGATCAGATAAAGATGCACCCGGACGATGAAAAACATACTGCTTTTAGAACACCACTGGGGGTATATTGCTACACAGTGATGCCCTTCGGCCTGAAAAACGCAGGTGCAACTTATCAACGTGCAATGAACACGATCTTTCACGAACACCTACGAAAGAAGATCGAGTGCTACGTTGATGATATAGCAGTAAAGATCCAATGTAAAGGTGATCATCTTACAGATCTGAAGATAATGTTCGAGATCATGCGAGCACATCAGCTGAAGATGAACTCGACAAAATCGTTCCTCAGAGTATCAAGCAAAAAATTCCTGGGATTTATCGTTACCTCCAAGGGAATTTCTCTTGATCCGGAGAAAGTGCGTGCCATCCAAGACATGCCACCTCCGAAGAATCTCAAAGAGCTCAGAGGTTTATAAGGCAGACTGGCCTACATTCAAAGATTCATATCAAATCTTTCAGGGCGTTGCCAACCTTTCTCTAAGCTCATGAAGAAAGGAATATCCTTTGTTTGGGATGGAGAGTGTCAAAAAGCATTTGAGGAGATTAAGAGATATCTCACTCAATCGCCAGTTCTCGTGGCCCCAATATCAGGAAAACCATTCCTGTTGTATGTGAGAGCCATGGACCATTCTCTTGGAGCTTTGTTAGCCCAGAACAACGATCAGGGTCAAGAACAAGCTATCTATTACCTAAGCAGGACTATGATGGGAGCCGAGCACCGGTATAATCCGGTCGAAAGAGAATGTCTCGCCTTAGTATTCGTAATGCAAAAGATGCGACATTACCTAGTTGGACAAACAATTCATGTCATCTCTAAGGTGAATCCCTTGAGAGTTCTGATAACGAAACCATCATCTCTAAATTGCCGACTCGCAAAGTGGGCCATTCTCTTATCACAATACGACATGCAGTTCATGCCTCAAAAGGCGGTCAAGGGTCAAGCACTGGCAGACTTCTTAGCCGATCACCCAGTATCGGGAACGTCTAAGTTGTATGAAGAATTACCAGACGAAGTCGCTGAAGCTTGCGTTACTCAAGAAGCTACGCAAGTGTGGAAGTTATTCTTCGACGGTGCGTCTAGAGAAAACCCACATGGAGCAATCACCGCAGGAGTAGGAGTAGTATTAATCTCTCCGAATGGTCATGTAATCCCAAGGGGATTTTTCCTAATCAAACCTTGCACCAACAATGTAGCTGAGTATAATGCTCTGCTATTAGGAATGCAATTTGCCGAAGAACTTAATATTCAGCACCTCGAGGCTTACGGTGACTCTCAACTCATCGTTAATCAAGTCCGAGGGGAATACAAAGTACGTCACGAGGATCTGATCCTATATTACTTCGCAGTGCTAAAGCAAGCTCAAAAGTTCGAAGGTTTCTTTATCGAATATGTACCACGAGCTCAGAATGCGTATGCAGATGCTTTAGCCTCCTTGGCAACTTCATTAGCATTGCCACCGAAGGCTGAAACAATGATTCCAGTCGCAGGACGCAAACTATACTTTTCCAAGATTCCTATGGAGGAAAACTCAGACAAGACAACGACAGGAGAAGTCTGTACAACCTCTATGGAGTTTGAATCTAGGGATTGGCGATTCCCGTACATCGACTATGCCATATATAGAATTTTGCCCGATGACCCTAAGGAAGCGGCCTCTATCAAACGAAAGGCCCTCCGATTCTATTACGATGCAGTCTCTCAAGTCCTGTATCGTAAATCTTATGATGGGGTTTTACTTATATGCCTCTCTCGGAAGGAAGCAAAAGAGATCCTCAAAGAAGCTCACGACGGAATGTGTGGGGCTCATCAGCCCGGAACTAAATTAGGAGATCGCCTCCGACGAATCCGCTATTTTTGGCCAAAGATATTCTCAGATGCAGTTGACTATGCTAAACGTTGTCACGCATGCCAAATTCATGGGGACTTCATCCACCAAGCACCTGGGAACTTACACCCCACATCGGCGTCCTAGCCCTTCGAAATGTGGTGTATGGATATCGTGGGACCGATTTCCCCTCCGACGTCTAAGGGACACCGGTTCATTCTAGCTGTGACCGACTATTTCTCCAAATGGGCGAAGGCAATCTCGTTGAAAGAAGTCAAGACTTCAAATGTAATCAAGTTCATCAAACATCACGTCATCTACCATTTTGGAGTCCCGAGGCGAATAGTTCACGACAACGGGACACAATTCGTCAGCTTTGGGTTTCAGAGATTTTGTGACAGATTCAGAATCCAAAGTGTCGCATCTACGGCATATTATCCGCCAGCGAATGGTCTTGCAGAAGCTTTCAACAAAACCATAGTGAAGCTTCTCAAAAAGTTTGTTTCCAAGAGCCGGCGAGATTAGGATGAAAGACTCGGTGAATGTCTGTGGGCTTACCGCATGATAGTGAGGACCCCTACAAGAGCTACACCATTCTCTTTGGTATACGGCTGTGAGGCTGTATTGCCATTGGAAATCTAGATCCCTTCTCTGAGAGTTGCTATTACAACTGGACTAACAGAAGAAGAAAAACATCAACGACGTCTTTAAGAACTTGAAGCCTTAGATGACAAACGACTTCAAGCTCAGCAACAGATCGAGTTATATCAAGCCCGTATTTCCAAAGCCTACAACAAAAAGGTTAAGGAACGGATTTTCAAGAAAGACGACTTAGTTTTGGCCAACAGACGACCCATAGTGATGACACACAAAACCAAAGGGGAGTTCAATCCTAAATGGGAAGGGCCCTTTGTAATAGAATCGGTCTATTCGAACGGAGTGTATCGCCTCATCAACCAAAAAGGAGATAAGCTCATGATGCCAATTAATGGGAAGTTCCTTAAGAGATACTTCCCGTAAATCATGTAGCCCCCTAAACCCCAGCTAAATTAGGCTGGGGGTTGCCTATTTATAGTATAATTCTGTCTTGTATTTCGTCATGTTAACACTACACATCTGACGATTGAAATTTTCTAGAATTATTCTAAATGGTAATAAAGAGAATTTCGATAGAATTTGCATTATTTTTCATTGTCCTGAACCATATTTCAACAAAAGAGATGATGAAAACCAAAGTGATATCATTTCCATTCAATATTGTTAATTTGAATACAAAGGTGAAAACAATCGAAAGGAAAATGATACAAATTTATTCCTCCGCCAAAAGCAATTCAAATCCTAAGCATCAGGGCTCATCAGTCTAAAATACTTGAGCTTAGATTTCAGCGCCAATATATTCTCCTCGCGAGCCTTTCTGATTTCTTCGGTTATCTTGCTCTTGAGCTCCTCTTCATTAGGCGCGAGCCTTTCTGATTTCTTCGGTTATCTTGCTCTTGAGCTCCTCTTCATTAGGCGTTGCTTCTGCAATCTCTCGCCGAAGCTTATCAGCAGCGATAATTGCTCTTGAGCTCCTCTTCATTAGGCGTTGCTTCTGCAATCTCTCGCCGAAGCTTATCAGCAGCGATAAGTTCATCGCAATAGCCTTTGAAAAGTCTGTCACAGTAAGCAGCTAACCCTTTTAGAACTTCCATATCACCAGCTAACTGAGCATTTATCTGAGATAGCTCAACACCAGCACGAGTAAGTTCTTCTACAGTATCCTGAAGACCCACGACAAAACTACCCATGTCCCGTTGTACTTGGAGATGTTCCCCACACAGGCTGGCAATACGAGATTCTGTCTCAGACAGACTTTTTTGAAGAGCCTCTTGGTGTTGTGCTTTTAAAGCTTTGGCCTGAGAAAGAGCCTGATCCACTTCTGGCCCTATGTCGTCGTGCTGCAGCATTGAAAGAAATTCCAATTCATATTCAAGAATAACGATGCTCTCGCGACAATTCTCGATCCACAATGTTTTCCCCTGGTTCCCGATCTTTGTGAGACACTCCAGCAGATGGGGTTCAAAAACCTTGAAACCCACGTCCCCGAGACTAACGACGTCGATAGTCATTCGCATCCAATGCTCTAATTGTTCGATGAGCTCCCTCAAAGTTTCCGAGCTTGGGGGTGGAGCAGTCGGATAAATAAAGCATCCGAGCTTGGGGGTGGAGCAGTCGGATAAATAAAGCAATTCGCATAATCAGTGCGAGTGGGGGTGTGCGTAGCTTTAGATAATAACTTTTCGACCATATTTGGCACTGAGCCTGAGGTAGTCGGTTCCCGCCCACCGGTTGTTATTTCAAGACCAGGAGAAGCAGCTTGAGGCATAGTATCCCCTCTGTTCTCAGGAGATGCAGCACGCGCCGACTTTATCGCATCCCCCATTAACTTAGCCCTTTTCGGAGTTTTGGCCATGACAGGCAATCGTTTACGAACCCTCCTGTCATACTCGCCTTGCTCAGCAGCAGAAAGAGCCTTCTTACCCGATCTTAAAGAACGAGGTTCAGGAACAGGCACTTATGCAGGAATCTCCTCAGTTGTCTTTTCTTCGGGAGAATCAGCAATTGGTGTTCCCTCTTTGATCCCCGTAGGAACCTCTTCCTCAGAAGGTTCTATGGTGGACAAATCCCTAGGGGCTTCAACGGCTCCGGTTTCTTCCTGTTCACAAGATAAATATTCTTCTACCCCGGGTAGACGGGTCCTCGTAGAACCATCCCTCGAACGATACAACTCCCGAATCTTATTTATACATGAAGTATAAATATCATATCCCGAGATTTAGGAAACCTCTTCAAACCAGTTGCGAAAATCGGTAATAGTGGAGCAGCCAGGCGGCAAATTGGGTAAAGTAAATTGCACATGGGTTCCCCCGGCGGAAAAGAAGTACCATGCGCGAGCTCCTTCATACAAATTCCCAATTCGAGCCAAAGCCGGGTTGGGATTGCCAACGTAAAGCTGGTCATATCCGAATTGCCTAGCAAATCTAGAAGGCATGTAAGGCTCGATGATGCACTTCTCCCGCAATCGATAGACCAAGTAGCCCAACCTGATCATAAGAAGCCAGCTAAATGTGCCCTCTTCCAAAGAAGACGAGCCCTCAAAAAGCAAGTCCATGAAGAGGGCATCTTCCACGTCAGCTCCGTCAAAATTAGGAGCGTAACAGAAAATCCGGTAATTGTCTTCCCGGGATAAAAGCTGTCGAGCCCTGACTATATAAGAATTAGTCCACGTAGCCGACTCCAATCTCTGTACAAAGGGAATATAAGCGTCATCGCCCTCGTATACTCCCGTCATCAATGAAGGGCAATGCAACACGAACCAGGCTGCTAAATACGTATACGACGCTGGTATACGTGGTTGAGGAGTTTTCCCAGCTTTCTTCTTAGGGGCTGTTTGTTTGGTTTCCTAAAAACCAAGAAAACCAAGAAATGGAAATGGAAAACATGAAAATCTCAAAAAATACTATTTCCTCCATTTCCATCCCTAAAACTCCCCCACAACATCCAATAAAATATTATTTTCATCCAACAACTCATCCACATCATCTAATAAAATATTATTTTCATCTAACCACTCATCCACCACATCTAATAAAATATTATTTTCATCTAACAACTCATCCATCACATCTAATAAAATATTATTTTCATCCAAACATCACTCAACTCATCTCTTCTCATCATTTCAAATCACTCACATCATCCAATAAAATATTATAACAATTCACCTCATCTCATTAACATTTCATTTCTCCATTTTCATCCCAAAAAGTTATGAAAACACTTTTCTTAATCTTTCTTCACATCACCCAATAATACAATGACAACTCATCTCATCTCATTTCATTTCTTATTTTTAAGAATGAACCAAACAAAAGAAAACAACAAAACTACAGGAAATAAGTTTCTTATAATTTATTTCCTTATTTTTTTCGCCAACCAAACAACATCAAAACTAGTTTTCTTAAAAAATCACTCACATCATCCAATAATAATTTGACAACTAACATTATTTCATCTCCATTTTTTTGATTTCCTTCTTTTTTTAGCCAACCAAACACTCCCAAACCAATTCTTCATTTTAATAGTTTTCCATTTTTTTGATTTCCCTCTTTTTTTAGTAAAACAAACAGCCCCTTAGTAGCTTTGATTCCTGAAGCGCTGAGAAGTTCTGAGGTCAACATCCTCAGGCCATTCTGTATGCAGCCGACCATAGCAGTAAGGAGACTCACAAGTCTCCCATGCGCTAGCAAAGTAGCTGGGTACACAACTACAGCTAGTATTGCCTTAATTGGTTTTGACGGTACTACGCACTGCTTCAACCAAATCATAAAGAAGCCCATAAGAAGAGTCGTGTCAGAAATAGGAACTGTGGCTTGGTGGTGGAAACTTTCAAATTTGACACCTGCCTCAAAATCATCCTCTGCATGCTCTGTCTTATAGGTAGCACTGGAAGCCTTAATTCGAGCTTTAGCGTCCTTAGGAGAGATGACTGCAACACGAGATACGGCTACATCTTTCCGGTTTAAGTTCTGAAAAAGGTATTTCGCCCACGTGGTATGCATAATGCCCCCTCCACGCATCCCAAAAACTTGGGCACATATGTGGAAGTGACACATCAACTCCCAGAAAGTAGCGTAAATTTCCGGGTGCGCCACCTTCAGTAGGAAAAGCTCCTCGGTGGTGGGGATGAACTCCTCGTAGGGTGTTTTTCCGAGCGGCAACCCCGACACTGCTTGCATCTCATGAAGAATATGCAACTGTCCGGGTTATATTTCTCCAACATAGCGAAGAAATTGTGATAACTCTGCACGACACCCCGTCGAGTAGCTAACACGGGAACTGTGAGACCTGATTGAGCGAGTGACTCTTTAAGCTCCTCAAGAACGAAGTCAACCATGCGGGTCCACCAACCTCCTTCTCCAGAACAGACCCATCCAGGGGATCTGAACATCTGGGTAGAGAATTCACCCTGAGTTACAAGGAATTGGCGAATAAAGATGTTCACTGGATGTGGCATCTCCTGAATCAGATCATTCTTCTCAAATAAACCGGGTCTCAACCCCTTGACTTGTCCCCCGATTTGTGTACGAGCCCGCCGACCAAATCCAAGTGACACATTCTCTTTCTCTTTGACTATGTCGAAGGTCAAACCATGACGACAACTCACATTCAAGAAATAGGAGAGTGGGTACATCCTCTTTATGTTTGGGAGGAATAAGAAGCGATTATCAACTCTCCGCAACAACTTTGAATCTTCCACATATGTGAGGTGATCATCGACTGGTATACGATCTCCAAATATGAACGCTGGTTTGGGAAACTGGGCATGACCGGTAGGGGTCTCCATGTCTAAGTCAGTAATCAGAATCCTGAGAGTGGAGCATCAAGGGAATTTAATCATATCCGCTCTCTCCGAGTCAGGGAAGGTACACAGTGGAATTCTGCTCTGAAGACTGAATATTTCATTCGAGTCAGGTCCACCGATATATCCAAAATGATGCTCTTGTGAAAGCGGCACGTTTGGGAGAAGTACTGCACAATCAAAAGCAGAGGTTAGCAGCTAGAAGCAAGCTATTGACATAAAGACAGAGTCTGAAACACAAGAGGTTGAGCCTCATGTCAAAAAGAATCTCTCACGCGAGGGTTAAAGTCTCGTGTCAAAATCTCAAATGCGATGGTCGAGCCTCGCGTCAGAAATCTCGAACACGAGAGTCGAACCTCGTGAAGAAAAATTTGAACGCGAGAGTCGAGACCCACATGGAATCCCAATTCCGCATTCTCATTGAACAGAAACGAGTCATCCTCCTCATTATCAAGAACCCATCTAGGGTTTTCAGAGAACTTGCTAAGGCAAGTTAGTTCAGTCAACACTCACCACGACAGGGAGGCCCCTGCGATGGCGATGACGACCACGATGTTCCCGCACGAACAAGAACACCACCGGCATCCTCAGCCGACGGCGTTTCGAAAGTCGCTCCAGCGAGCTAAAACCCATTCTCCGAGGCGCCATCGATACAGTCAATCGGAAGAAATGCTTTTGAATGAGGAAGACGGAGTTCGTCGGAGATCTCGCTGAAATCAAACGAGAGTTCTCGTTCTTGGAAATAGCTAAAAATTTAGAGAGTCAAGTGACTCTTAACTGTTAGCCCTTATGTTTTGATGATGTTTTACAACCACCATTATCGGTACTAATGGCTTATTAAGTACATATGTAGTGAATTCATATATCAAGCTTGTTAGTACCACAAATGGAGGATTGGATGGAATATACGCTACAACGATGATATCCAAAGGAGGAGGAGACATAATGATGAAGCAACGTTAATTCAAGAACAACAAATTCTAATAGAAGCTTCATCCTATTCAAGCTATATCAAGACTCAAGCATTGCATTCTATATGAGGATATTAGCTATCTTTTATTTTTCTCTCTAGTACTAGAATATAGGCAAAAAGTTATTGACTTCACTTGAAGCTATTGGGATATCACACACACGTTTTCATACTTATGTTTTTAAGCGGTTCGACCGCACCGGTCGACCGTACCTGTGTTCATTCGTCAGTGGGCAGCAGAGAGTTTGTCGGTCGACCGGTGCGGTCGACCGAGAGCTCGATTTTTTCTGTCGGTCGACCGCACCGGTCGATCGATGAAGTCTCTGTTTGTTTTTCTCGTTTTCGATCTGGATAGCGGTCGATTGAAAATTTCGCCGGTCGACCGCCGTATTATTCAAACGGTAATTTTGGTCCTTTTCCAGCACCGCTCAGTACAGATCTCAGCGACGTTTTGCTTCCAGATTTTGGGGGATTAAGGGATGGGTTTAAACAACTATTTTTATCCTATTTAAACTCCACCTCTTCTTCTTCCTCATTGTCCCAGCTTTTTGCAAAAACCAGAGACGTTGTTTTTCACAGAGCTTAAATTTCAAAACCTGTTCTTCTGAGTTTTGTGTGTGTTCACTTCCTAGCTTCAGTGTGCTCTTTCTCTTTGCCATAGGGACGTTGTAAAGAGAGAGTCTTACACCATTTCTACTATCTTGTGAGTGTGATCTTGTGTAGATCAACTGTGAGGGAGTGTGATCTAGTGAGATCAACTGTATAGTGTGAGATCGTGAGGGGATCGCTGTGTAGACGAAGTTCCGGCTTCCAAACCGGGTTGAGTAGTGGATTTCTCCTCGAGAGTGGGGAGTGGGGACATAGGTCAGCGGACCGAACCTCGTTAACATATCACGTGTCACAGGATAGCGATTCCTAACCCTATCTCCTCTATTTTGATTGTATTAGAATACTGTGGTTTGCTTGTCTTAATTTTATTGCATAATTATAGCCTCTTGACCCTAATCACCCTCCCTCTAGGGTCCAACAATTGGTATCAGAGCTTGGTCTCTATATTAGTTTTTGGTTTAAACGCCTTAGAGAAAAGATCTAATGAAGGCTTCATTGAATGTGCATATGCTAGAAGGACAATCCACCACTAGACCACCTCTTTTCACCGGTAGTAATTTTGCTTATTGGAAGGCTAGGATGAGAATTTACCTTCGTTGCATTGATCTTGACATCCTAGAGCTCATAGAGAAGAAGTATGTAGAGAAGTCTAAAGTCGGGAACATGACCGATGGAGAAAGACACCAAGCCAATCTCAATGCTAAGGCTATGAATGCCTTAATTTGTGGTCTTTCCCCCAACGAGTATAATAGGGTTTCCACGTGTGCAACCGCATACGAAATATGGGTGAAATTGTGTATTACACACGAAGGAACCCCCCAAGTTAAGGAATCCAAGATTAGTGGACTTATGCATGAATATGAGTTGTTTCAAATGCTTCCAAATGAATCGATTGATGCTATGTTTTCTCGCTTTACTAACATTATCAATGAATTGCATGGTATTGACAAAAAATTGACTATTCAAGAGATGAATTACAAGATTCTTCGTTCATTGACTCCGATGTGGGAACCTAAGGCGACAGCTATAGAAGAATCTCATGACCTTACCACTTTACCTCTCGATGGCCTCATCGGAAAGCTCAAGGTCCATGAGAAGAAGCTCAAGTGGAAGGAGAAGGAGGAAGTACCCTCACGGGATGTTGAGGAGCCATCACCAAAGTTGAAGACCATAGCTCTCAAAGGAGCTAGTGATAACTCCTCTTCGTCATCGGATAGTGAAGTTGATTTTTCTAGAGAAGTGGCTCATCTCTCTAGAAGAATTTCTAGACTCATAAAAATGAACAAGAAATTTAACCCACGATCTAACAACAAATTTCCTTCTCATGTAGGAAAATGCTTTGAATGCAATGAACTAGGCCATATTGCTAAGGATTGCCCAAGGCTCAAGGAGAAGTACATGAAATACAAGAAGAAGAAGGCTATGTATGCCGGATGAGAAGAATCCGAACCAAGTGATTCGGATAGCAATGAAGAAGGAACCAAACTTTCTCTTCATGACCCTAACATTTGTTTCATGGCTCATGAGCAAGAGGGAACATCACGGCAACGACATAAGGAGATGTGGTATCTTGATAGTGGTTGCTCACATCATATGACGGGCAACAAAGAGTTATTTGCAACCCTATCAAGAATTGAAGGAGGTAACGTCTCCTTCGGCGGTGGTGAGAAAGGTAAAATCATTGGTGTTGGTTCTATTGGTAAGAAACCCTCACCCGTTATAGAAGATGTTTATTTGGTAAATGGTTTGAATCATAATTTTCTTAGCATTAGCCAATTGAGTGATAAAGGTTTTGATATTTCCTTTAAACCGGATAAATGCATCATTAGTATGAATGGAAGAATTGTTTTTATTGCTAATCGCAAATCTAATGTATACATTTTTGAGATGAATAAACTAGTGAATCAAGATGTGAAGTGCCTCGCGACAATTGATGAAAACCCTTGGATTTGGCATAAGAGACTTGGACATGCAAATATGGAGTTGATATCAAAATTGTCTAAGAGAAATCTTGTAAAAGGGTTACCTAGCTTGCACTTCATCAAAGATACCTCTTGATTTGTTTGGTCCTATGCGTGTTACCTCTCTTCGAGGGAAACACTATGTTTTTGTGATTATTGATGATTTTTCTCGTTTTACATGGACAATATTTCTTGCAAAGAAAAATGATTGCTTTGAAGAATTTGCTAATCATGTCAAAAGAATTGAAAATAAAAAAGATTTGAAAGTTGTTAAAATAAGAAGTGATCATGGTGGTGAATTTTAAAATGAATTTTTCTATGATTTTTGTGCTCATCATGGTATAACTCACATGTTTTCTGCTCCTAGAACACCACAACAAAATGGTGTTGTTGAACGAAAAATAGCACCCATACAAGAGATGACACGCACTATGTTAAATTCATTTGATTTGCCAAAATATTTTTGGGCCGAAGCCGTCAATACGGCTTGCCATGTTTTAAATCGTGTTTTGATTAGACCAAAGCTTAAGAAAACTCATTATGAACTTTTTTATGGAAAAACTCCTTTTATTGGTTATTTTCGTATCTTTGGTTGCAAATGTTTTATTTTAAATACTAAAGATCACCATGATAAATTTGATTCCAAAATTGATGTTGGTATTTTCTTAGGTTATGCACCTCGAAGTAAGGCTTATAGGGTCTTCAATAAACGAAGCCTCGTTGTTGAAGAATCTATAAACGTTACTTTTGATGAGACTAATGTTGGCTCTCAAGTTGTGTTGCCTAGGAAAGATGATGATGATGATATTGAGGAAGGATTGGACTTGTTGCAAATAGGAGTTGTTACTCGCTCAAAAGCTTTGAGTGTGTGTGGTAATGTTGCATTCTTATCTCAACTAGAACCTAAAAAGATTAATGATGCTTTAAATGATGAATTTTGGGTTTTGGCTATGCATGAAGAACTAAATAATTTTACAAGAAATGATGTTTGGAAATTAGTTCATAGACCTAACAATGCTAGTGTTATTGGTACTAAATGGGTTTTTAGAAACAAACTTGATGAACATGGCATTGTTACTAGAAATAAAGCTCGTTTGGTTGCCCAAGGATACAATCAAGAGGAGGGCATAGACTATGATGAAACCTTTGCACCGGTTGCAAGGTTGGAATCTATTAGGATGTTTTTGGCATTTGCTAGCTTTAAAAATTTCAAACTATTTCAAATGGATGTTAAAAGTGCCTTCTTAAATGGTTTTATAGAAGAGGAAGTGTATGTTGAGCAACCCCCCGGTTTTATAGATCATGCTTTTCCTAATCATGTTTACCGGGTACAAAAAGCTTTATATGGGTTGAAACAAGCTCCTAGAGCTTGGTATGCTCGCCTCTCTAGTTTTCTTATTGAAAATGGTTTTTCAAAAGGATCAATTGATAACACTCTTTTTGTGAGAAAAAGGAAAAATGATTTCATTTTAGTTCAAATATATGTGGATGACATTATTTTCGGTGCTACTAATGAATCCTTGTGCAAGGAATTTTCTAAAGTTATGCAGGATCACTTTGAGATGAGTATGATGGGAGAGCTTACATTCTTTCTCGGGCTCCAAGTCAAGCAAACTAAGGATGGGATCTTCATTTCACAAAGCAAGTATGCGAAGGAATTGGTGAAGAAATTCAAGTTGGAGAATTCTAAGCATGCGCCTACTCCCATGAGTACTAGTGTTAAGCTT
Organism: Asparagus officinalis; assembly: GCF_001876935.1. Lineage (NCBI taxonomy): Eukaryota > Viridiplantae > Streptophyta > Magnoliopsida > Asparagales > Asparagaceae > Asparagus > Asparagus officinalis. Next base: position 46,650,899 of record NC_033800.1, read on the forward strand.
GATGCGGATGAGAGTGGTGAAGATGTGGACCAAAAACTATACCGAGGTATGATAGGTAGTCTTCTTTATCTCACCGCTAGTAGACCCGACATCATGTTTAGTGTATGTGCATGTGCACGTTTTCAAGCCTCTCCCAAAGCGTCTCATTTAATTGCGGTTAAAAGAATCATTAAGTATGTTAATGGAACTTTTAACCTTGGTTTGTTTTATCCAAAAAGCACCACTTTTGATTTATATGGTTTTTGTGATGCCGACTTTGCCGGATGTAAGGTAGATCGCAAGAGTACTAGTGGAACATGCCAATTCTTAGGAAATTCCCTTGTTTCTTGGGCTTCCAAGAAACAAAATTGTGTTGCATTGTCCACTACGGAAGCGGAATACATTGCCGCCGGCTTATGTTGTGCTCAAGTTTTATGGATGAAACAAAGTTTAGTTGACTATGATTTGAATTTTCAAAATATTAAAATCTTTTGTGATAACACAAGTGCCATAAATATTTCCAAAAATTCGGTTTTGCATTCTAGAACTAAACATATTGATGTACGCCATCATTTCTTACGCGATCATGTAGAGCGACAAGATGTATCCCTAGTATTTGTTGACACCAAATCTCAACTAGCGGATATATTTACTAAGCCTCTTGGAGAGGATGATTTTTGTCGCATAAGAAATGGTTTGGGCTTATGCACTATGTGAAAGTTCTACATTGCTTGCTTGATTAGTTGCATTTTGCATTTGGCATTTCTCTTTACCCCATTTTTGATGGTGACAAAGGGGGAGAGAAATCTCCTCATTTTTCACTTGAAGCTATTAGGATATCACACACACGTTTTCATACTTATGTTTTTAAGCGTTTTTTACAAAATATTATTTTTCACAAGTATGAGGACCTATCTGCAAAATTCCTTTTCCAAATAGTTTGTTTTTAGTATTAAAAATATTTTACAAAGTTTCATAATTTTTAGAGGTCAAATAAATATTTTCCAAATATTTTAGTTGAGTCAAAAACTGTTTATCTGAAATGTATCAGAATGCAGTCGACCGCACCGGTCGACCGCTCATACTTTTCCAAACAGTTTGTTTTTAGTATTAAAAATATTTTACAAAGTTTCATAATTTTTAGAGGTCAAATAAATATTTTCCAAATATTTTAGTTGAGTCAAAAACTGTTTATCTGAAATGTATCAGAATGCAGTCGACCGCACCGGTCGACCGCTCATATGATCATTTATCAGTGGGCAGTAGAGAGTTTGTCGGTCGACCGATGCGGTCGACCGAGAGCTCGATTTTTCTGTCGGTCGAC
>NC_033800.1:46653201-46683205 GCF_001876935.1 Asparagus officinalis
TCCAACCTCCTCTCCCTCCTCTTCCAGGACCTCCATCTCAACAATCCCCAACCCTCCTCCCTCTCCCGCACCTCCCTCCTCTCCCTCACCGAGCTCCTCTCCCTCCTCCGTCACTTCAAGTCCCTCACCGCCGACCACCTTTATTTTTTGCCCAGGGCAAAAAATATTTCTGGCTACGCCACTGCATAAGGAGTTGTTACTCGCTCAAAAGCTTTGAGTGAGTGTGGTAATGTTGCATTCTTATTTCAACTAGAACCTAAAAAGATTAATGATGCTTTAAATGATGAATTTTGGGTTTTGGCTATGCATGAAGAACTAAATAATTTTACAAGAAATGATGTTTGGAAATTAGTTCCTAGACCTAACAATGCTAGTATAATTGGTACTAAATGGGTTTTTAGAAACAAACTTGATGGACATGGCATTGTTACTAGAAATAAAGCTCGTTTGGTTGCCCAATGATACAATGAAGAGGAGGGCATAGACTATGATGAAACCTTTACACTGGTTGCAAGGTTGGAATCTATTAGGATGTTTTTGGCATTTCCTAGCTTTAAATTTTTTAAATTATTTCAAATGAATGTTAAAAGTACCTTTTTAAATGGTTTTATAGAAGAAGAAGTATATGTTGATAACCCCCCGGTTTTATAGATCATGTTTTTCCTAATCATGTTTACCGGGTTCAAAAAGCTTTGTATGGGTTGAAGCAAGCTCCTAGAGCTTGGTATGCTCGCCTCTCTAGTTTTCTTGTTGAAAATGGTTTTTCAAAAGGAACAATTAATAACACTCTTTTTGTGAGAAAAAGGAAAAATAATTTCATTTTAGTTCAAATATATGTTGATGATATCATTTTCGGTGCTACTAATGAATCTTTGTGTAAGGAATTTTATAAGGTTATGCAAGATCATTTTGAGATGAGTATGATGGGAGAGCTTACATTCTTTCTCGGGCTTCAAGTCAAGCAAACAAAGGATGGAATATTTATTTCTCAAAGCAAGTATGCTAAGGAATTGGTGAAGAAATTCAATTTGGAGAATTCTAAGCATGCGCCTACTCCCATGAGTACAAGTGTCAAGCTTGATGCGGATGAAAGTGGTGAAGACGTGGACCAAAAACTATACTGAGGTATGATAGGTAGTCTTCTTTATCTCACCGCTAGTAGACTCGACATCATGTTTAGTGTGTGTGCATGTGCACGTTTTCAAGCATCTCCTAAAGCATCTCATTTAATTGCGGTTAAAAGGATCATTAAGTATGTTAATGGAACTTTTAATCTTAGTTTATTTTATCCAAAAAGCACATCTTTTGATTTATATGGTTTTTGTGATGCCGACTTTGCCGGATGTAAGGTAGATCGCAAGAGTAGATGTATCCCTAGTGTTTGTTGACACAAAATCTCAACTAGCGGATATATTTACTAAGCCTCTTGGAGAGGATGATTTTTGTCGCATAAGAAATGGTTTGGGCTTATGCACTATGTGAAAGTTCTACATTGTTTGCTTGTTTAGTTGCATTTTGCATTTCTCTTTACCCCATTTTTTATGGTGACAAAGGGGGAGAGAAATCTCCTCATTTGATTGCATATACTTAGGGGGAGCTCATAGATAGGGGGAGCACCTATCTATAAGCTATCTTTATTTTTTTTGCTCTTATATAATGGTTGGTTGTCATCATCAAAAAGGGGGAGATTGTAAGCCCTTATGTTTTGATGATGTTTTACAACCATCATTATCGGTACTAATGGCTTATTAAGTACATATGTAGTGAATTCATATATCAAGCTTGTTAGTACCACAAATAGAGGATTGGATAGAATATGCGCTACAACGATGATATCCAAAGGAGGAGGCGGCATAATGATGAAGCAACGTTAATTCAAGAACAACAAATTCTAATAGAAGCTTCATCCTATTCAAGCTATATCAAGACTCAAGCATTGCATTCTATATGAGGATATTAGCTATCTTTTATTTTTCTCTCTAGTGCTAGAATGTAGGCAAAGAGTTATTGACTTCACTTGAAGCTATTGGGATATCACACACACGTTTTCATACTTATGTTTTTAAGCGGTTTTCACAAAATACTATTTTTCACAAGTATGAGGACCTATCTGCAAAATTCCTTTTCCTAACAGTTTGTTTTTAGTATTAAAAACATTTTACAAAGTTTTATAATTTTCAGAGGTCAAATAAATATTTTCTAAATATTTTAGTTGAGTCAAAAACTGTTTATCTAAAATGTATCAGAATGCGGTCGACCGCACCGGTCGACCGCTCATATGATCATTCGTCAGTAGGCAGCAGAGAGTTTGTCGGTCGACCGATGCGGTCGACCGAGAGCTTGATTTTTCTGTCGGTCGACCGCACCGATCGATCGATGAAGTCTCTGTTTGTTTTTCTCGTTTTTGATCTGGATAGCGGTCGACCGAAAATTTCGCCGGTCGACCGCCGTATTATTCAAATGGTAATTTTGGTCCTTTTCCAGTGCCGCTCAGTACAGATCTCAGCGACGCTTTGCTTCCAGATTTTAGGGGATTAAGGGATGGGTTTAAACAGCTGTTTTTCTCCTATTTAAACTCCACCTCTTCTTCTTCCTCATTGTCCCAGCTTTTTACAAAAACCAGAGACGTTGTTTTTCACAGAGTTTAAATTTCAAAACCTGTTCTTCTGAGTTTTGTGTGTGTTTACTTCCCAGCTTCAGTGTGCTCTTTCTCTTTGCCATAGGGACGTTGTAAAGAGAGAGTCTTACACCATTTCTACTATCTTGTGAGTGTGATCTTGTGTAGATCAACTATGAGGGAGTGTGATCTCATTTCTACTATCTTGTGAGTGTGATCTTGTGTAGATCAACTATGAGGGAGTGTGATCTAGTGAGATCAATTGTGTAGTGTGAGATCGTGAGGGGATCGCTATGTAGACGAAGTTCCGGCTTCCAAATCGGGTTGAGTAGTGGATTTCTCCTTGAGAGTGGGGAGCGGGGACATAGGTCAGCGGACCGAACCTCGTTAACATATCGCGCGTCACAGGATAACGATTCCTAACCCTATCTCCTCTATTTTGATTGCATTAGAATATTGTGGTTTGCTTGTCTTAATTTTATTGCATAATTATAGCCTCTTGACCCTAATCACCCCCCCTCTAGGGTCCAACATTGACGTGATCACTCAGGTCTATTTATAACAGCCGTCAAGCTGTTAAGATGGCATGAGATTCTAGGAGTGAATCCCAACCATCTTTGAAATGCGAAGTTCACAACCGCGTTTAAATTCTCAAGTGCAAGTCTCAAGTCAGTGTCACGAAGGCCTGAACCTCGCATTTTGAACCTTAAACGCGAAGGTCACCTTAGCGTTGCAATTCTTCTAAATGAAGAACCTACACTTGTGTCTTCAAACACGATACTTATTCCTCAAAGTCATGAGCCCTCTTAACAGAGTGTTAATCAAAACCTCTGTATCACTTTAGCAGAATCTAAATTCTCATTGGGTTAATATTACGCCCTAAACGGTCATCATCCCTACAGAGTCTAAGTTTAGCTGGCATTAATACCAATGCGGCTATAGCTCCTCTGTCAGAATCCACTTATCGATTCTCATTAATAGAATGATAAGTCTCTAAAATCATTCAGATCATTGTTAATTTATTAGCTCTCCTCAGCAGAGTAATAAATAACCAGTTTTCAGTGGGATAATAAAATACCCCAACTTCTTGTTCAAATCACAAGTATCACAATTCATCGCTCTGATGATAAAACACTTAGTAGTTCTCCCCAGTAAGACGCTACAATATTCTTTCCCCACAGATGTTACGTTAAAATCACACCTCTGATAAAATCAACTTATCGATTCTCGTCAATAGAGCGATAAGTCCTCAAAATTGACCCGATCGCAATATTTCTCCTGTCACGTTAAAATCACACCTCTGACAAAATCAACTTATCGATTCTCGTCAATACAGCGATAAGTCCTCAAAATTGCCCTAATCGTAATATTTCTCCTGTCACGTTAAAATCACACCTCTGACAAAATCAACTTATCGATTCTCGTCAATAGAGCGATAAGTCCTCAAAATCGACGCCGAAGACAGTGACTGAGGTGAGAAGCTTCATGGGGGCTTGCCAGTATTTGCGCAATTTCATTCGACATTTTTCGACTTATGCGGCACCGTTACATGGCCTCACAAAGGCTAAGGTTCAGTCTGAGTGGGGGAGGATGCATGAGGAGGCTTTTCAGTTGCTAAAGAGAAAGATCTCAGAGGCACCGGTGTTAGTTTTGCCGAATTTGCAGCGGACTTTCGAGGTGGAGACTGACGCGTCTAGTTATGCGATGGACGCAGTGTTGATTCGGGATGGGAAGCCAGTGGAATACCATTCTGTGATGTTTACGGGTGCTATTACAAACTATCCGACCTATGACAAGGAGTTCTATGCACTTTATCAGGCGATTAAGCATTGGAGGGTGTACTTGTTAGGGAAGGAGGTGGTTGTGCACTCGGATCATGCTCAGACGAAGCTATAGCAGGCACGACACATGAAGTGGATGTCTTATTTGATGGCTTTCAACATCATTATTAGATACAAGAAGGGGCGACAAACAAGTTGGCTGATATGTTATCTCGTCCGCCGGTAAGGGCTTTATTGGTGGCGACGCGTATTCATCCCTTGGTTCCTTTGGAGTATGTACAGCTGTATGCATCCAGTAGAATTTTGGTAGTGTGTTCGAGCAGGCGAAGGCTGGTCAAAGGAGGGAGTATGCACTTGGAGAAGATGACTTGTTGTATCGGGGAACATCACTATGTATTCCGGAGGATGGTGGGGGAGTATGCACTTGGAGAAGATGACTTGTTGTATCGGGGAACATCACTATGTATTCCGGAGGATGGTGATAGGTTGCAGTGGATTAGAGAGGCATCGGGGAACATCACTATGTATTCCGGAGGATGGTGATAGGTTGCAGTGGATTAGAGAGGCACATACCTCACGTGTGCAAGAACATTTTAGAATTCAAAAGACACTTCTCAATCTACGATGACATGTGTTTTGGCCACGGATGCTTAATGATGTGACCAAGTATGTTGGAGAGTGTAAGTTATGCTGTATTTCAAAGCCTTCTAACAGGAAGAGGGGATTGTACCTACCACTACCGGTTCCTTCTAGGCCATGGGAGAGCATATCTATGGATTTTCTAGGAGGGTTGCCAACTACCAAGCGTGGGCATGACTATTTGTACGTTGTGGTGGATCGGTTCAGTAAGATGGTGTTTTTTTTCCTTGTAAGAAAACCGTGACGGGAGCGGGTGCAACATAGTTGTTCTTCGAGCATGTGTGGAAGCATTTTGGCTGGGTTGCCGAGTTCGATAATTTTGGATTGGGATAGCCACTTTCTCGGATATTTTTGGGATTCTTTGTGGAGTTTGATGGACACTAAATTGAAGAAGAGAACGGCCTTTCATCCACAAGCAGACGGATAAACGGATAGTCAATCGGACTATGGTGCATATGTTACAGGGTTATAATTCCAGGCATCCCAAGACTTAAGATGAGAGCTTACCATATTTGCAGTTTGCTTTTAATCGAGCGATTTATGGATCTTCGGGAAAGTCACCGTTTGAGACTTGTTATGGATTCTTACCGCCGAGTCCGTTTGATCTTGTGCTTTCGAGTGAAGCTACGACGGACGGTAAGGAGGGGAATGAAAGACAACGTGCTCAGCGATTTCTAGAGAAGATTGCGCATATTCATGCCTCGGTTGAAGCACAATTGAAGAAGTCACAAGCAAGGTACAAGGCGAAGCATGATCAACATCGGGTTCCTTGTAACTTTGGAGTGGGCGATATGGTGTGGCTGAAATTGAGTAAGGAGAGGCTCAAGGGAGAAGGGAAGAAGTTAAAACCGATACGTTATGGTCCATTTCGGATTCTCGATCAGATTGGCGACAACGCTTTCAAGCTCGATTTACCACCTTACTTAGGCATGTATTCGGTGATCAATGCCGAGTACTTGAAGTTGTTTGAGCCTCCATTACTGGATGATGAAGGTGATGACAAGGTGATCTTTCCGCATGTTGAAGACTTGTGGTTTGATAGAGAGGAGCCGTTGAAGGAAGATTGCATTTTGGAGTGAAAGACGACAACGACGAGGCAGGGAATGAAGGAGTCATTTCTCATTAGACGTCAAGGTCAAGTTTAGCAAGGCTAAATGGTTCAACAAAAAAGGAGGGGCTCACGAGTTTCCTCAGCTAAAGTTCTAACTTGAACGAGACTTCAAGTTCCTAAAGGGGGGACCTATGATACGGGTGTATCTTCTCTTCGGAACTTAGCGATCCTCATGGGAGGTTGAGGATAGATAGATAATTCTCATGATAGCATGAGAATAGAGGTGTCAAACAGTATAAGGGAACGTAGGTTGGAGCGAGAAACGAGGCAGAGAATCGAAGAGACAAAGTATCCAGATTTCAGCCTGTGAGTCGACTCATACATGTACATGAGTCGACTCATCAGGTTGAGTCGACTCATGTCTATCATGAGTCGACTTAAGAAACCAAGCTCAGTTTATAGTTCGTCTCTGACCAGTCGACTCATCAGTTATGAGTCGACTCATATGAGGTCATGAGTCGACTCATCTCAGTCATGAGTCGACTCATTGCTGGTCTTGAGTTCTATCCAGTTTCGGATGAGTCGACTCATCTCAGTCATGAGTCGACTCATCGGAGTTTTCCAGATTTTTTAAGGACTCTATTTACACATTTTCCTGTTTGGGTTGGGTTTGGTTATTTACCACTTTGCCACCCTCGTTTGTACACATATATAAGGGATTGTTTTAGGGTTTAAAATAATCAGAGAGTTTAATCAAGAGAGATTAAATTGTAATTGAGATTTGGAGAGTCTGTTCTTCAATTCTAGAGTGAGATTGTGAGAGATTGTAAATTGCATACTCATAATCTAGAGAATGTATTTTCCTTCGCTCAAAACCTGAGTTATTCTTGTGTTCTTATTGGTTTCTCCTCTACCTACCTTTGATAATACCGCGATCAAAGGTGCTCGCACGACAACTCGTATCAAGGAGCTTGAGCGATACTGGATTTGATCATAACCCTTAGGGTTTTTGTTTGCAATCCAACCCCATGCTTCTTGGTTGTCCAGGCGGTAGGGTTTTTATCTTTGGTGGCGATAAGAAGCCTGTGCTTCATCCTTAAGCCAGACAAACACCATAGTGGTGTGTCTTTTCTAGGAGGGCTTTCGGGTTCCACTTGGCAAATACTCCCCAGAAAGCTAATCCTCCTTAGCTTGAATGATGCAATTCCAGGCTTTGTTTAGCTTGAATGGTGCAATTCCAGTGTTTTTTAAGAATGGATAGGATCATGATCATGTTTAGAGTTAGTCATTTCTTCTCAGAGAAGAAAGTGGACCCCATGGTGGGTGCCAAACTGTTGATGTCCATGAACACACAGTCGATGATGTTGCGGTTCTGGTCTCAACATTGGCGGTGAAGAGGAAGAGGATGAGAGATGGGACTGACTCCTCCTCTGACTTTATGCCCGATCCTTAGACTTGAATTCCTGATTCTTCTGCACAACAAGAAGAAACCCGTGGGAGGGCAGGGTTCATTTCCCCCGTGGTACCTCCGACGATCAAGCCAGTTGATGATCTTGAATGGGGTTTGAGGGAGAGTCCTTGGGCCATTGAGGTCCTTTTTAGAAAAGATAAATTCAGAGTTTTTATGAAGAAGTAGTAGAAAAAAATCCCTCCCCTTTTACCTTATTTCCCTCCTTTTATAGCCCCTTGCCTATGAGAGTTTGACTCTTGGTTTTGGCTATGCACAGGAGGCGGTTGAGGGATGAGCAGACAGGCTGCTGAGCCATCCTTCTCCCTCTAAATGTCGGCTGGTGTTAGGAAGAAAAGTCATTCGAGTACAGGAGATAAATGTCTTCTCAGTATTAGCCTTCTTGTTTTGATGATGTTTAACAAATAATTTATTACTAATGTTGTTTGTCTAGTGTTTGTGCATTCCTATGTTTTGTAGACAAACAACGTAGTTGGAGGTTGGATGGATTGCGCTTCAACGATCATATCAAGAGGAGGTTGGCGGAATTGTAGAGTGAAGCATCGTACAATTCAAGTTCAAGATCCAAGTTTAGCTTCATCCGCAACGTGTATCAAGTTGAGCTCAATGAAGATCAAGATCAAGCTTGGGTAATTTAGTTTAGGAGTTTATATTATGTGTGTTAGTACTTTAAGCTCAATTATCTATACACACACATTTATTGGTTTCTTCGTATATATATATAGTCATATATATATATATACATAAGTTTTGGTTTCTATGTATATATATAGTTATATATATACATATATGTTTTTGTTTAATATGTTTTGAGTTTATATATGAAACAAATGAATAGAATTGGAAAATACTATTTTGTTTCTTGTTTATGTGCCTATATATGATTTCGTCTTTAACAAGTCATATTTAATGAAATCATATTTAGTGTTTTGTATATATTGCATAGAATATGCAATTTTGTGAAAATATGGTTTTCTTAGTTTTTGGAATTAACAATAATCATATCCATATTTTATTAAGTCTATATAATCATTGTGCAAAGTTTTAAAACATGGTTTAGCCAAAATATCAAATTTCACATCTTTACATTTTCGTGTTTTGAACTATTTTGCAAAATGATGATCTTTCACAAATGGGAAATGCAATTTGGAAAATTCTTTTTGTAACATGTTCATTTATATGTTTATATACTTTTCCCAAAGTTTCATAATTTTTGGACTTCATTTGTTATTTTTAACACATTTTTAAAAGTCTCAAAATCGACCGAACCGGTCGACCGAACCTGAGTTCTCATGTTCACTGGGCGACAAAGAGTCTGTCGGTCGACCGGTCCGGTCGACCGATAAAATTTCCGATCGACCGATGAATTTTCCGGTCGACCGACGAGAGCTTTTTCAGCTTCCAACGGCTAGTTTTCTTACCATTGCTTGGGGCTGTTTTTGTCTTTTGACTTGGGATTTTTAGCTGAGGTTTTGGAGGATATAAATACTCTCTTTGATCTCAGTTTTCAAAAGCCAAGAAGTTTTTAAACAAGTGTTTGAAAAATGGTTTAGCTTGTTTTAAGCTTGTTTAAGGGTTTGGTTTAAAGCTGTTTTGGATTTCACAAGTGGAGGAGATTATCTTCTTGTTTGGGCTCATATCTCCATCTCTCCATCTTGATCTAGAGAAGTTTTCCTAAACTCAACTCTAGCTTTTATTTATAATTATAGTTTTGATTTATATCTCTTTGTTCACACACAACCTTTTGAGCTTATTGTATTTACATTCATAGTATAATTTGGGGTTGTGGTAGTATGACTTTGAGTTGAGCTAAATTGAGTTCTCACCTTGTTAGAGAGAACAATCATTTGTTATATTGTGCTTATTGTGAGATTCACTTTGTAATACACTTGTACACCGAGTGAGGAGTGTGTGGTGAGAGTCGGGGATCGTCCCAAGAGGAGTGACGTCGGTTGACGAGCCTAGGGAGAGGTTGTAACCGAGCACTTGAGGGAGACACGGCTAGGTCCAACACTTAGTGGGTGTACCGAGCACTTGAGGGAGACACGTCTAGTTCAACACTTAGTGGGTGTAGAGTGGGATTGCAAGAGTGTTGATTATAAAGTTTTCGGTTAGCTAGAAAACCGAGTGTGAGGTGTAAACGTTGTTCGGGTGAACGTAGAAAACCCGGTTTATAGTGGATTTCTCTCCGGGAGTGGGGAGCGGAGACGTAGGACGGAAGGTCCGAACTCCGTGATCATATCGTATGTTTGAGTGTGCCTTGGCGTTTATTTATACTTGTGTTTATATTTCTTGTCGCCATTGTCATTAGCTCATTATTTATATGATCCACTATCTAGTTCATATTGTTTACCCCTTGTGTTAGTTTACATATCCTATACATATATCATATTGTATATCTCTTTGATAGGATATATCATCTTGTGTTAGTTTATATATCCTTGCATATATATATTCATCATATAGGATATATCTCATTGTTCATATTGCTTATCCTAGCTTATATAGTTGTTATATTTCATACTTGCTAGGATAACTTGTTAATTAGTTTTTATTGGCATATAATCGGATTAGATTAGCATAAGACCCTAATCACCCCCCCTCTAGGGTCTAACAATGTTCCAAAAGGTTAAGAACTGAGTGGAAATATCCTCATTCTAGCGTTAAATCCAAATATAATCACACAAATACTCATGCATATAAATCAATTCACTTCCTCAATAAATGCAGGAAGTAGCGCATGTCTACAATCATTCCCCAAAGTTTTACATTTTTTGGAATTTATTTGATATTTTTAAACAGCATTTTAAAATCAGCTATACAGATTTTCATGTATCAGATTTCGGTCGACCGTACAGGTCGACCGAACCTGAGGTTAAAAGTTTCCTGGTCGACAGAAGCCTGTCGGTCGACCGGTCCGGTCGACCGATGAAAATTTTCGGTCGACCGACGAATTTCCGGTCGACCGACGATGGTCCAGAAAGGTTTTCTTCGTGTTTTTGCTCTCATCGGTCGACCGACGGGATTTTCGGTCGACCGACAATATAGCCGTTGCTTTTTAACGGCTCTTTCTCTGAGCTGTTTGCTGGGGTTTTTGGTCATTTCGTTTTGGGGTTTTTGGCTGAGCTTTGAGTGGGTATATATACCCCATTGCTGATGTCTTTTCAAAGTAGTTAAGAGAGTTTTTTAATCAAGTTTAATAAAGTTTTTAACAAGGGTTTTAGTTTGGTTTAAGTGTGTTTAAAAAGCTTTTAAGCAAATTGAGAGTTTGTTTTTGTGATTCAATTCTACAAGAGCTTGAGGAGATCATCTATTGGTGTTTGGGCATTCAACTATTCTCCCTCCAACTCTTGATATATTGAGAAGTTTTCTAAACTCTATTTCTAGCTTTTTTATATATTTGATTATCATTGTTATTAAGCTAGAACTACATTGAGTTTAGTTTTGATTTATATCTCTTTGTTCACACACAACCTTTTGAGCTTATTGTATTTACATTCATAGTATAATTTTGGGTTGTGAGATTAGTGACTTAGAGTTGAGCTAAATTGAGTTCTCACCTTGTTAGAGAGAACAATCATTTGTTATATTGTGCTTATTGTGAGATTCACTTTGTAATACACTTGTACACCGAGTGAGGAGTGTGTGGTGAGAGTCGGGGATCGTCCCAAGAGGAGTGACGTCGGTTGACGAACCTAAGGAGAGGTTGTAACCGAGCACTTAAGGGAGACACGGCTAGGTCCAACACTTAGTGGGTGTAGAGTGGGATTACAATAGTGTGTTGATTGTAAAGTTTTCGGTTAGCTAGAAAACCGAGTGTGAGGTGTAAACGTTGTTCGGGTGAACGTAGAAAACCCGGTTTATAGTGGATTTCTCTCCGGGAGTGGGGAGCGGAGACGTAGGACGGAAGGTCCGAACTCCGTGATCATATCGTATGTTTGAGTGTGCCTTGGCGTTTATTTATACTTGTGTTTATATTTCTTGTCATAACTGTCATTAGCTCATTATTTATATGATCCACTATCTAGCTCATATTGTTTACTCCTTGTGTTAGTTTATATATCCTTGCATATATATATTCATCATATAGGATATATCTCATTGTGTATATTGCATATTCTTGCGCACATATCTTGTTGTATTTCATACTTGCTAGGATAGCTTGTTATTAGTTTTAATTGGCATATCTAGTTCATTTTGTTTACCCTTGTGTTGTTTATATATCCTTGCATATATTTCATCATATAGGATATATCACTTTGTGTATATTGCATATTCTTGCCCATAATAGATTGTATACCTATCTTGCAAGAATATAGTTGTTAATTATTTTTAATTGGCATTTAATCGGATTAGATTAGCATAAGACCCTAATCACCCCCCCCTCTAGGGTCTAACAATTGGTATCAGAGCTTGGTGCTCTTTGATTTAAGGTCTAATCGCCTTGAGTTAAAGATCCAAGTTAGCTTATTGTGCTAATCTAATTTTGAGCTTTTATTTGTATCTTGCTTGCCTTTTATATTATGGATATGCATGGTTTAGGTTATGCCATTAATATTGCTCCTAGGTTAGATAATTTCCCTTATGCCCAATGGTGTGTTAGATTTAAACTTTTTGTTCAATCTAAACACTTTGATTTATGGGAAATTATAGATGATGCCTATATTGTGCCCACTATGGAGAAATCCAAGTGGAATAAAAATGATCATCGTATGTTTACTATGAACAACATTTTGTTAGAATATTTGCTAAATGCTTTTAACTCATCTATGTCTAACAAGTTTGTTCATGTTGATAGTGCTTACACCTTATGGAAATTAATTGAAGCACATCAAGGGGACTTGGAGGCGATCCAACAAGTTTTGGCGGATCCGGCTTCAAGTTCATGTGGAGCGTCATGCACACGTGCACTAGACGATAGCCCTAGTGAGGTTTGCGAGTTCGAATCTATAAATGATTTACCTAATGATGAACTTGCTTATGCATATGATAGGTTAATGCATGCCTACACTAAGTTGCATAATAATTTCATTGATCTTAAAAGCAAGCATGTTAATTTGAAATCCGATCATGAATTGCTAGCATCAAAATTTGATACTATTGCTAAAGATAATGTGATCCTTAAAGAAAATAATGAAAAATTAAAATTGGATCATATTACCTTGAGTTCCAATGTTGCTAGCTTAATTCATGAGAAGAATGATGCCATGTTAGAAGTAGAGTCTATTAGAAGTAAATTTACATCATTTAAAAATGATCATATTTGCTCTACTTCTATTGACAATGCTTCTATGCCTAATGATGAGTTGAACAATATTAAAAATCGCATTTCATCTTTAGATTCAACTCTTAACACATGCATTGTTAATAACAAGAAACTTATGGACTTATGTGCAAAGTCTCGTGCTAACTCTTCAAAACCAAGCACTCACTATGCACATATGTATAGCAACATCATCATACACACATGCACATGTATCTAATTCCCATCATAAGCATGCTAATGTGTATAAATGTGATCTATGTGGTCGGTTTGGCCATTTGGCAAAGTTTTGCTTTGACATGAAAAAGAATTCTAGTTTGCCAAATATTTTTCATAGACCACATGTGTTTAAGTGTGATATTTGTGGTAGATTTGGCCATTTGGCAAAGTTTTGTTATGATTTAAAAAAATTATTCAAACTTGCCAAATTTCTCAAGTAGACCACCTTTGTTTAATGATGTTTCTCATTCGCAAAATAATTCTAAAAGACAATCTTTATTTGTAAATGTTCCACGTGCACCTTTTAATGGTCAACATAAGCAAATACTTTCTTTCCATTGTACATATTGTAATCGGAAGGGTCATTTGAGTAATTATTGCTATGACCGATTCCGTGCACCATATATGTCCAAGAGGGTTCATAACCCTAGGACTTTGAGCTTTAATGATAGGGGTCATGTCCCTAAACAAACCGGCACCAAGAATACTTGGGTGCCAAAATAATTTTTAAAGCCAAGAATTTTAGTATTTTTTCTTTTTCTTGGTTTCGAAAAATGTATTTTAAAATTTTATGAAAACAATTCCTTTTATTGGTTAAAATCTTTTGTTTTCATGATTATTTGATTTGCTTCCATAAGAGGACTACGTTTATATAACCCTCCGGAGTTATTGGGTGTTTATTCCCAAACATTGTTTACCGGGTGAAAAACATACTTATATGGGTTGTAACTAGCTCAAGAGCTAGATATAATTGCCTCTCTTAATTCTTGAATCAATAATGATTTGATTTTACTTTTTGGATTTAAAACTTTGATTTATGATTTCAATTGGTTGATTTGTTTTCATTTGAAAACTTTTTACATGATTCTCATGTTTCTCTTCTTTTGATTTCATAAATCTAATTTTATACATTGGCTTTTATGATATGAGACAATATGTTTGTCTTGATATATTTATATATGTTCTCATTATCTCTTGAATGTGAGTGACTTTTGGCATATTATTTATGCTTGCTCACATGTTTGCCATGATCTTTTATTGCTTATATTTCATATGGCTTTTTGATAGGGGGAGCTATTCCCTATATTTGCTTTGTACTCACCCATGCTTATTGATAGGGGGAGCTTTCGCTCTCTTATTCTTTTGTCCCCTTTTTGATGTTGTCAAAGGGGGAGAAATATTGTGAGTATACAATATTGTGAGTATACATTTTTTCGTGTTTATATGCATGTGAATTATAATTTATATATTCATTTGGAGGTTGGCGGAATTGTGGAGTGAAGCCTTACAATTCAAGTTAAAGATCAAGTTCAAGCTTCATCCGCAAGTGTACCAAGTTGAGCTCAATGAAGATCAAGATCAAGCTTGGGTAAATTAGTTTTAGATTTTATATTATGTGTGTTAGTACTTTAAGCTCAATCATATACACACATAAGTTTTGGTTTCTATGTATATATATAGTTATATATATACATATATGTTTTTGTTTAATAGGTTTCGAGTTTATATATGAAACAAATGAATAGAATTGGAAAATACTATTTTGTTTCTTGTTTATGTGCCTATATATGATTTCGTCTTTAACACGTCATATTTAATGAAATCATATTTAGTGTTTTGTATATATTGCATAGAATATGCAATTTTGTGAAAATATGGTTTTCTTAGTTTTTGGACTTAACAATAATCATATCCATATTTTATTAAGTCTATATAATCATTGTGTAAAGTTTCAAAACATGGTTTAGCCAAAATATCAAATTTCACATGTTTACATTTTCGTGTTTTGAACTATTTTGCAAAATGATGATCTTTCACAAATGGGAAATGCAATTTGGAAAATTCTTTTTGTAAAATGTTCATTTACATGTTTATATACTTTTCCCAAAGTTTCATAATTTTTGGACTTCATTTGTTATTTTTAACACATTTTTAAAAGTCTCAAAAATAGCTTTAAAAACATGTTTTGAGTGTATCAGATTTCGGTCGACCGCACCGGTCGACCGAACCTAAGTTCATATGCTCACTGGGCGACAGAGAGTCTGTCGGTCGACCGGTCCGGTCGACCGATAAAATTTTCGGACGACCGATGAATTTTCCGGTCGACCGACGAGAGCTTTTTCAGCTTCCAACGACTAGTTTTCTTACCGTTGCTTGGGGCTGTTTTTATCTTTTGACTTGGGATTTTTAGCTGAGATTTTGGAGGATATAAATACTCTCTTTGATCTCAGTTTTCAAAAGCCAAGAAGTTTTTAAACAAGGGTTTGAAAAAAGGTTTAAGCTTGTTTTAAGCTTGTTTAAGAGTTTGGTTTAAAGCTGTTTTGGATTTCACAAGTGGAGGAGATTATCTTCTTGTTTGGGCTCATATCTCCATCTCTCCATCTTGATCTAGAGAAGTTTTCCTAAACTCAACTCTAGCTTTTATTTATAATCATTTGTTGATTATCATTTCTATTAAAGCTAGTTTTATATTGAGTTTAGTTTGATTTGATTTACTCTTTGTTTACACACACAACCATTGAGCTTATTGTATTTGCATACATCATATAATTAGGTTGTGGGATAGTATGACTTTGAGTTGAGCTAAATTGAGTTCTCACCTTGTTAGAGAGAACAATCATTTGTTATATTGTGCTTATTGTAAGATTCACTTTGTAATACACTTGTACACCGAGTGAGGAGTGTGTGGTGAGAGTCGGGGATCATCCCAAGAGGAGTGACATCGGTTGACGAGCCTAGGGAGAGGTTGTAACCGAGCACTTGAGGGAGACACGGCTAGGTCCAACACTTAGTGGGTGTAGAGTGGGATTACAATAGTGTGTTGATTGTAAAGTTTTCGGTTAGCTAGAAAACCGAGTGTGAGGTGTAAACGTTGTTCGGGTGAACGTAGAAAACCCGGTTGATAGTGGATTTCTCCCCGGGAGTGGGGAGCGGAGACGTAGGACGGAAGGTCCGAACTCCGTGATCATATCGTGTGTTTGAGTGTGCCTTGGCGTTTATTTATACTTGTGTTTATATTTCTTGTCGCCACTGTCATTAGCTCATTATTTATATGATCCACTATCTAGCTCATATTGTTTACTCCTTGTGTTAGTTTATATATCCTTGCATATATATATTCATCATATAGGATATATCTCATTATGTATATTGCATATTCTTGCACATAACTCTTTGTATATCTATCTTGCAAGAATATATTTGTTAATTAATTTCAATTGGCATTTAATCGGATTAGATTAGCATAAGACCCTAATCACCCCCCTCTAAAGTCTAACACTCAGTACCCTGGATTTGTCAGATGATACAGGACAGAGAATAGGCCAGCTACAGGGTCGTCCTTCCTTTCTAGATGGTGGCTGGTGATTGGAGGGGAAGCCATTCGAGCCCAGGAGAGCATCATGGTGATCTCTGAGAAGTGACTTGTGAGGAGAATAAGTGGCTTATGCACAGATTTTGTCAGAGCAGAGATCTTGATGAGAATTATCAATGTTGTAGTATTGATTGATATCTGAAGCGAGCTTAGCTGGATCTTATCCTCTTAGTTGAGGCGGGTTGATCTGTGAGTTGTCGTTTATGATTTGCTGACCCGATAGCCGAGCGAGCTTCGGGTTGGATGCTTGGTCGAAACGACTGCTCGAGGAGTCGTCTTAATTACAAGGGACCGACTGATCCTACACTTTGAGTCGTTAATGATGACCCTTGGTCAAAAGATGACCTGTCAGCTCGGCTGGCCGATAGACTTGCCCTTGGCTGGGCTTTTGGGCCTCTAAGCTGGTTTGGACCATGACAACTTCAATCACTCTTTTGATATCTTCATCTTTAGATGGTCAATTACCATAACAAAGGTCATCAACATATATAGTAATGATCACAAAATATGACCAATTCCTCGTTATAAAAACACATGGACATATAGGGTCATTTGTATAATCTTCTTTGACTAAACATTCACTAAGATGTTTATACCATATTCGTCCAGATTGCTTGAGTCCATACAAAGATCTTTGCAACTTAATGGAGTACATTTCTCTAGGATTTGATTTACATGCTTCAAGCATGCTAAATCATTCAGGGATTTTCATATATATATCATTATCTATATTCCATATAAATAAGTGGTGACTATGTCCATCAGACGCATATCAAGTTTTTCATGTACTGCTAAACTCACAAGATATCTAAATATAATTCCATCCATTACTGGAGAATATGTCTCATCATAATCGAATCTCGGTCTTTGTGAAAAATCCTTGGGCTACAAGTCTTACTTTATATCTCATAATTTCATTTTTCTCATTTCTTTTCCTCACAAATACCTATTTATATCCTACTGGCTTTACACCTTCACGTGTTTGGACTACAGATCCAAACTAGTGAATCTAATTCAGATTGGATCGCATCTTTCTATTTTGACCAATCATTTCTTCGGTGACATTCATCAACCGATCTGGGTTCATGGTCCTCGTCATCTTCCATAATATCAAGTGCTACATTATATGCAAATGCATTATCGACAATTACTTCTCTTCCATAATAACAAAATTTATTAAAGTTTTATTTTCTTCAGGAGTTAACTCTTCAGGAGGGACCTCTTCAGGAGGCTGAATTTTGTCATTAACAATATTTTTATCATTCGATCCTCTTTTCTTTCGAGGATTCTTATCTTTAGAACCAAGAGGCCTACCATGCTTCAGGCGTGCTTTAGATTCGTTAGCACTTTTAATTTGTCCTTATGGGATATCAATTTTAATCGAAGCATTTTCTACTGGAATATGCGATTTAGTAATTCTTCTAGAATCACTAAAAGCATCCGGTAATTAGTTTGCAATTTTCTGTAAAAGTATAATCCTTTGAACTTCCAGTTCACATTCTTTTGTACGAGGATCAAGAAAGTCTAATGATATTTTCCATTTGAACTTCCAGTTCACATTCTTTTGTACGAGGATCAAGAAAGTCTAATGATATTTTCCAAGTAATTTCCTTTTTCGGGAGGATCAAGAAAGTCTAATGATATTTTCCAAGTAATTTCCTTTTTCGGTTGATCTTTACCTCCCCCTAACGTCGGGAAATGTGATTCATCAAAATGATAATTTGCAAATATTGCAGTAAATAAATCACCCGTTAATGGTTCAACATATTTAATTATAGAAGGTGATTCATACCCAACATATATCCCTAAACTTCTTTGATGGCCCATTTTAGTACGTTGAGGCGGTGCAATAGGAACATATACCGCACAACCAAAAATTCTTAAATAAGAAATATTGTGCTTGTGACCAAGAACTAATTGTAAGAGAGAATAAATTTGAGGCCTAATTCTCACAAGTAGTGCTGCATGTAATATAGCATGTCCCCAAGAAGAAAAATGAAGTTTAGACCTCATTAACAATGGTCTTGTAATTAATTGAAGCCGTTTAATAAATGATTCGGCTATACCATTTTGTGTATGAACATGAGCTACATGATGTTCAACACTTATCCCAATAGCCATGTAATAATCATCAAAGGCATCTGATGAATATTCACCAACATTATCTAGACGAATTTTCTTAATGGGATAATCAGGAAATTGTGCTCATAATTTAATTATCTGAGCAGGCAATCTCGCAAACGCTAGGTTGCGACTAGATAACAAACTTACATGTGACCATCTTATTGATGCATCAATTAGTGCCATAAAATATCTAAATGGTCCACATGGTGGATCTACAGGCCCACATATATCACCATGAATTCATTCTAGAAATGCAGGGGATTCAGTTCCCACTTTCGTTGGTGATCGTCTAACAATTAACTTCTCTTGGGAGCAAGCAACACATGAGAATTCATTAAAAATTAGTATTTTTTGATTTTTTAATGAATGACCATGTGAATTTATAATTATTCGCCTCATCATTATAGAGTCATGATGTCCAAGGCGATCATGCCAAATCATAAAATCATTGGGATTAGTAGACTTCTGGTCTTCAAGGTGATACATTTCAACTGCACTTATTTTTGTATAATATAAACCAGAAGATAGAGAAGATAGCTTTTCTAATACGCATTTCTTCTTAGAAATGGTATCTGTAATCAATAATTATTCACCATTTGTCTCATTCATCATCTCGTTATGATATGCATTTCGGCGGATATCTTTAAAACTTAGCAAATTTCTTCGAGACTTTATCGAGAGTAGTGCATTATTTATGACAAATTTAGTTCATTCGGGGAGAAATACAGTGGCTCTTCCAGAGCCATATCAATTAATTTAGCACTACCACTTATTATGTTAACATTTGTTTCTTCCATTTTTAAATGAGAAAAATACTTCATGTTTTTAAGTATAGTGTGTGTAGTAGCACTATCAATGAGACAAGTATTATCATCACTATTGTTTGATCCCAAATATTTGGCATCTACTTCTTCTTTAGGAAGAAATGACAAAAAAAATTACAAACAAAAGTAAATATCAATAAAGTCCATAAATTACAAAATTTATAAAGAAAATTACATAAACGATGTGAAAATAACAAAATTGAAAATGTCAGGTATTTATCATAGGATCATTTCGCAACTTCAGGTTGCTCAAGGAAATCAGCTACATCGAGGTGTGTGATATCATCAAGATCATCATAAACATTGTTTTGATTAATAAAATTTGTCTCAGTATTTTTGTCTTTCCCTTTTAATGATGCCTGATAGAGGTCAACAAGAAGTTTTGCCGTACGACAGGTACGAGACCAATTGTCTTCTATTCCACATCGGTAGCAAATTTTCTCATAATGTTTCTTTTCTTTACTTTTCTTATCATTATTGTTCCATTTCTGGGAGTTGTTTTGTCTTCTGCCACGGTTATGATCAATATGATTATAAGGCACATATCTGCCACGACCTCGTCCACGATAACGGCTACGTCCTCGGCCTCCTCCACAACCATGTCCACGCCCACAACCATGATTTTGAGATTTAGTTGCATTCGCTTCAGGGAATGGGCTAGAACTAGTAGGTCGGGATTCATGTTTTTTCAATAATAATTCATTATTTTGTTCAGCCAAAAGGAGGTATGAAATTAATTCAGAGTATTTCTTAAATCCTCTCTCTCGATATTGCTGTTGCAGGAGCATATATGAGGCATGAAAGGTGGAGAATGTTTTTTCTAACATATCGTCATCAGTGATATTTTCTCCACACAATTGCAATTGAGAGGTAATTTTATATATTACAGAATTATACTCACTAATTGATTTAAAATCTTATAGCCTTAAGTGAAGCCAGTCATACCGGGTTTTTGGGAGCATGACCAACTTCAGGTGGTCAAATCTCTCCTTCAAATTATTCCACATAGTAAATGGATCTTTCACAGTTAGGCATTCAGTTTTTAATCCTTCATCCAAATGATGGCGAAGGAAAATCATAGCTTTGGCCCGGTCTTGATTTGATGTCTTATTTTCTTTTACAATAGTATTTTCAAGACCTTTTGCAGCAAGATGTATTTCAACATCTAACATCCAAGATAAGTAGTTCATTCCAGAAATATCAAGTGGCGTAAATTCTTATTTTGTAAGGTTAGTCATAGTAAAAAATAAATTGAATTGGAAAGAGAAATTATACCTCGATAGTTTATCTAAAATATCAACACGTGCCCAACAATGAATCTAATGGACTTGAAGAAGATTGTTTCAATGGTAGAGTCTCGTGCTGATAATGTGTTATAAAACTAATGAAGTAGAGAAGAAAAAGTAGACGAGAAGTAGAGAGAAATTTTATTTCATTCGTTCTTCATTGTTATATCAAAGTGAGGTAGGAATACCTCTATTTATATACAAACTAAGATGATGATACATGAATCATATTAATTACTTATTCATGAACTTAGTCTTTCAAGAACATGCATTGTGTTGTTCTAGGAAGAAGATTAATGTATTAGGGGAATATCCACATTATTTCATAACATTTTCTTAATTGTAGGAGTGCCATTTAAAACTCAACATAGCAAACCGAACAAACAAGTTTCGACCAATTCGGTTCGCTTCGGTTCTGAGAGCAGAACGGTTTACTTTGATTATACCAAAATTTGTCAAAACAACCGACGAAACCAACTGTTTGCCATCCATCATGCATCTCTATTACTCACTTCCAAATATTGCATAAAATAAATTCACCGACACATGACTGAGTCCCCTTGGACATTATCATTCAAACTACAGCTACTGACGGAAGTCAACATTGACGTCTTAGAGAGGAAACAAACCTCACTAACGCGTAGAATTAGCGCACAGCCTCGGGACGCCAGTCGTAGGAGATCTGATAGGACCGAAAAATTCAGCAGCAAGTTGCCGCACTAAAGCGCAACTCGGCGTCTTGCTTCTGTGGGCTTGTGACCTTTAATTAGAATAACAATTAGGTCTAGTTCTAGAACTAATAATTGCTAGATGCGGGGTTTAGATTACTATCAATTCTAAATTTGATTAATATAGCGACTGACGATCTTGTGAGATTGGCACCTGAGACAATTCTTAATTATTAGATGGTTGGCATGCATCTTCAAAAGTTTGTGTGAGATATTATGAAGAAGGGAAGAGAGATGGCAAAGGAATTAGGGTTTGGACATACTCTAACAGAGGAGTCGATATCTGTATTTATATAAGCTAATTTACAGAATTACATATATACCCTTTATGCATTACAATTGCTCTATTACCCCCCTCCCCCCACCCACCCATCTAGACGGGGTAGAATACACACCGACAGATTGTTCCTTAGACAGAGAAATCTTTGAGAAGATAATCCCTTAGTAAAAATATCTGCAAGCTGAAGCTGTGTGGGAACATATCGAACAACCAAATCACCATGAGCAACCCTCTCCCGAACAAAGTGATAATCGACATTGATATGCTTGCTACGATCATGAAGAACTAGATTCGCCGTGATATAGGTGGCACTGATATTGTCACCGAAAAGAGTCACAGGATGGCGAAGAACAATTCCAAGCTCAACCAAGAGGCGCCTGAGCCATAGCGTCTCAGCAACGGTGTATGCAAGGGCGCGATATTCAGCCTCCGTCGAGGACCTCAACACGGTTGGTTGCATCTTGGAATGCCAAGAAATGAGATTAGGGCCAAAGAACACCGCATAGCCAGAGGTGGAGCGTGAGCTGTCAAGACAATCGGCCCAATCAGCATCAGAATTGGCAATGGCACGGGTCGATCCAATTGCCTTCCGAAGAGAGAGACCATGATCAGACGTGCCCTGCAAATATCTGTAAACTCTTTCGACAGCAAGGAGGTGAGTGGTACAAGGAGCATGTATAAACTGGAAAACAACATGAACAACAAATGCAATATCAGGCCTTGTAATTGTAAGATATTTTAAAGCACCAATCATGCTCCTATATACAGAGGGATCTGCTAATAACTCACCATCATTAAGGGATAATTTAGTCTTGGCAGCAATGGGTGTACACAGGGGAATAAGAGTATGCAAATGAAATTTACGTAAGAGGTTCTGAACATATTTATGTTGAGAAAAGATTAGAATGTCCGGCGTATGAGTTACTTGAACTCCCAAAAAATAATGAACATCACCAAGGTCATTCATGGCAAATTGATTAGATAATAAGCTAATAAAATGACGAAATAGAGAAGGAGAGTTGCATGTAAGAACAATATCATCAACATACAAAAGAAGAAAAATAATATCAGAGCCTCTACGATGAACAAACATGGAGGAATAAGTTTTGCTGCAATGGAAGCCGAGGGATAAAAGAAAACTACTAAAGCGATGAAACTAAGCACGAGGAGGCTGCTTGAGACCATAAATGGCTTTATTAAGTTTGTAAACATAATTTGAAAAAATCAGATTAATAAAACTAGGAGGTGTTTCATGTATACCTCCCCAGTAAGAAAACTATGCAAAAAGCTATTTTTAGCATCAAACTGTCGAATAACCCAACAAAAAGAAATAACCAACGACTGTACAAGACGAATAGTGGTAGTTTGACAACAGGGCTAAAAGTTTCATAAAATCGATACCAGCTTGCTGATGAAAACCTTGAGCAACCAAACGAGCTTTGTACCGCTCAATAGAACTATCTTAATTATATTTTATCTTGTAAACCCACTTACAACCAACAAAATTTTTTTCGTTCATCAAATGGAACCAATTTCCAAGTGTTATTAGTGATGAGTGCATTAAATTCTTCTACCATTGCATTTTCCCAAGATTTATCTTTCAAAGTTTGTGTAAAATTTGATGGTTCAGAGGCAAGGAATGTTGTATACAGCGATAATAGGTAGGGAAAATTGCAATGAATAGAACAAAAAAATTGACTTGTATTTCTTTGATTCCGGTTACAATTTGATTACAAAAGAGAAGAGAATGAATTTGGTTCTCCCCTTTGTTTAAAACTGGGTTCTTCTTGGTGGCGATGGAGTGCCTCCCTCGAATGCTCGCGTCGAGTTTGCTCTCCGTTGACGATCCGGCGTCTTAATTCACTGGAAGGATGTCTTCTCCTCACGATTTGACGTTGTGGAGAACTTACGTGGCAAGTTTAAAACTCTTGATGAGTTGATAACTCTGATCGAGTTTGAGCTCTTGAAAAAGAGTTGATTTGAACCTAAAGTTCGGTTGATAAGCCAAGGATCAAAGCTCTCTGTTGTCGAAGTTGAAGATAATCTTCGTTGGAGGATGATGCCGATCCCCTCAAAAGCTCGCCCAAGGATCTCTCCTGTTGCTGTCAATTCTTAGCTCCAAAAAGCCAACCTTCAATGGTCGATTCAAGCCAAGAAAAATCCAACCCCGAACTCAGTTGAGTTTACTCGCTTTTATAGGAGATTAAGGGGGTGTAACTGCCCTCTAAATCCACTCCTAAGTGGGCGTGATTTCCTCAGATCGTGGGGAAAACAGTTCTGAAAACCGTTCGACTCATATTTGAATGAGTCAAACGCCCAACCTGGCGTTCAGGACCCTAACCTCGCGTCTTAGGATTAAGACGCGAGGTTGGGTGTTGACTGAACATCCAGAACGCGAGGGTCGCTCACGTTTCGCTTGTTGTAACGCGGGTCCGACTCTAGCATTTTGATATTGTAACGCGGGTTCGACCCTCGCGTTTTAATGTTGTAACGCGGGTTCGACCACGGCGTTTTAATGTTGTAACGCGGGTTCGACCACGGTGTTTTGATGTTGTAATGCAGGTTCAACCCTCGTGTTTTGATATTGTAACGCGGGTTCGACTCCAGCGTTTTGATGTTGTAACGCGGGTTCGACCACGGTGTTTTGATGTTGTAACGCGGGTTCGACCATGGCGTTTTGATGTGGTAACACGGGTTCGACCCTCGCGTTTTGATATTGTAACGTGGGTTCGACTCCAGCGTTTTGATGTTGACACACGGGGAGGACCTCCGCGTCTTGTCTTGAAGAGATTATCACAAAGTAATCTCTTTTGTCATAGCGTTGCAAAGATCATTGTCTTGTAATCTTCGTCTTGGCTCCTTGAGAATATGAGAGTCGTCAGATTGTAACTCCCGATGTTGATTGTAAATGCTATTGAACTAGAGCTCTCATCGGTTGTCGTGAAGGTCGTCAGATTGTAACCTTCAGCGATCTACGTGAAAGTCTTCAAATTGTAGCCTTCTGGAAGTCGTCAGATTGTAACTTCCATCATCGGTGTTTGATGGAGGATAAGCTATCTATTGTGATTTTTAGACAGCCTACACGTGGTTTCAAAATACACGACTTAGAACGAATCTGCATAGGGTGTGGATGAGAAGTGAGAGGTGGAAGCTCGTGTGATAGAGGAGAGGAGGTTGTCTCAGGAACAACCGAGGAACCAGGCACGTCTAGAGTAGAAATCAGCATTCACTGTAGTTCCTGTGGCCGAGAGGAATCAACCACGATAGCTACTGGAGACCCTAGTGATGCGGCAACAACCAGGGGCTATACAGCACCCGTAGCTAGAAGAGCTAGTGGCAATAGAGCAGCTAACAGTGGTGCACCTGCAGTAGGAGAACTAGCATGGGTAGCTAGGTTTAGGGGTGACAGACAAGCTGAGGAAGGCTCAGGTAGCGAGCGCACAAGTGTTGTGTGTGATAATAGAGAATGCACAGGAAGGGATGTAGGAGAACTTAAGTGGGTAGGATATGACACATGGGAGAAGCTAGATGTCAAGAAATGTGGAGAGAGAGAGAGGACTCTAGAGTAGAAGTAGATGGACACAAGGCTAAACTTGTGACGAACAAAAGAGGAGACGAATTAGGTGACTTGTTAACAACAAAGGTGGAATAGGAAAATATAGACTCATAAAATCAAACATGATGTCTAACATAGACTCAGCCCATAGCCGGATCGAAGCAACGATAACTTTTATAATGAGGAGCATAACCTAAGAAAATATAACGTTTAGGACAAGGTTGAAATTTATTGGTAACCTGAGCCGAAATATTTGGAAAACATTCACAACCAAAAACTCGAAGAAAGTCATATTCAGGTTTCTTTTTAAAAAGTCATTCATAAGGAGAGATGTTATCTAAAAGAGGAGTAGGTAATTGGTTAATCACAAAAAACAGCTGTATAGACAGCATCAACCAAAAACTAAGATGGCAATTAAGCATCAATCAAAAAAGTACGTGCTATCTCAACAATGTGTCAATGTTTGCGCTCAGCCACGCCATTTTATTGTGGCGTATCAGGGCACGACTTGCGAAAGTAAATCCCTTTTTCTAGAAAAAGTTGTTTAAAAGCTTTGTTATCAAATTCTTTACCACCATCACTCTGAACCATCCAAATTTTATAAGAAAACAAGTTTTTAACCAACTTTTGAAAGTGACAAAAATGAGTAAAAACTTCTGATTTTAATTTCATAGGATATATCCAAGTAAATCAAGTACAATCATCGACAAAATAAACATAATATCGAAAACCCAAATTAGACAAAACTGGTGATTGCCAAACATCTGAATGAATCAAATATAAAGGAGTACTATAGGAATGCTCAACATTACAAAAAGGTAAACGATACAATTTTCCAAATTTACATGAAACACATTTATTCTCAAAGTTTGTTGCCGTCACAATGACATTATTGGACCTAAGCTGATTTAAGACATGACCACCACAATGACCTAAGAGACGATGCCATATATCTCCTTTATCAGTCAGAGAAATGAGAGATGTGATAGAATTAGACTCAATGGAAGAGGAAAGTGGGTATACACCGTTTCTATTGGAACCCTGAAGAAGAACCTTCCCCGTGGTTTTGTCCTTAACATACACGGAAGAGGAGTCAAAATTAACCACATAATTATTATCATCACATAAGTGTTTGATAGATACTAAATTGTGTTTTAACTTAAGAATATGAAATACAGAATTAAGACGAAGTGATGTGGCAAAAGAATTTAAATGTACATCACCAATATTAGCAATAGGTAGAAGATTATCGTTTCCTACTAGGACTTTAGTTTGATCGGTATAAATATACCTTCAAACGGTGTCATATGAGAATACACAGTGAAATCTAGATACCACAAGGCTTCATTAGCATCGCCATGAGACATAGCAGCAAACAATGGAGCGGTGTGAGGACTTGAAATTGAACCTGGAGTGACCCCTTGAGAAAGAAAATGGGAACAAGATGCAGCGATGCGACCTGGACTAAAACAAAGTTGGCAAAAAACTGTAGATGGACAAGAGCCCAATATTCCATTAGAGGTCGAGTTAGAAGCAAAATCCTTAGAATTAGAAGTATTAGAGTCAATAATATGAGAACAATTAAGGAAGATATTACCATTCACATGATTCAGCTAAGGACCCCTTGTTTGTGCTGGCCATAGAAACCACGGCCACCTGAAGATGTACAACAGCGACCATCACAGAAAGCTCGACCACTGTTGCCTCGCTACAATTCACAACTGCTCCAGCCACCCGAGGCCAAAGGGGGCCACTGTTGTGTCCCCATGTTGGTGCGGTTTGGACTTGCTATAGTAACAGATGTAGCACCCGAGCCAGCTGAAGTAGATATGCCGGTGACAAGAGATTGATTGGAAGGAACATCATGATCTCATTCCTTAAAATAGTGAACACGTTGTTCATAAAGGATTAACTTGGAATGGATGTCATCGAAGGTGATATTGTTGCCAAAATAGGTAACCACTGTGATGAACGATTCATAATCATTGTTCAAACCAATGAGTGTGTGTTGCATGAGCTCGTTATCGCTCAAAGGGGAATTAATCGCAGCATGTGAATCCGTAATAACTTTTATCTCGCGTAAATAAACCTCATGGATTGAAAAGATGGAATTGGAGTCATCAGGATCAATGTATAAGAAACAGGGGAGGAGGAAGTCCGATTCCGTGAGAAGCTCGAAGAAGATGCAGTCGAAGTTGTGGTTGTTGTACTCGAGGAAGATGAAGTCGAAGAAGATGAAGTCCTGGAGGATGATGCCGAGAACGCCATGAGTTGTTTGGATTGTTATGGTTTCAGAGCGCTCTCAGGTGAACAATACACGCGGCGATGAACAGTGCTCTTTGATGATGAATAGTACTCTCAGGAGAAAGATAGCTAGGGTTTTACTAGAGCTCTGATACCATGTGAGATATTATGAAGAAGAGAAGACATATGGCAGAGGAATTAGGGTTTCGGCATACCCTAGCAAAGGAGCTAATATCTGTATTTATATGATGTAATTTACAGAATTACATATATATCCTTTATGTATTACAATTGTTCTATTAGTTTGGCAATAATTAAAGAATGTATTCTAAATCATATTCTTGACCTTTGGACTCCATCCAAATAACTATTATCATAGCTTTCATATTTGATCTCATTTCTAATGGTTTTTTTTCAAGTAAAATTTTATGTCATGACTAGGCAAAATAAGATTGATATTTATGATGTATCTTAAGTGGATCATTCGTGTGTAAGTAATACAAATTTTCAAGTTTAAATGTTGTTCGATATGTTTAAAATAGAATAGTACAAGAAACAAATCACACAAAAATAGTTGTTTCATGTAATGATATCTAGTGCAAAATTTAATAAGTGCATATTCTATCATAATATCCCCATAGAAAGGGGAGATATATACCATGTACTGAAAGTTAGAAGGTTAGTTTGAAAATGTCACCACATTTCTATAGAGATGGTTATGATAAGATTCTTAATGTAATTTTACTAACTTTTATATTAGCATGACCACTTAATATCAAAAACAATGTTATCTCTCGATTGTTTATTCAAAACAATGTTATCTCTCGATTGTTTGTACATTTACACGTGTTACAATTTACTCATGAGTACATGCACTCACATATTGCGGAGGGTTATGTAATTATCACTACTAAATAATGAGGCATCCTAGACAGAATTTTCCGTCTAGGATACCCAGAATTCCGTCTAGGATGCGTATTCTAGACGAAATTATCACTACTAAATATGTTCATCTGCAAAACGGTTGAGACGCCGTTTTCATTAGCTAATTTTGTTTTCGGCACAAGTTAGCAATATGTTCTAGGTTCTAATTGAACTCGACTAGATCCGAGTAAAGGCAAACACCATAGATTGTGTCTCGCATCCATTAGTCTAAATGATGTTTAGTTTTGAAAGATATTAGATATGGGGTGAGGATTATTCCCACATCAGATAGAGAGTACCATTATAGACGATTAAATATTACTAGTCTCATATCTCATAAAGAATTAATCCTTTTGAGTCAATTGGGTCCATGCAAATTTACTGAGTTCATCACCTTGAATCTTTTTAGCCGTACCTGTCTCTCTATATTGTAATAGCTCATTGAACAGTGATTTACAAGCATATGTAACAGAGATATATAAATCTCTGTTAAGACATCAGAGAATCTAAAAATTTTAATGCTAATAAATAGATAATCCCTTATATATAATACAAGTCCTTGTATTAACCCAATATTAGTTATTATGCAGACCAGGACCTCAAGTTATTCTGTGTTTCTTTTTTCTAAAGACTTTTATGAGCACTAAGCCAATCTTAAGTCTAATTCATGCAACAGCTAAATTTTTTTAAGAATACAGAACCGCCACCGACCAACCGAGGGACATGCATACGATCAAATTGACCCATGAATCGAGAAAACGTTACCAGCGTCTCTTATTTGATCATCCGTAATTAATGCTTCGATTGCCAGCAAACAGCATACTAATTAGAGGTGACAGAAAGTAATTCGGCATGATTGGTATCAATCCAAATAAAGTCTGTAGGCAGTGCGAAAAAAAGTCTACGTCCACTTTCTATCTTAAGCTATTACAGATGAGTGCAAATGTTATTAGAACATTTCATGTGTAAGCGCAAAAAGTAGAGGGGTGAAATTAAAAATTTGATCCCCATCTAAATATAAGAATCGTCTGCTCACTTGCAAGCACGCGGTTCTAATAAGATGTGCACGTACCTGAGTGAATTTTTAATAAACAATGGTTACCAATTGCTGGTGTAATCAAATAAAATCAAATAGTAAGAATCAATTTTCGGTTCACTTGATATATAGTATTAGAACTGCAATTCAATCAGTCACAAAATGGTATTAGCATTCGACTCTTTGATATATAATATTAGAACTAGAATTCGACTTAGACAAAAAATGGCACCGCATTCGACTTGTTTATATTTTTGTGTTCATATGTCATTATTTGTTTAACGATTTCATCTATATGTAATTTATTGTTTGATGATTATTAGCAAACTATTAGGCAATTATTTTGTGGTTAAACAAACAAGCAACCTGTCATATTTGTAAATCAGAATATATAATCAACAAACAATCAAGCAAGAAAAATTTATTTCTTTACAATATAAAAAACTAAAAAAGTAATGGAAAAATAAAAAATTTCTGAGTTGAATTTATAATAAATTATATTTGTAAGTACTAAAATGCAAATTATAAATGAATACTTAATATTCAAATGAATCAAATTAATGAATCTGAATGCACTAAAACAACTAACAA
>NC_033800.1:46683243-46732341 GCF_001876935.1 Asparagus officinalis
AAATATTACGCTTCGTGAGAGAGTATGCTAATTTGCTTTTTTTTTTAATCTTCAAGGGCCCTCATTCATTAATTAATTCTCCAAATACAACTGTTATTTTCATTATATCACTGTACTACTCGTACAAAAAACAAACTTCAAATGTAGCAAAATTTCATGCCACCTCCTTATTGTATCAAACTTTTTTTCCTTAAAAAATCGCCATGCCTGTAAACTATCACATATTAATCTCCTTTTGTCCCCCTACACACTACACCAATCCACTTGAATAAGGCACTCCAGTCTTCGGCAACCAAATATCCCCAACAACAAAGCTCGTCACCGTAAAATCCAACGCCTCCGTCGTATTCATCACACTATGATACCCCGTCCAATTTACCCTAGCGCTCGTATCTGAGCCCGGGCCCGTGTTATTGAACTCCGCATAAAACAACGTGCTCAGCGCAAAATCCCCATTCCAGGGCATCCAACCTGCAGGCGCAATCAACTTATCCAAGAATGATTCCATGATTACAGTTCTCGAGTACTCCTTCCACGGTCGACCAAGATACGTTAGCGTCGATCCGTTATCCGCCGAAAGATCAGGGGAGGCTAGGAGATTACAGTTCTGGATCGAGGTGCCCGTGTTTTGGTTCGGGTCAGTTCGGCCTTGGGCCGTGATTGTGTTGCTCTGGCCCTGCAGTGGGAGCCTGGAGTAGATGTTGCAGTTCTGGAAGATGACGGCCGCGTTGCCGAAGATGAAGTCGACGGTTCCGTAGATGTCGCAGTCTTTGTAGAACTGGCGCATGGAGTGGGTGTAGAGGGTGTCTTGGTAGCCCTCGAAGCTGCATCTGTAGAAGGTCGAGAGGTCCGCGCCGTTGCGGACAGCGACGGCTTGGTGCTTGGCTGGGCCGGCGGTGTTTTGGAATGTCATGTTGATTGCCACGAACCCTTGGCCCATTACGGCTGTGACAGGGTGACCATTGAAGCTATGTGTTAGGTAGGTCTCTTGCTTATTTTATAAAGGAAATATATAACCAAATAACAATCTTGAAATTGTATTTTTTTATAAGGAATCAGCATCCTTGCTAACACAATAAAAGAATGAGAAATTTTAGTGAAAAGCAGAGTGAGGAGCACTTGTTAATTAAGTAGTGGATAGGATCAGAATCTTTAGTTTAATTTTCGTCTTCAGCCGTTGAGTTGTTTTGTATAGTGAGGGGCTGCAACTGTGTTATTAGGGGCTGTTTGGTTCGTTTTCTTGATATAGAGAAATGTAATTCTATGTAAAGAAACACAAGTTTTGAGTTTTCCAAACTTTTCCAAGAAATAGATTGTTTTGCTTTGGTTCGCACATAAAAAATGGTGGGAAACCAATGTATTTATTTTTCTTGTGTTTGGTTCGCATAGAAAAAAAAAGAAAACTTTTGTAAACAAAACAGAGAAGGAAAAAAATCTGACGTGGCAGAGTTTTCATCAATTTCACTTGGTTGAGGAAGGAAATCGAAGAGGGAAAAAAATCTTAGTTGGCGGCGATTTCAGCAGAGTTTTCCCTCTTTCATTCGAGCGAACCAAAACGGGACAAAGAAATGGACGGAAACAAAAAAGCTGACGTGGAGGGCTAAAAATCTGACGTGGAGGGGTTTTCTGAGTTTTCCACCCCTTATAATAGCGAACCAAACAGCCCCTTAGTGTAAAATAGAATTAAGTACAATCAGGACTGGGATAAACATTGGGATCTTAGCTACTTTTCTTTTTCTTTTTTCCTTTTTTTAATGGAAAGTGTAATGACCTTTTAGTTTTTCAAAAAAAATAATTCGATATTGATCCGTTTCGTTATGGGCCAATTAATGATACAAAAGCATTGGTACATTCAATCGAAAATCCAAGATTCAATAAATATTTAATACGATTATCTACTCACCCAGCGTAGCCGAGTTGAAAGTGGTCCACCCATCAAAATTATTCCGATCACCGGTAACAACCGTTTCATTAATCCCATCTCCGATCATCATCACGTACCTCTTCCACTTGGGAATCAACACATACTCTGTATAAACACCGGCATTTACATGAATCATATGAGTACCGCTTACTCCGCATCAGTTCTTATTTGGGAGCCGATCAACCGCCATCCGATATACATCGTAAAATTACCCGACCCATCTTGGCTCACAACCACCACATCATTCACCAACACAGCGCGTCGTCCGAGGACTGCATCAATCTCCGACGGGCCTCCGGCCCATTCCAGGCAAGCGCAGGGAAATGCCTGTACCCGGTCGCGGTCTTTTGTTGTTCGGAACCCAAGCCCGGTTAAAAAGGGAGAGGGAGATACTGTAGAGCTTCGTGCCGTTGGATAAAGGAACGGAGAGCCCGTTCTTGACCCTCCAGGCTGAGGCGGTGGCCTGCAGGCCATCGAAGCAAGTTTGTTGGTTTGTTAAGAGAGCGGAGAGCAGGGTTTGGAGAGACTCCGTTTGGGGATCGAGTAGGCTTTCGGAGGTGTTGAGGGTGTTGGATGCGGAGACGATCGAAGCTCGATGTGAGGCCGCGCAGGACGCTGCAGTCCTCGAGCGGATTGGATGGCCTGTGGGATGAGAGGAGAGAAGCGGGGGGCGAGGTAGCCGGCTTGCACGAGGGAGAGGAACTTTTCGGCGTGAAGAGGGCATTTTGAGAGGCCGGAGAAGCGGGCAAAGGAGCTAAGAGGCTCGGTTTGGGAGCCTTTTAAGCGAGGAGGATTGGGCGGCAGCAATGACGGGGTCCGTGGTGGCGTTGCAGGCTGCCGGTGGGAGTTATTGCGAGTCGAGGCCGTGGCACATCGAGAGGGTAGGGCGAACGAGGAGCGCCAAGGAGAGCGAGGAGAGGAGCGAGCGAGGGTTTTGGGATGAAGCCATGAGGAGTTTTTGTGTTTTTGGAGGTATTCTGAGTGAAGGGGAGTGCTTATGGCTCAGGTTTTATAGAGAGGTGTTAAGGGGTTAGGTCTTATTCTTTTGATTTGTTAGGTGAGTTTTGTTTTAACCTCTTGTCATGGAAAACTAACAAACTCTAGAACATGGTATAAATTAATTGGATGGTTTTCTATATACAAATAACACTTATTGAGATAAGTTTAACATGCCAATTAGTAATTAGGGCATTTTGTTTACTTACATAATCAAGAAATTGCTCACTTTCTCATCACTTGATGTACATCTTAAATTGGTTGGCTTTCTTTCTAGAAAACTTTAATAGCTTGCAAAAATAAACTATATATTATCAATCAATTTCCGTCAAGTTATACTCAAGGGTGTAATAAAACCTCATGATATATAAAATTCTGGGCTAATTAGCACTTACATACCTTATATTTTGTTGATATAAATGAATAATGGAGGATTCATATGGAAATATATCATTTATATGGTTGGATTCCACAGATGAAAATTAAAAGATGTTTAATTAATAATATGTGAGTTTTAGCACCACATGTACTAATTGAATGTATTTTAAATGGTTCATATACTAGTCTTTTAACCCATGCTAAGCACCGTCTCATCTCAATTCATCTATATTTCGTTGTGTTTTAATCACTCGTATCCGAATATAATTTAAAATACCCCACAAATTGATGTTAGAGAACATGTTCCCGCCTCAAAATCATGATATTGAACAACTTATATAATGCTATAATTAAAATTAAGATTATTTAAAACTATTTTTCATATAAAATGAATAAAATGAAGATAATAAAAATATACTTAAATGCACCTTAAATGAAATTAAAAGTTAAGATAATTTAATGCTCAAAAAAATATTATTTGCAAATTATTTACGATGATTTAAGTAACCTACTTTGGTTATTTATAATCCCTATCATTTGGAATTGAAGGAAATTTGAAAATCAAGTAAATCATGATATTTAGCATATCAACAATACATAGCATTAGCTTTTGAATATTCGTAACAATAGTTGGTGTTTTGATATATGAAAGTTTTAATGATAATTTATTATTTGTTCTTCTGCAAATTCAAATTTGAAAATTATTATAATTATTTCAATTCATAAAATTCCTAATTTAAGACTAAAATTTCTTAATATAATTTACAAAAGTACAAAATAATAAATTCTAATAATAAATTATTAGAAACTTTAAGAAAATAAGGGCTTAGTTATTGAAGTCAACTTTGATATTTAATCCAACTCCTTTCAAATCATGGCCTTAAACAAAATACTAAAAATTAGAAATAAACTACAATCATAGATTAATATCACAAATTTTGAAAATAAAAAAAATCTGTAAATAAAACTAAAATTTTAGAACTGTTGTGTTTATATAAATAGACAAGAGAAGAGATAGGGAGAAAAATGATTCTCATTTTATTCATCTTCCTCATTCCACTATACATTCTATAGTCCATGACATACATTATATAGATGGATAATAAGAAGACTAAAGGACATGGGCTAATGAAGAGTCACATACATTATATAGATGGATAATAAGAAGACTAAAGGACATGGGCTAATGAAGAGTCACCTAATTAATTGTCCATATTCAAGTAATGACTAAAGGACATGGGCTAATGAAGAGTCACCTAATTAATTGTCCATATTCAAGTAATGTCCACATTCATGTTATCTTCTATATTTCAACACTCCCCCTTGGACATTACTTCGTGATGTCAATGCCTCGTTAAAAACTTCGCTAGAAAAACCCAGTGGGAAAAAAACTAGTTGAGGAAAAGAGTACACGACATAAGTAGATTCTTATGTTGCATTAGTTGCCTCATTAAAAACCTTTAACTAAGAAAACCCTGTGGGACAAAACTAATTAGCAAAAGGAAAAAGAGTACAACTATATACCTTCAAGACCAAATCTTCAGGATTGTCTTGAAAATTCACTCCCCCTGATGATGACAATCTTCTGAGTGTATGCTAAGAAAAACCCAGTAGGAAAAAACTTAGCAAAAGGAAAAAAATATGACGATAGACCTTCAAGGCCCAATCTTCAGGATTGTTCTTTAAAAATTTTCTCCCCCTAATGACGATAGTCTTCCAAGTCTGCACATACCAATATTGTGAACATATTTCTCAAAAGTTAATGTAGGCAGAGATTTGATGAACAAATCTGCAAGATTATAACTTGAGCGAACCTTTTCGATGGTGATTTCGCCATTCTTTTGGAGCTCATGTGGATAAAAGAATTTTTGCGTAATATGTTTTGTCATGATTCCTTTTACATATCCACTGTTCATTTGTGCAACACAAGCTGCATTGTCCTCTAATATGTTTTGTCATGATTCCTTTTACATATCCACTGTTCATTTGTGCAACACAAGCTGCATTGTCCTCATAAAGGACAGTGGGGGTTACATATCCACTGTTCATTTGTGCAACACAAGCTGCATTGTCCTCATAAAGGACAGTGGGGGTAATATCATCTTTTGCTAGACCATACGAGCCACAAATGTGTCGTATCAACGATCTCAACCATACACATTCTCGCGAGGCCTAATATAAAGTGATAATCTCTGAGTGGTTAGAAGAAGTAGTCACCATGGTCTGCTTAACATACCTCCAAGAAACGACAGTACTACTATAGAGAAAAACATAACCAGTCTGGGATTGACGTTATGGGGATCAGACATGTAGCCAGCGTCCTAATAGCCCACCAATGTCATATCTTGGTTGCTTTTATAGAATAGTCCAAGATCTTTTGTACCTTGAAGATAGCGAATGATATGTTTAACATCATTCCAATGCCTCCTTACAGGAGAAGCACTATACCTTGCTAGCAAGTTCACCGCAAATGTAATATCAGGCCTGGTGCAATTTGCAAGATAGAGAAGTGCTCCAATGGCGCTCAAATAGGGAACTTCTAGCCCTAACATTTCTTCATTATCTTCTTTGAGTCTAAATGGGTCTTTAACCACTTCGAGGGACCAGACAACCAAAATCTTTCCAAAACTTTTTTCACGTAGGTCGACTGGTGTAGAAAAATTCCTTCTAGAAAATGCTCGATCTGCAGGCCGAGATAAAACTTGGTTTTTCCCAACTCTTTTATTTCAAACTCCGACATTAGGCATGAGCTAGCTTCTGTAAGCTCCTTGTGTGTTCCAATAATATTTATATCATCAACATAGACTGAGATGATACAGAAGCCATTTTCGGATTTATTTATAAACACACAAGGGAAGATGTCATTATTTGCATATCCCTTCTTCAGGAGGAACTCACTCAGTCGATTATACCATATTTTACCCGATTGTTTCAAACCGTATAACGACCTTTGCAATTTAATGCTATACATGTTGCGATTCTTGTTTTCTCTCAATTTAGGAATTTTAAGTCCATCAGGAACTTTCATATAAAAATATTAACGTCTAATGAATCATATAAAATATGGTCATGACGTACATATACTGTATATATAAATTCATAGTTTCTGCCATAGGTATTAACTTGCGGAACGTAATACAATCACTAATAGGAGATATTTTACATCTAAATCGATGTTGGGTCTCTACTTGAACCCATTGAGTTATGAATCTCGCTTTATATCTCACCACCTTACAATTCTCATTTATTTTTCTTACGAAGACCCATTTATATCCTGCAAGGATATATGGACTACAAGTTTAAAATACTTTAGCGAGTTTAGCTCAGCCTCAATTGCCACTTTTTCATCTCACCTAGTCCGAGTGCTTCAAGCACTCTGCTACCGACTTAGGTTCTGGATCCAGATTATTTTTAGAGATAGTAAGAGAAACTGTAGAGGCAACTGTAGAGGCAACTATGTTATCGGTAACTTTTATATTTCTATTCTATATTT
This sequence comes from Asparagus officinalis, assembly GCF_001876935.1. Taxonomy (NCBI): domain Eukaryota; kingdom Viridiplantae; phylum Streptophyta; class Magnoliopsida; order Asparagales; family Asparagaceae; genus Asparagus; species Asparagus officinalis. Next base: position 46,690,035 of record NC_033800.1, read on the forward strand.
CTCCTTTTTCATAAATTCGTGGCCACTTTAATTCTTATTTTATGTCAACCAAATACTCGTCATTTCCCTTAACAATTAGATTTGGTCGATCCGCATCTTTAGTGTTATGATTATAAAGCACGTGCAACTTTACTAGAGATTTCATCTTCAGGATGAACCTCTTCCGGAGGTTATAGGAGTGACTGTCTTTCTATATAGAATTTAGTTTGCCGCGAACTTTTATCTTTTACACTAACATGTTTCATATGCTTCTGGTGTTTTCGTCAAAAGTTGATTTTGAAATGGAATCCATTAAAACTTCAATCGCTTACAATGAATTACAAAATAAAATAAGAAAATTACAACTCTCTAGAAAATAACATAGGAATCATTTATGAACTCCTACTTTTGTGGGATCTTGTTAGCCCGTGGACCGTCGATTCACAAGATTCTGATTGAACCGTGAAGGCTTCTAAATGTTCTTTTTCGTTTATCGAAATAAGAACCTTAAGCGAATATCTTATTGGTGTAAGATGTTCACTCTTCTAAAGATCAAGTCTGAGCTTAGATCTCCAGGAATCACCAAAAGCTTCTTAAAAGTGTTTTTGAAAGATGAAGACTCTCTCTTGCTCAAAATCACCAAAAGCTCAAGCCTCTATGCTCTAATCTGCCTTTTTTTTTTCTTGCATAACAGTGGAAATGAAAGCAAGATAACTGGCCAACCAACTCCTCTTTGGGCGCGGCAGCCATCACTGACGCGGCCTTTAGCGCGTTAGTATATGCTAGCGCGGCTAACTGTTCACAGTTGCATTAGTGCACGTTTTCTGCAAGTAGTGGGCGTATTTTTAGGGTATAACTACTCCTCCACGTCACTACATGTTCTCTCTCAGTTATAGAACCACATGGACCCCACTAAGATGCTCAAAACCGTCAGAAAATCACACAAAGATACCACGTGAACCCGCGCGCCACACTCAACTGCTGCGCCTACGCACGCCACACTCAACGGCCGTACATACGCGTGTCAGTATTCATTGTCGCACCTACGTGCGTCAGTGATGATTGTCGCGCCCACATAAGTCTGTGTACTTTGTCACAAGTGTTCATATTATTCTTCTATGTTGTTTCACCTGTTCCTTTGCTTATTATGGGTTTGGATCATTTCTTCTGATTTAGATAATGACATTCATTGTCTTCTCTTTGTCTTGAGCTGTATTTGGGTATCTATAAGCATTTTTAGACGCCTACAAATACCTCCTCCAAAGTATCTCAGTCTTATTCTTGTATAGGAGTCTGGGATACTTTGGATAAGATATGTTTCATTTCCAATCCCTTTAGTGCTTAGTTGAGGAGATCGTGTAGAAGGATATGTAAACAGCTTCAACTCTTGATTTCTTCATCTTTTAGTTTACTCAGTGCTTTGGAGAATAGCTAAAATTCTTCCGGTAATACGTTTATCACTTGGCCATTGTCGAAATCTTGAACTAAAGCTGTTATGAGACTTGTGAATTTAGCTCTGGTCATTGAACTAATGTTGAACTGATTGTCTTCATTGGGAATTCATATCTGGATCGCAATTGAATCCCCTAGAATCATCCACTAACTTGGAATTTTTCCTTAGCCTTATTTTGGCGAAAATCATTGACGCGTTGACCTGCGTTAACACTGTTTATCCTCGCGCGTTTACTAGAGTCTACATAGTTTAAACTCTTAAGGCGTTAGAGCATGGCGGTCCTAGAGGCTGCAGGACCAATTATTCAGGTCGGCTCACCTACAGGTATGGATTTTATCCTGAGTTTGTCGGATACTCAAGTCATGAGACTAACTAATGAAGCTGGTGTGTTAGTGACTATCACATTTATAGGATTTTTGACAAACCCTCAGCCATCAACGAGTTTGATGAGCCTTTACCGACTACCGTTTGAATCGGGTTAGCATGTAGATTCTTTAAGTCCGTTCTGTATGTAACGTTGTGCTAAAAGAATAAACTCTCTTAGACTTAGTGCTATGATGTTGAATACATAGGCTTGGTCGTTTTCGCGAGAACAGACTACCCGGCAACGTGTGTTAGGCATAGACTTATCTCTAATAAGGGATCAATATAAAGTCTCCCATGCATCAAACATGGATTCGAAAATATTGATGGGTTACGTCTTTTTGGTTAAAAGATGAACCTGATACTAGAGAGGAAGAATTTTATATTCTATCTCCTGGTCTCTTTTTTATTGGTAGAGATGAACCCGATACTGGAGAGCAAGAATTTTATATTCTATCTCCTGGTCTCTTTTTTGTTGGTAGAGATAAAATCAAAATGGAGAGGAAGAATTTTATATTCTATCTCCTGGTCTCTTTTTTGTTGGTAGAGATAAACCCGATGCCAGAGAAGAAGAATTTTATATTCTATCTCCCGCTGCAAAAGAAACTCAATGTAGGATCTCCACGTCGAGAATCCAAAAAGGGGAAACTAAGAGTGGGATCTCCACTCTGAGAATGTGAAAGATTTTGATAACCCTATTAGTCTAAAGGTTTGATTACCCAATCTGAAGGTAAATTTCTCGTTTATCGAGATAAAATTCTAACTTTCGTCCTAACTGTTTAAAGGTTTGACTGAGTGGGGAATGTGTAGACCTCTCGTTCATGGAAGGAATCGAGAGGGGATTTTGGCTTTGGTCCTAACTGTTTAAAGGTTTGACCAAATAGGAGTTTGAGATGATCCTAATTGTTAAAAGGTTTGATCGTTTAATTTGTGGACCTCTCATTCATGGAAGGAATCGAGAGGGGATTTTGGCTTTGGTCCTAACTATTTAAAGGTTTGACCAAATAGAAGTTTGAGACGACCCTAAATGTTAAAAGGTTTGATCGTTTAATTTGTGGACCTCTCATTCATGAAAGGAATCGAGAGGAGCTTTTGGCTTTGGTCCTAACTGTTTAAAGGTTTGACCAAATGGGGATTTGAGACGATCCTAACTGTTTAAAGATTTGATCATTCAATTTGTGAGCCTCTCATTCATGGAAGTAATCGAGAGGGGATTTTAGCTTTGGTCTTAACTATTTAAAGGTTTGACCATTCAATTTGTGGACCTCTCGTTTATGGAAAGATTCGAGAAGGGATTTTAGCTTTGGCCCTAATTGTTTAAAGGTTTGACCAAATAAGGATTTGAGATGATCCTAACTGTTAAAAGGTTTGATCGTTTAATTTGTGGACCTCTCATTTATGGAAAGAATCGAGAGGGAATTTTGGCTTTGGTCCTAATGTTTAAAGGTTTGACCAAATAGGAGTTTGAGACGACCCTAACTGTTAAAAGGTTTGATCATTTAATTTGTGGACCTCTCGTTCATGGAAGGAATCGAGAGGAGATTTTAGCTTTGGTCCTAACTGTTTAAAGGTTTGACCAAATGGGGATTTGAGAGGATCCTAACTGTTTAAAGGTTTGATCGTTTAATTTGTGGAACTCTCGTTCATGGAAGGAATCGAGAGGAGATTTTAGCTTTGGTCTTAACTGTTTAAAGGTTTGACCAAATGGGGATTTGAGATGATCCTAACTATTTAAAGGTTTGATCGTTCAATTTGTGGACCTCTCGTTCATGGAAGGAATCGAGAGGGGATTTTTATAGTAGAGGACTGTGAATCATCAAGCACTCCATAATTAGATCGTAGGAGTTTCGTGATGAAAGACTGACCCGATGAGGTCATTGAATCCCATCTCAATGAAAGAGTGCTTGGAAAGTCACAGTAGGAGGGTTTTAATCATTTTGGACATGATTAAATAGCCACAACGGGAGGTTCTTAATTATTTTTATCATAATTAAGAGTGGATTATTCAGATGATTGGTTTCCACATTGAATAATCGATTGGTTTCCACATTGAATAATCAATTAGTTTCGGGTTATCCTTAAGAATACCATATATAGCATTCTCCTGGAACTTCCCGTTAAATAGGTTACCCTGAATGTACTAGGGATAGTACTTTTTTAGGAACTTCTCGTTTGTGAGCAATGTTGCTATTCTTGATACAGAATCAAGTCTTCGTTCCTACCTTCGTATTCAACCATGATAACCCCGTATCCACCCCAGCAGTTTTAACCTCTTATATCAGTCAGAGGTTCGGGAAACGGTTTATACTCGTATACCCATTGTAGTGCATGGAGAAGCAGTTTATACTCGTATACTCTTTGGAGTTACATGGAGAAGCAGTTTATACTCATATACTCTTCGGAGTTACATAGAGAAGCAATTTATACTCGTATACTCTTCGGAGTTACACGGAGAAGCAGTTTATACTCATATACTCTTCGGAGTTGATATGTCATCCTTATTTGGCTTGTTTTGCCGTTATGACACCGGAGTCAACTAAGGCTTGAATTTTATTTTTGAGGCCAAACCAAACCTTGGTGGGATGAAGAACCCTTCTATGGTACACATAATAGTTTGGATCCGTAATCCTCTTAGCTCCCTCCTATTCTTTAATAGGTGGTAGCTCAATTTTGTCATTGGCGAGGAGGTATTTTAAGATGGATGGAACTTTATCATCTTCGAAAGAATACTCCTTCGAGAATGTCGGATCGGGAGTCTTCTGTTGCCTTCGGGGTTGCGATTGTGATGTTTGATTAGCATTCACAATAGTTGTAGGTGCCATCGGTTGATTTCTCTTAGCTTTCTTTCTTTTAAGAAAGTGCTCAGGCCTGTTCACCGTGTAGTTTTAACTCTTTCCATGTTTTGGATGGTACAACTGTGATGCATCTAGGTTCACACAAGGCTGCAGTCCGAGATGAAACCAGAAATGTTAAACCTGCCATGCACCACACCGTGCAATAACATGTTTCACCATTATAATTACTATCTCTCTAGTAGAGTCAATAACAAGTGTAGGTAAAAAAGTAAGTAAAAGATAATACAAGAGTCAACTGATGAAATAATAGAGATTAAATTAATATTTCATCAACTAACATACTGAAGTACAAGTCAATGTTTGAAATGAATAAACTGGAACTTCTCAACAAGTCTCAAATGCAAATGTCTGAATAAAAGGAAATAAGGCACATAGCCTTTACAACTTCTAGAATAAACTCTCAAATGTCTAACAAAAGTCTACAGTGGAGTTCAAAAAAAATATAACTATAATAAACGGCTGAAGCTAAAGTGCGTCACCATTAACCTGCGACTCTCCGGGCTCCTGACTCGTTACCTGAAAGGGGGAGGGACAACGAGCGTCAAAGCGCTAGCGAGCAACATCACAACCAACCCTAAGGAAAAGGGCTCGTTGTATACAGAAAATACAGTTATAATGTATATATAAAATCACTGATCCTATTTAGGTAATTACATAATGAGCATAAGTACGTCGAGTGAAATAATCCAAACAAGGAAACCCTCATATATATACCATGTAGCTCAAATTGTAAATACCTATGTATAAGAGGATTTTAGTATTTAGGAAATTACAACACGAGCATAGGTACGTCGAGCGAAATAATCCAAACAAGGAAACCCTCATATATATACCTTGTATCTCAAATTATAAATCCCTAAATACCAAAGCCAAAATCTAATACATGAATAATAATAAAAGAAGACAAACTCATCTCAGAACTTAAATACAAGGTCATGTCACACCCTATATAAGTGTCATGTCCAGCCTATGCAAGTATAGGTGTCAATTTTAAGGTCTAAACTGATGTCCAACAAATGGACTAAAACTAGATGTAATGAATGCCCAACACATGGACTGCATATGAAAGTTGTCCAACACATGGACTGAATGTGACAAATATCCAAGACATGGACTGCACATCATAATAGCCCAACACATGGACTAGATGAAATATACGAAAGATGCATAAACCCTAATGCCTCACGTGTCTCGGTATGCAACCCTAAACTCGTGTTCGCAAATCATCTCATGTGTAGTGATACAAAATAAACCCAAATATCGAATATCAGGTATTCGAGGTGACTCCTTGTTCATATTAAAATACGCAACTACAATAAACATGCATAAACAGTCTCAGTTAAACTGAAACAACCCAAACAGATCCAACCTAAGGAAAACATGAAAATTCATCGTCAGTCGACTCATAAGTCGACTGGGATTGGTCAACTCATTGGTCGACCAGACAGAACAGAAGAAAAGAAAGAAGGTTGGAAATTTCCCGTTAGTCGACTCATTGGTCGACTCATCAGTCGACTCATAAGTTGGCTGATAAGTCGACTCATTGGTCGACTGAGCAGAAATTTTCCAGTCTTCTGTTTTCGTTGATTTTCTGCAAAAATTTAAATCTAAAGTTTCTCTTCATTTTTTCCAGCAATTGTAAACATGATTCCTACATATATATGTACCAAATTGAAACGAAAATTTGCATGTGATTACTTACACAAAACCCTAAATATATTTTTCCATATTTAAAACGCATTGATATCAATAAATCACATGAAACCCAAGGTTAAACAAATTCCAGATATAGATCTACCTTTACAAAATCGTTGATGAGTTTTTATTAAACTGAAAATGTAGATCTTGCTACTCATAATATAAAGTATCTATCTTTATGCACAAAATACGTTTTAGGCTCAAGAAAACATAATAAAACTCAAAGAAAACTATACAAACAGTGGATGAGAGCTGGACGAGATGTTACTCGCCTCTGGTATGCTAGAACAACTCCTGAATCCGAGAGAGGATGATCCCCTTCGCTGCACTTTGTTGAAACTTGCTGAAATTCTTTGAAAATCCCCCAAAACTCACAAAAAACGAATTAGGGTTTTAGGGGAGAGAGGGGCTAGGGTTTTCTCTGCTATCTGATAGGTTTGGGGTTGGTTTCGGGTAGGAGAGGTTATATACAAAGGGTCAAACCCGAAACAAAACTAAACCAAAACCGCAAATAAAAGAAATCTAGAAATCTATCCGTAAGTCGACTCATTAGTCGACTCATAAGTCGACTCATGAGTCGACCAAGCCGACATTTTCCAAATTCGTGCATGTTTTGTTAATCTGTCAAAACCAATGCATGAAACTCTATAAGAATACCCTCAAACACATATCTAATAACTTGTTATCAAGTATATCTATGACCTCAAGTCATTTACCATAATAGAATTATTTATCCCTAATAATTCATATATCTATATAACAAAAATACGGGGTTTTACAACAACCCCCAGGATTTCCAAGACATTAATGGAGAGATTATTGTGATATGTCTGCAAGATGAATTTCTCTATGACAGGATCCCTGTAATTCATTGCCTTATTACGGAAGCGCTTGACAAAATTATCAACTGACTCTCCGTCTTTTTATTTCTCATCCAGAAGGGTTCCGATTAACACTTCGGTGTCATCATCGAAGAAATTGTTGAGGAACAAACTTTTTATATCATACCAGCATTTGACGCTCCAGGCTTGAGACATCGGTACCAATCGAAGGCGGGGCCACGAAGGGTGCCAACGAATGACCGAACCATCAAAACCTCGTTTCCAGAGATCATGCCAAAATGAGACTTAAAATAAATCAAGTGCTGAGTAAGCGAGCTCTTCCCATCAAACGGTGTGAAGTTAATCAGATTGAATTTTTTCGGGTACGGGATTGAATCCCATTCTCTTAGATAGGGACACAGAATGCTCATCTTCTTTACTTCCTGAGCAGACATTAAAGCATTAACTTTGTTTTCAAGGTCTTGCATTTTCTTGTCCTTATCTTCATCTCTCTTTGAGTGATGTTGAGGAGAATTAATTGGGCCACCCCCAGTGTTATTAAGAGGTACAATTGAACTACCCCCAATATTATTGTTGGGAGGATCCGTTGAACTACCCCCAGCGTTATTATTATTGGGAGGTGCATCAACAAAAATGATTTCATCAGCTTCTAGATTACTGTCATCTGTAACATTTTAAGTGTGGCGGCTGGATTCAGCTCGCTGACTGAACTTAGAAGGTTGAAGCCGTTGAGCTTGTAATTCTCTCATTTGTTGAATAGCCACTCCATTTCCGTCTTCATCTCAGCTCTAATTTCTTCACATTGTTTGGTTAGAGCTTCTTGAAGCATTTGAGCAAACTGATCAGCGGTGATTGTGAATGATTCCCTGGCTTGTCTTACACTGGACATTATGTCATCAGAGGCAACTACAGAATAGGTATCTGAGAGTTCCTCATCTGAAGACAACCCTTCATACTTTTTTCTATAATCTCTACGTGTAGTGGCCCTTCGCTGTAGTCGTAACATTCTTTAAGAAAGGCCCTGATCAACTTTCCTTCCCGGAGAAAAATCAGGGTTAGGGTTGACTGAATGTCGTTTTCCTCTGTCAGTCATGTTGATAGTGACCCCTGGAAGCTCATTATGTTGAGCGGTAGATATTCTTTTGCAGAAACGCTTCGACCTAGGCTTTGACGTTTCAATAGAAAGTCTCTAGAATATAAAAACCCTTGGCGGTTCGGTTTTAGAGCAGCTGCATTCAGACAACACTGCTTTGATAAGTTTTTCACATACACAATGATGACTTGTTTTTCGAATAGTCCTTTTTCGTGATTTGTTTACACCCTTAGTTTGATAGTACAACTCATTAGTATGGTGACCAGAGCAACTTATCTTTTTTTTTTGTGTTTGAACCTTGTTGACATACGCAGGACGATTTGCTGTCGCCTCTGAGTGATCCAAGGTTATATGTTTAGGTCCAACCCCTTGTGGGCATGGAATCTTTACAGGCCCCAAACGAAAAGAAATTAAAGTTTTCCCCTCCTGTGATTGCTTTGTCCTAATAGGTGAATACTTATGACCCCCAGTATAAGAATTTACCCGGGGTTCGTTTATCGGACCCAAGCGTTTTTTGATTAGAGCTTTGCCTCGATCATCAGGTAAAGGACCGAGACGATCCACCATTGTGACTTTGAATTTTGACAAATCAGGACTGACCCAAGGCTTCACCGGTGACGTAGCAGATGTGGTTGTAATAGACGGACCAGGCACAGATGTCGACGGGGTTGAAGAGGAGACCTCGGTAACTTTTCTTTGGGCGTGACAGTGGAGACTGCCGTGATTGAAAGATGTGACCGGCCAATTTGATTTTTGCATAAGTTCAGATTTAGGAATCCAAACTTTACAATTCTTTGGTGATTCTTTAGACACCATTTCTTTTTTTCCTCCTCGTCTTTGTTGCAAGACAACAAGGGCTTGAGTGACGTTTGTACGACGCTTTTGTATGTGTTCTTTGAGGGTCGAACGAGCCCTTTTGACAAGAGTCCATTCCTCCGACATAAGTTTAGTAGAGATGTGAGTGGTTTGTCGTTGCGGCGACTAGACCACTTGATGCTTCCTCGACTCTAGGTCCACATAGCAGCGAACCCCGTCGGTTTGTTCCAAGGCCTTAGCCATTTGACGAGCGAGGCGTTGTCTTTGACAAGCCCTCTTCATCAGAGTTGGCGAACTTCGATCAAACGATTCCTTAATTAGGGAGGAATCATCGTGAGCAGAGCTTCTGGCTTTGGGAGTCGTCGGGATAATGTTGTAAGGGGAGGCCTCAGCAACGATTGGGTGAGAGTCTTCACCTTGGGCCTTGTTTGGCATATAAGCCATCTTCAATGGTGAGATCCTCTTGTACTTGCGAGACAATGAAGATCTTGAAGAGGATGATGAGAGATATTCCTCAAACTTGGTTTGGTCGAACTCGTACTCGACCGTGGATTCAACTGGTATCTTGATCGGCTGCGATACGATGGCCTCGGTGTCTCCCACTGTGATCGCTAGTTTGTTTTTATCAAAAGTTGATTTTGAAATGGAATCCATTAAAACTTCAATCACTTACAATGATTTACATAGCAAAATAAGAAAATTACAACTCTCTAAAAATAACACAGGAATCGTTTATCAACTCATGCTTTTGTAGGATCTTTACCTATGCCAGGGGTACGTTAGCCCGTGGATCACCGATTCATAAGATTCTAATTGAACCATTAAGGCTTTTGAATGTTCTTTTTCGTTTATCGAAATAAGAATCTTAAGCGAATATCTTATCGGTGTAAGATGTTCACTCTTTCAAAGATCAAGTCTGAGCTTAGATATCTAGGAATCACCAAAAGCTTCTTAAAAGTATTTTTGAAAGATGAAGACTCTCTCTCTTGCTCAAAATCGCCAAAAGCTCAAGCCTCTATGCTCTAATCTGCCTTTCCCCTTGATTTCGTGTGTCAAGAGATATTTATAGGGATAGGGGTGCATAACAGTGGAAATGAAAGCAAGATAACTGGCCAACCAACTCCTCTTTGGGCGCGGCAGCCATCACTGACGCGGCCTTTAGCGCGTTAGTATATGCTAGCGCGGCTAACTGTTCACAGTTGCATTAGTGCACGTTTTCTGCAAGTAGTGGGCGTATTTTTAGGGTATAACTACTCCTCCACGTCACTACATGTTCTCTCTCAGTTATAGAACCATGTGGACCCCACTAAGATGCTCAAAACCATCAGCAAATCACACAAAGATACTACATGAACCCGTGCGCCACACTCAACTGGCACCTTCGTGCACCATACTCAACTGTCTTGCATACGCACGTCAGTATTCACTGTCGTACCTACGCGCGTCAGTGATGACTGTCGCGCCCACATAAGTTCGTGTAATTTGTCACGAGTGTTCATATTATTCTTCTGTGTTGTTTCACCTGTTCTTTTGCTTCTTATGGCTTTGGATGATTTCTTCTGACTTAGATAATGACATTCATTGTCTTCTCTTTGTCTTGAGCTGTATTTAGATATCTATAAGCATTTTTAGATGCCTGTATCTGGCACAGTATGCTTCTGGTGTACCAAATCATCAATGATATACTCAACATGAATATGGGGCTTAGTTACTCTTTTCTTAGCAGATTATCATGTGAACTTCTGCTCAACATGAATATGGGGCTTAGTTACTCTTTTCTTAGCAGATTATCATGTGAACTTCTGGTTCAGTTTGACTAGTACGTGGATACTTAGTTACTCTTTTCTTAGCAGATTATCATGTGAACTTCTGGTTCAGTTTGACTAGTACGTGGATATAAGTATTGAAGATCTTTTTCATCAATGGAATTTCTTGACATTATTTTGTATTTTGGGCACTAATCTCCCCTAATGTCGAGAATTGATCTTCAATAAAAATACAGTCAGTGTACCAAATTATAAATTGATCACCTAACATGGGCCATAGGTACTAAATTATTAACGGAGTTTCATAAATAATATATGTACCTTCACCGAGGTCTCATAGAGGGATGCTATGGTGGTGATATAAACATGGATTGCAAATAAACAATACGCAGATGGGAAATGTTTCGTTTCTTCACCACGTATTAGATAAAGGGGAAAATTGTGATATGTAGTTAGTCGGATTTGGTTTGAATGCCCTATTTAATTTAAGGAAATCTGACAAATCATATTTTGCCCAAGATGACCCAATAGCTCATGCCAGAATTTAAAAGAATTTGGGTCCCTAAATCTCAAAAATCATCGCAACATGGTGTATTTTAGGTTAGACAAATTCTAAAGTGTATAAATAAAAACCACATAGGTTCATAAGAGTTTAAAGCAAACTCAAATTAAATCAAAATTTTCTGACAAATGCATATAATCCAAATATAGAAAAAAACCAAATAGTTTACCTTGACCATCTCGATAAGATCCACTTCAATGTCCACTACCTCCCCCTCATTCAAGCTTATGAATATTAGTTTGAATTATGACATGTTCTTTAGGCACTACGTGTGAACCAATTAAACTTGTATTATGGTTTCTCACAATAGCTGGTTGTGTTTTTAACAACTACTAATGTAAGGATTAGTTCATAATGCTTAATATAATTTTTAGTTATACTATTGTAAGAGTACAAGGTTACTTGTTGAATTGTATTCAGTCGAGGGGTTAAAATCCAAAAATAGCTACAGGATAAGATCTCCTACTATGTTCATAACCTCCTCCTTGTCTGTGACGCCCCTAGTTTCAATAAGGCTGCAGTCCAATGTAAAACTAAGAATATCAAACCTGTCAAACACCAAACACCATGCTACGACATGCTTCACAATCACAGTCACTACCTATCTAGTAGAATCAACAATAGGTGTAGGTATAAAACAGGCAAAAGAGAGTATACAGAAAGGAAACTAAACAACAAATACTCAGAAGAATAATCACTACCACTGATATAAATGGATAAGTCTCTAAAAAGATAATATCTAAACTTAATACAAATGTCTCGACATAAGAATCAAATAAAATGATATTAAGGCACATTGCCTATACAAAACTAGAATAAAAACTCAAATGTTTTATAAATATATCTATTGTGGAGTTCTGACATAAACTACTAGCAAAAGTTAAAAATGGTAACTAGAACAACTTCATCAAGCTACGGTTCTCCGTGCACTTAGCTCGTTACCTGAAAGTGAGGAAACAACAAGCATCAAAGTGCTATAGCGAGTAACATCTCAACCAACCCCAAGAGAAATGGTTAGAAGGATAAGAAAATATCTGATAATACATATAGATAGCCAAACATCGACTGTAAAAATAAAATAGAGGTTTGATGTTTAGAAATTTACGACACGAGCATAAGTATGCCTCCCTTAGCTCAAATTCTAAATAGCTAAATACCAAATTCAAAAGCTACAATATAGAGTAATAACTCTATCTCCAACCAAAATATCAATGAACTGTCATATGTCAATTATATACCCAACTCATGGTCTGCAATAAATAAATGTCCAAAGTATGATCTGCAATAGCTTAAAGTCCAACACGAGGACTGTAGTGGATTATAGTCCAACACGAGGACTTTGATGATTATAGTCTAACACGAGGACTTTGATAGCTTACAGTCCAACATGAGGACTTTAATAGTTTATAGTCCAACACAAGGACTTGATAGCTTATAGTCTAACTTGAGGACTGTAATATGCAAATAGTGTCAGAAATCACATATATACCATTCACCCTCATGCTCCGGTGAAAAAAATCTAAGACTCATGTCTGAAGTCAACTCATGTATACCAATCTCAGTGTATAACAAACCTATATAACCCAGATATTTTGCCAGCCACACAAACCTAAACACAACAAGACAAAAGTAGAAAAAAATCCCCCAGCGGTCGACCGCCCGCGGTCGACCGTGGCTGGAGCAGAAGCTTACTGCTTCTGTGCACAACACGCGGTGGACAGCGTAAAAGCAGAAACCCTAGTTCAGGTTTCTGATCTACGTGGTTTGATCCAAAAACTTTCGTGCGATGTTTATATACATTATCAATCCTTCATAAGTGATTTAGCATAACCAGAATATGTGAATTTTAGTCTAATTACTATAGATAAAACGAATCAAATCTTAAACATGTAAATTGTGTGTTAAAATCTTCTAAAACAAAAAAAATCTTTCTTACAAAACTCTTGTTAGAAATAAACTCAGATCTAGATCTGTATTAAGAATTTCGTGGGTGAGCTTTATTGACTGAAAAAACGTTCTCTTTGTAAAAAATACAACATATAGGTCTATTTTTATACATAATCTAGTATGTTAGGCTCACAAATCACATGAAAAACATTATTAAAACATTTAAAAACATGGGTATAGGGTTGGGCGAGATGAAACTCGCCTGAGGAATGATGAACAACTCCAAAAAAATGTTGGAAAAATATCCTCCTACGCCGAAAACCGCTGGATCCCGCTCAAACTCTTCGAAATCCGCCGAAATCACCAAGGAGAAGGGGTTAGGGTTTGCAAGAGGGAAGGAGGAGGCTGCTCCTGAGGGATGATGAACAACTCCAAAAAAACACTAGAAAAATATCCTCCTACGTCGAAAATCGCTGGATCCCGCTCAAACTCTTCGAAATCCGCCGAAATCACCAAGGAGAAGGGGTTAGGGTTTGCAAGAGGGAAGGAGGAGGCTGCTAGGGTTTTATGTGGTGAAGAAGAAGCTCTCACAAATATAATATTATATATATGAGCCCACAAACCCGACCCAAAACCCAATAAGACTCGAACTGGGAAAAACTAGCAAAACTACGTACGATCGACCGTCACGGTCGACCGCGCAAGAGATAGAAGCTTTCTGCTTTTGTTGCACGCCCGGCGGTCGACCGCCACGGTCGACCGCGTAGAAAATTTTCTGTTGGTGCATGTTGTTTGTGTGCTGGTCTTATCACTTAATATTTCTTATATAAATACACTCGTTTGAACCCCAAACGCTTGTTATCACATTTATCTATGATATAAACATATATTTCACAATAAAAAAAATTTATTCACTGTATTTTACGGGGTTTTACATTCTTCCCCCTTAAAAGAATTTCATCCTCAAAATTCTGAAATCGTATCTTAAAAATTAATAATACGAGAAAAGCACATCGGGAGTAGTCATTCCTACATACACCTCTCATAGCATTACTTTTCATATATGAACATAGTAATATCTAAAGTTAACAGTCTAAAATGTGAATATTCACGCCTTAATCCCTAACAAAATGGAATTAGTACGTCGGGCGAAAAATTCAAACAAGGAACCCCTCATATATATACCATGTATCCCAAATGATTAAGGATTAAGTGACAATACCCTTATTCTAGTATTAAAGATAAATATGACTATCTAAAATTATCATAAAATATAAGAAAACATAATCCAAACAATTTACCTGCTCAAACAGGTATGGATAGCCGCGACGCATATCCTCCTCGCACTCCTAAGAAATCTCCTCAGATCCTCTCCGGTTCCATTAAAGTTTCACCAAAGGAATCACATTGTTTCTAAGTTTCTTATTTTCTCTAGAAAGTATACAAACTGGGATCTCTATCATGGTCAAATCGTCCTGAAGCTCAATCTCCGGAGCATCTAATACTCGCTGTCTTTCCTCGTCATGTAAGTGCTTCTTGAACATAGAAATATGAAACACATCGTGCATACCAGACATCGATGCTGAAAGGTCTAGTCTATATGAAACAGCCCTAATACGCTCCACAATCTGAAAAGAGCCAATATATCTCGGAGCAAGCTTCCCCCGCCTACCAAATCGCTGCACCCCCTTCATCGGTGATACCTTCAGCATGACAAAATCTCCCACCTGAAACTCTAAAGGTCGTCATCTGTGATCCGCGTAACTCTTCTGCCGACTCTGAGCGGTTAAAATACGCTCTCTAATCAATGCCACTTTTTTGGTAGTCTGCCTCACAAGCTCTGGTCCAAGCAACAAGCTATCCTCTAGTTCTGCCAAACATATATGTTGACCTTCTTGTTTTTGACGATGATTTATAAATAATTTACTACTAATGTTGTTTGTCTAGTGTTTGTGCATTCCTATGTATTGTAGACAAACAACGTTGTTGGAGGTTGGATGGATTGAGCCTACACGATCATATCAAGAGGAGGTTGGCGGAATAGTGGAGTGAAGCAATGCACAATTCAAAGTTAAAGATCAAGTTCAAGCTTCATCCGCGAGATTACCAAGTCAAGCATATTGAAGACCAATCAAGCTTGGGTAATTTAGTTTAGGAGTTTATATTATGTGTGTTAGTACTTTAAGCTTAATCATACACACACATACACGTTTTAGTTTTGTATATATATAGTTATATATATACATATATGTTTTGGTTTGATAGTTTTTCAAGTTTTACTATGAAACAATTGAATATAATTATAAAACATATTTTTGTTTCATACTTATATGCATATATATGATTTCATCAATGTCAGTTCAATGAAATCATGTTTTAGTGTATTATATGTGTATTTTGATAAAATACTACATTCATTATTTATAGACTTTATAACAATAGTTTACATCTTTCTTCAAGTCTATAAAATTATCTTGTAAAGTTTCAAAAGTTGGTTTAGGTCAAAACATCAAACTCATGTGTTTACATTTTCATGTTTTGGACTATTTTATAAAATGATGATATTTTTCATTTGGGAAGTCCTTTTTGATAACCAGTCATTGTAGCATGTTTATTATTATGTCTACAATCATTCTCCAAAGTTTTATATTTTTTGGAATTTATTTGATATTTTTAAATAGTGTTTCAAAATCAGATATACAGCATTCAGAAATAGTTTTCTGCTGTGTCAGTATTCGGTCGACCGCACCGGTCGACCGCTCATTTGATCTTTCGACAGCATGCAGCAGAGAGTTGGTCGGTCGACTGAAAGCTCCATCGGTCGACCGCCGGAATTTCCGGTCGACCGACAATATGACCATTAGACTTCAACGGCCATTTTCTGAGCTGATTCTTCTGAGGCTTTTTGGACTTTTTCTTAGTGGTTTGGCTGAGATTTTGAGTGGGTATAAATACCCTATTGCTGTTCTTTTTTAAGCTATCAAAGAGAGTTTTAAAACAAGTTTAAGAAAGTTTTAATCAAGGGTTTAAGTTTGTTTTTAGTGTTTGTTTAAAAAGCTTTTAAGTATTTACAAGAGTTTGGTTTGTGGAGCAAATTTCACAAGAGCAAGTGGAGATCATCCTTGGTGTTTGAGCATTCATTCTTCTCCCTCTCTCTTGCCATCCATAGAGAAGTTTCCTTAAACTCAATTCTAGCATTTTATAAGTTTGTTCTTAATTTCATAAGCTAGATTTCATATTGAGTTTATATTGTTTTATCTCTTTGTTCACACACAACCTATTGAGCTTATTGTATTTACATTCATAGTATAATTTTGGGTTGTGAGATTAGTGACTTAGAGTTGTGCTTAATTGAGTTCTCACCTTGTTTAGAGAACAATCAATTGATTTATATTGTGCCTAATTGTGAGGATTCACTTGTAATACACTTGTACACCGAGAGAAGTGTGTGGTGAGAGACGGGGTCGAATCCAAGAGGAGTGGCGTCGGTTGACGTGCCTAGGGAGAGGTTGTAACCGAGCACTTGAGGAGGAGGACACGGGCTAGGACCAACACTTAGTGTGTGAGGTGTGATTGCATAGTGATTGTATTGTGAGGTGTAAACGTTGTTCGGGTGAACGTAGAAAACCCGGTTGTGATAGTGGAGATCTCCTCGAGGTGAGGAGCGGAGACGTAGGTCGTGGGGACCGAACTCCGTAATCATATTGTTTGTTTGTGATTGCATTGGCGCACTTAATTTTATGTTCTTATCTTATATCGCCTTTGTATATTGCTTGTTGATTATATTGCCCACTATCTAGTTTAGATTGTTTACCCTTGGGTTTATATATCCTTGCACATACATTGTCTATATCTCTTTGTTAGGATATATCTTGTTGTTCATATTGCTTATCCTAGCTCATATACATTGTTGTATTTCATACTTGCTAGGATAACTTGTTAATTAATTTTAATTAGCATAAAATCAGATTAGATTAGCATAAGACCCTAATCACCCCCCCTTTAGGGTCTAACAATATAGAGGATCTACAGGACCTCCCGTACAAAGCCTCATACGGAGCCATACCAATCATTGCTTGATAACTATTGTTATAAGCAAACTATATCAATGGAATATGATCCTCCCAGCTACCTTGAAAGTCAATGATACAAGCTCCCAGCATGTCCTCTAACACCTGGTTCACTCTCTCTGTCTGACCGTCTATCTGAGTTGAAAAATACTATTGTCTAATAATCTGCTGCCAAATGAATCCTTGAAACTCCTCCAAAAGTGTGAGGTAAAAACTGAACCTCGATCTGATACAATCATATCTGGAACCCCGTGAAATCGAACTATCTCCCAGATGAATATCCTCGCATATGTCTCGGTGGTATAAGTAGTCCTTACTGGAATAAAATGTGCCGACTTCGTTATCCGATCCACGATCATTCAAATTAAGTTGTTCCCCCTCTTCGACTTCGGTAGCCCTACAATGAAGTCCATAGAAATATCTGCCCACTTCCATTCTGGAATGGGTAGAGACTGAAGTGTCCCTGCTAGTCTTTGATATTCTGCCTTCACTTGCTGGCAGCTAAAACTCTTAGCCACATATTCTGAAATCTCTCTACGTATACAACTCCACCAAAAGTGTCTTCTCAAGTTCTTGTACATCTTAGTGGTTTCTGGATGCACAGTATATCGAGTATGATATGCTTCATCAAACAACTCCCTCTTTAGCTCCACACTAGCTGGCATAACCAATTGGCCCTTCATCCAAAGGCCTCCATCTGCCCCAATGGTCCAATCGTCCTTGGGCTCTTTGGAAATCTCCTCCTTTCGGATTTGCATCTGCCCCAATGGTCCAATCGTCCTTGGGCTCTTTGGAAATCTCCTCCTTTCGGATTTGAATCCAAGAGTCCTCTAACTGAGCTCAATCGTCCTTGGGCTCTTTGGAAATCTCCTCCTTTCGGATTTGAATCCAAGAGTCCTCTAACTGAGCTCTAACTACTATGTCCCTCCAAGGTGGCTGCACTGATATAGCTCCTAAGTATGCGCTGGTCCTACCAATCTCTGGCCTAAAATCAAACTGGCTAAGAGTGAGAAGATCCCTATACAACGAGCACCTCAAAGGCATGACCCGGTGTCAACGCTTCCTACTCAAAGCATCTGCAATGACGTTCGCCTTCCCCGGGTGATACTGAATCTCGAACTCGTAGTCCTTGATGAACTCAATCCATCGCTGCTTCCTCTGATTAAGTTCCTTCTGGGAGAAAAGGTATTTCAGACTCTGGTGGTCTGCGAAAAGCTCAAACTGAACTCCATATAAGTAGTGTCTCCACGCCTTTAGCACGAATACCACCGCTGCTAACTCCAAATCATGAGTGAGGTAGTTCTGCTCATGCACCCTCAACTGTCATGAAATATATGCTACTACCCTCTGAGTCTACATCAAGACACCTCCCAAACCTGTTAATGATGCATCCGTACATACAACAAATGTCCTGACACTACTCGAAATGGTAAGAACTGGTGCCGTAGTCAACTTAATCTTCAAGGTATCAAAGGCTTTCTGGCACTCCATGCTCCAAGTAAACTATACACCCTTCTTCGTAAGACGTGTAAGTGGTACTACAATCTTCGAGAAGTCCTGAATAAACTTTCTGTAATAGCCGACTAACCCTAAAAAGCTACGAATCTCGGTAACCGTCTTTGGTAGTTCCCAATCAAGAACTGCTGAAACTTTAGCTGGGTCCACTGCTATGCCTTCTCTGCTGACAACATGGCCAAGAAATCTGACCTTAAAAATCTAAAACTCACACTTGCTAAACTTAGCATATAGCTGATGCTCCCTCAAAGTCTGTAAAGCCAAACGTAGATGTTGCTTGTGCTCTGACTCTGAATCTCAAATAGATAAGAATATTATCGATGAATACAATCACGATGTGGTCCAAGTATGGATGGAAGACCTGGTTCATCAGATCCATAAATACCACGGGTGCATTGGTCAACCCAAATGGCATGACCAAAAACTTGAAGGATCCATATCGAGTCAGAAAGGTGGTCTTGAAAATATCCACCTCCCTAACCTGCAACTAATGATAACCAGAACGAATATCAATCTTTGAAAATACTACACTCCCTGCAGCTGATCGAATAAGTCATCAATCCGAGGCAAAGGATATCTATTCCAGATAGTGACTTTGTTCAATTCACGGTAGTCGATACATAATCGCATACTACCATCCTTCTTCTTCACGAAGAGGACCGACGCTCCCCATGAAGAATAACTCCGATGAATAAAGCCCTGAGCTAACAACTCATCTAACTGGGCTTGTAGCTCCCTCATCTCAGTAGGTGCCATACGATAGGGTGCTTGGGATATCGGGGCTATGCTCGGCTGTAATTCAATACAGAACTCAACCTCTCTCACAGGAGGCAACCCAGGTATGTCCTGAAAAACATCCTGATAATTTGAGACAACTCTAGTCTCACATATATCTGTACTCTGATCTCGAAGCATCACCTCCTCGATATACGCTAGTAATGACTCCGTAAACTGGTTCCCCTGAGAGGTTGCTACAACTAACTCGGACCCATCGGACGCTCGCAAACTGACTGTTTTTGCAATACAATTGATAATGATGTGGTAGGAAGATAGTCAATCCATACCAAGAATGACATCAAATTCTAGCATGATTAACACTATCAAATCAACAACGAACTCAGACTTTTCTAAACCGATAACACACCTCCTACAAATGCTCACCAAGAGCGACATCTCACCTAGAGGGGTATAAACTAACAAAGGAACGTCTATAGGCTGAGCTACGAGCTAAAGTCTAATCATAAAAGCATAAGATATGAAAGAATGCGAAGCTCCTGAATCGAAAAGAATACGGGCTGGAAAGGAGTTCAGGGAGAACGTACCCTCCACTATAGCCCCACTCACACTATGATCACAAGGAACTACTGCATACACTCTGCCTATGGTTGGAAGCTGCTTTGCTGCTGGAGGTGGGGGCATATGGGACTACCTGCCCCTGAGGAACCTCCTGAACTGCACGAACCAGTCCCTCAATCTGTGGAACTACGGGCGGTGCCTCAAGTCTCGTCTGCTGGCCCTGACCTCGGCCCTGGAATATGTTCTGTTGCTGATTCTGCCCTCTCCCTTGCTGGGCTCCTGCTGGTACACTGCGACACTCTGATGTTTTATGGTAAGATTGTAACACTTAAAACAAGTACCTTAGAATTTGCGCTTCTGAGGCGCTCTCTGATCCTGCTAGGGTCCTCTCCTATGAGGGCCTTGCTGCTGCTGGTGCTGGGGTCCCGAAAAAGGCCTCTTATTCTTGACCTTATCCTTAGTATTTGTTTCCTTGTCCTTCTGGAACATAGCTTACTCATTCTCCTGTGATGTGGCAGCATCCGCTACCTCTCATACTAAATAGAACCTCCTAGAAACGAGCTATCAATGAAGGTTAGGGCGAAGTCCTGCAAAAACATCTGTGCCTAGCGTTCTCCCGTCTACCACATGCCCATGAAGTGAAGCAAGCTCATAAACTTGCTCTCGAAATCAGCTACTGATATGTCTCCCTGATATCTAGACAACTCGAGCTCTTTCGTGGCCCGTGTCGCGGAAGAGATATACTGCTCATCAAAGAAGTAGACGAAATCCTCCCAGGTGAGGGTCATCCACTGATCAGGAGTAAACTAGAGCCGATACCATCTCCCTGCATCCCCTTTGAGACTATAAGATGCCAGCCTCTACTTCTGAACCGAAGTTATATTCAGTATCTCAAGAATGTTACTCACATCCTCCTTCTATTTATGTGCTGCAAGAGAATCTGATGAACCCTAAAACTCTGATGCCCTCATCTTCTGGTATATCTCTACTAAGCGGAGTCAAGCCTCCTGTTCTGTGGCTTTATCAGCAACTGCCTGTGGGGTGGGCATCCGTGTGTCCTCTGGAAAATCCTTTGCAATGTGAGTAGCTGGTGCAATCGGTGGTGGAACTATTGGTGGTGGTGGTGTGATATGATTCGTCACGAGCTACTCAAGTGCTGCCATCCTAGCGACTATATGAGCCATCAAATCTATCAAGTACTGGGGAGCCTGCTACGGCTTAGGTAGAGCCTTCTGCGGCTCTACCTGATCAGCTCTGTGGGTACGAGGTCTACCACATCCAGCCATCTGAGCATATAGAAGAAGGTTTATAAGTCCTCGAACAAAACATATAAGAATTTCATATCATATGTAATTCACTCAAATACTTTTAATATTACAAAAAAAAAAAATATTTGTAATTTTCGAACAGGCGTATATAACGTCCTCACTCATTCTAGAATTTCTAGCGGACTCTATACACGAATCTTAAGAAACCCTACTCTAACTCCACGACTCAATTACACAGAATGATCCTAAGGATACTAGAACTAGAGCTCTGATACCAACTATGACGCCCCTAGTTTTAATAAGGCTGCAGTCTAAGGTGAAACTAAGAATGTCAAATCTGTCAAGCACTAAACACAATGCTACGACATGCTTCACCATCACAGTCACTACCTATCTAGTAGAATCAATAACAAGTGTATGTACAAAACAGACAAAAGAGAGTATACAGAAAGGAAACTAAACAACAGATACTCAGAAAAATAATCACTACCACTGATATAAATGGATAATTCTCTAAAAAGGTAATATCTAAACTGAATACAAATGTCTCAACATAAGAACCAAATGAAATGATATTAAGGCATATTTCCTTTACAAAACTAGAATAAAAACTCAAATGTTTCATAAATACATCTATTGTGGAGTTCTGACATAAACTACTAGCAAAAACTGAAAATGGTAACTAGAACAACTCCATCAAGCTACGACTCTCCGTGAACCTGGCTCGTTACCTGAAAGTGGGGAAACAACGAGCGTTAAAGCGCTATAGCGAGTAACATCTTAACCAACCCCAGGGGAAAGGGTTAGAAGGATAAGAAAATATCTCATAATACATATAGATAGCCAAACATTGACTATAAAAATAAAATAGAGGTTTGATGTTTAAAAATTTACAACACGAACATAGGTACGCCTCCCTTAGCTCAAATTATAAATAGCTAAATACCAAATTCAAAAGCTACAACATAGAGTAATAACTCTATCTCCAACCGAAATATCAATAACCTGTCATATGTTAATTACATACCCAACTCGTGGTCTGTAATAAATAAATATCCAAAGCATGATAAATGGTAACTAGAACAACTCCATCAAGCTACGACTCTCCGTGAACCTGGCTCGTTACCTGAAAGTGGGGAAACAACGAGCGTTAAAGCGCTATAGCGAGTAACATCTTAACCAACCCCAGGGGAAAGGGTTAGAAGGATAAGAAAATATCTCATAATACATATAGATAGCCAAACATTGACTATAAAAATAAAATAGAGGTTTGATGTTTAAAAATTTACAACACGAACATAGGTACGCCTCCCTTAGCTCAAATTATAAATAGCTAAATACCAAATTCAAAAGCTACAACATAGAGTAATAACTCTATCTCCAACCGAAATATCAATAACCTGTCATATGTTAATTACATACCCAACTCGTGGTCTGTAATAAATAAATATCCAAAGCATGATCTGCAATAGCTTAAAGTCCAACACGAGTACTCTAGTGGATTATAGTCCAACACGAGGACTTTGATGATTATAGTCCAACGCGAGGACTTTGATAGCTTATAATCCAACACGAGGATTTTAACAGTTTATAGTCCAACATGAGGATTTGATAGCTTATAGTCCAACACGAGGACTGTAATATTCAAATAGTGTCAGAAATCACATATATACCATTCGCCCTCATACTCCGGTGAATAAATCTAAGACTCATGTCTGAAGCCAACTCATGTATACCAATCTTAGTATATAACAAACCCATATAACCCAGATATTTTTCCAGCCACACAAACCTAAGCACAACAGGACAAAAGCAGAAAAAAATCCCCTAGCGGTCGACCGCCCGTGGTCGACCGCGACTGGAGTAGAAGCTTACTACTTCTGTGCACGACACGCGGTCGACCACCACGGTCGACCGCATAAAAGCAGAAACCCTAGTTCAGGTTTCTGTTCTACGTGGTTTGATCCAAAAACTTTCGTGCGATATTTATATACATTATCAATCCTTCATAAGTGATTTAGTATAACCAGAACATGTGAATTTTAGTCTAATCACTATAGATAAAACGAATCAAATCTTAAACATGTAAATTTTGTGTCGAAATCTTCAAAAATAAAAAAATCTTTCTTACAAAACTCTTGTTAGAAATAAACTCAGATCTAGATCTGTATTAAGAATTTCGTGGGTGAGTTTTATTAACTAAAAACACATTCTCTTTGCAAAAAATACAACATATAGATCTATTTTTATACATAATCTAGTATGTTAGGCTCACAAATCACATGAAAAATATTATTAAAACATTTAAAAACATGGGTATAGGGTTGGGCGAGATGAAACTCGCCTGAGGGATGATGAACTCCAAAAAAACGCTAAAAAAATATCCTCCTACGCCGAAAACCGCTGGATCCCTCTCAAACTCTTCGAAATCCGCCGAAATCACCAAGGAGAAGGGGTTAGGGTTTGCAAGAGGGAAGGATGAGGCTGCTAGGGTTTTCTGTGGTGAACAAGAAGCTCTTACGAATATAATATTATATATATGAGCCCACAAACCCGACCCAAAATCCAATAAGACTCGAACATGGAAAAACTAGCAAAACTGAGTACGGTCGACCGCCACGGTCGACCGCACAAGAGATAGAAGCTTTCTGCTTCTGCTGCGCGCCCGACGGTCGACCGCCACGGTCGACCGCGCAGGAAATTTCCTGTTTGTGCATGTTGTTTGTGTGCTGATCTTATCACTCGATCTTTCTCATATAAATACACTCGTTTGATCCCCAAACACTTATTATCACATTCATCTATGATATAAACATATATTTCATAATAATAAAAATTCATTCACTGTATTTTATGGGGTTTTACATTGTCCACACGTATAAGTAATTTTTTGAATTGTAGCATGTGCTCCAAACACAAGTCGTAAGCCAACTAGTCTAACATTATGATTTCTCATCAACAATTTGTTGTGATTCTCTACAACTCCAAATGTAAATATCAAAGCAGAATGCTTGGCATAATTTTTTGGCCATGTACTGCAACTGTAGTACAATACTATTTGCACGGAATGGGAAAAAAAATTTTAATCAATTCTGCGAGCTTCACCCACTAGACAATAGGGCACATGATTGAATCATATTTAGTCATATATTTGAAATCCAAAAAGTTCCGATTCAGTCTGCTAGTTGCATTTGAGGGAAGATTATTGACTTCCATAGATCAAAGCGATCCTTCAGGGATTGCCTAGAAAAGTGAATACTTTTTCAGTGAGGCATTAATTTTTCACGTCTTAATTGATAGAGAGAAAAATTAAAGTGTTTACCTTCTGGGCAAAGATACTTAAAGAATCAAGAGATATAATCATGCAAAAATCACAAGGGTGTTAGTGAAAATGAATGTTCGAGGCCAAATACAAGTAATAATTACTATCATATATCACAGTGCACTAATCTTGGGGACAAAAGATTAGTGCATGAGAAATTAGAAATATTCATATTTTAATAAGATCATACATAATCTCCAAAATCATCAAGCTCCTTTTTCTAAAGATCTTCATAAAGGTTATCTTTCAAATGTTTGCTTCTGGCAAACTAGTTTGATATTAAAATTCACACAAAATTTTTAATGCTCGAACGATCAATGGCCATCACAAACTCAAGCAAGTAGAAATTAAACAAAGGCATAACCAGTTTGTGCTATCCTTTCTTCTAAACTCAATGTTGCCATATTCAAAACACCAACAAGATAATTTTGGATAGAAACTAATATTGCATAATTTCAGTGGAGAAGAAGAATCAGTGTAATTAGCAATAAAAAATGAACCACTTATGGACGCCAACATGAGCTTTAAAACCCACAACTTAATTTCAAGTTTTCATGAGGCTTAGATTTTCTTTCAAGCAAGCAAATAGAATATTTAAAGCAAAAGTATCAAATTAATATATTATGACAATTTTTCATGATTGATGCTCTGTCTATTCATACTCTAGACTAGATAGCTGGTATGTTTTAATTTTTCATTTTTTTACAAGTAGACAAGGTATTTTGACAGATTGTAATGTGATAACAATTGATAGAATAAACAAGTTCCAGGAAAGCAATTTTGGTGGCATGTGATTCGAGTGATAGATACATTTTGCCTAAAAATAAATGTAATATTTTGCAGAACCTCTGACATGATGCCAAAAGTTTTATATACAAAGTCATGCATTCATTGATTACAGGAGTCCGTGTTTTGATCTTTCATATGGGTTTGATTTCATACATAAAAATAAGGTCATCATGTATGTAAAGGAATACATAGATTAAAAAAATCATTTAGACATAACAGATAGTAGTACACTTGTTATTATTTTCAGGATAAAATATCATAAACTTCTACCAGAAGACAAAACATATATCAAAAAACAAATTAAAATAAACATCTATATTACAAATTTGTATGTTACTATCTAAGGTAACTCTATGTTTTTAGCCATGTATATGTAGCCTATGTTACAGAGTTCAAAGAAAACCATTTGGATCATCCCAATAAGAGGTTCGGCCATTAACAGAAATGGAGTTCCAACCAGGTGTTCATATGTAGGAGCAAATTGCATTATAATATAACATAAACCACAACATTTATTTACATGAACTTTTGTTCATTAGATGAGATAATACATTAGAAAAAGCTCTAACAAAGCCAACTAAAGATCAAATAATAGATAGTAGAATAAACTACTCGGTAAGAACAAGACATAAGTTTTGTAGATGGAAAAGAACATCTTTTTTAGAGGGTTGCAATTATTAAAATATACTACAGCGTATTTGTCCCTCACATTTAATGGAAGAAAAGTATGATGGTGAAAAAGACAGAGCTTAGAAAATAAATAGGAAAAAATCACCGAATATCTATTTTTTTAAAGGAATACTAAGTTAATCATTCTGATCAGAATAAAAGCACAATAAGAAAGTATCATGTGAAAATTGTTACCTCGTAAGAGGTGTATGTTCGCGGTGAAAGTCGTTTTCATTGAAGTCATTGTTCTCTTAAGCAACAGTTTATCGGTTACAAAAGTTCCGGTCTTTTTATAAGATCCGGTTACAACAAAATCAAAGAAAGAAAAAAGATTACAACTTTCCTTTGTTCGAACAAATCGCAAGATCCTATTTTGCGGTCTCTTGCTTGTGTGGGTTCTTCGCCTGCGTTGGGGTTAATCCGTGGACCACCGCGCGATCTTGATCCGGTCGGATCTACACGGTATGACGAGTGTTATTTCACGAAAGAAATAACAGCCGAGAGGATTATTTCACTAAGGAAATAATAGCCCTAAGTAATCGAAATCGACCAAGAGAAATCGATACTCTTCTCGAGATCAAAAACCAAGTTTTGATCCGGAGGATGACCATGTAGATCTCAGATCTGATCTCTCTCGAACTCCTGCCTTATTTGGCGTAGATGATCGCCAAGAACCAGATCTAAAAAGTCCGAGTCTTCAAAGCCCCAAAGCTCCAACCTTTTTTAGTCTTGAGCTTTTAATCCACCCGAGTTTCCCCTTAAAAAGTTTCAACAACCTCTCAAGAATGAGCCAACCCCCTCTATTTATAGGCTTCTGAAAACCAGATCTGGGCTCAGATCTGGGCCCAGATCTGGTGGCTCGGCCGGCCACCTTGGTGGCTCGGCCGGCCACCTTGGTGGCTCGGCCGGCCACCTTGGTGGCTCGGCCGGCCACCTTGGTGGCTCGGCCGGCCACCTTGGTGGCTCGGCCGGCCACCTTGGTGGCTCGGCCGGCCACCTTGGTGGTTTATCCGAGCTTCGTTGTTGATCCGATTTGGTAGTCCGGATCCTGATTTGGCAGTAAATCCGCCTTGGAGTTCGAGTCTGTTCCCGATCGTTGTTTGATGCGGTGGACTCTACGGTTGGATGACTTGTTGATTCATCGACCTGTTAGCTTGATTCCGCACGTGAGTGGATGTATTCCATTGTTTGCGTACGGTTCGTTAACCTCGTCGCCTCGTTAATCCGCTTCGTCACATGTCACTTGGCTTCGGTGTTGTGGTCTAACGATCGTGTTTAGATACGTCACCCGATGGTTCGTTGGTTTGTCGAATCACCATGCCGATCTGTGCTAAGGGACCCATAGGTAGTTTTATATGCCTACAGATACCCCCTCCAAAGTATTTCAGCCTCATTCTTTTATAGAAGAGTCTGGAATACTTTGGATATGATTGTCCCAACCTTCAGTCGGTGTAACGGGACTTTGGAATGGCTTCTACTCTTGATTCCTTCAATCCTCCAAGCTATTCGGTGCTTTGTCGAATATCTGCAAGGGTTCCGGTGCTGTATTTATTGTCTGATCGTTGTCGGAATTTTGAATTTGAAGTCAATTCCTGATTTTCTGATCTTTAGCTCGTGTTTGCTGTTTCGACATAGAACCGACCATCGATTGTTGGCGTTGAGTCTTCATTTGTAACGCGTTGTCCGGCGTTTGACATAGTTTATACTCGTACGTCTGCTGGAGTCTTGTTGAGTTATCCTTAAGAATATTTTTAGAAAAATACTCTCCAGAAACTTCTCAACAAAAATAGGGAATAGTTTATACTCGTATACCTTATTAGAGTATTAAGAATTAGCTGAACCGGCCTGATAATGACCCAAAAAGGCAGTAATTAGGCTCAAAAAATCCTCCGACCCTTCTGAATATATGGGAGAGGAATGAATAAATAAGGGACTGAACCGTCGGTTGATTTGAAGTCGTTTCGACACTCGGTTTAGCTCCAATTTGAATTTTGGTCCAAATCTGGTTCAAACTGGTTCAGAACTGGTTCAACCTGGTTCAAGACTGGTTCAAGACTGGTTCAGAACTGGTTCAGGACTGGTTTAAGGCTGGTTCACACTATAAAAGAACCCCTTTTTCTCCTCTTTTAGGGCCGGCCCCCCTTCTCCCCTATTTTGGATTTTACTTTTTTTGTGTAGGGCTTTCTTCTCGGCTTCATGTCCTTGTGAAGGAGTTATTATCAGACAACGACCCTGAGAAGATCATCATCTATATAGAAGTCCGCTCCTTCTTCTCCTTCGTGAATGCTATGATTGGCAAACTTTTCAGCGGCGGACTTTTCCTTCACCAATTCAAGCCTTTCCTTGATTCTAGAATAAATTTAATAAGGGATGCAGGATATCCGGATCTGGCGAAGGCTATAATTGATGACCTTGGTTGCCTGGAGCACGAGTTTCAGATGTTACATAAGCTCCAGGATGCAGGTGCCTCTTCATTCATTGCTGCCCATTTGGATACTCGCTTACAGACATGGCGCGATACTCGAATTCTTGCTGAGTTCGAGATTCAGGTGCAGCGGGATCGGGTAGACCGAGTTGAGGCTAACCTTGCTGTTAGATCATCTTCACTTGATGATCTTAACCTTTCTATTGCCTCTTGCGAGACCAAGATAGAACAGTTCAGAAGAGGGCTTCGTGAAGAAGAGGAGACTTTGAGTATCCTTCAGATGACGAAGGTACAGGATCAGCAAGCCCACACTGCCTTATCTGAGGAGTTGAAATCATGGAAGCAGAAGCTGGCCGAGACAGAGGAGATTGCTGTGAAGACTTTAGCCACCACTGAAGAGTCCCTCCGAGCTGAATTGCAGGATGAGCTTAGGCAAGCTTATGATGAGAAGCTGTCTAAGTTTAGTCAGCAGATTTTTAGCCATTGGCTTGATGTATGATTTCATTTACTGAATATTTTGACTTTTGATCCTCTTAGTGGAATTGGTTTTATCTTTATCTTTATTATGATTCCTCGTTCTATTTGGAATGATTGACCATAATACTCATAGGATTTTTGGCAAACCCTCAGCCTTCAACGAATTTGATTAGCCTTTATCGACTACCGTTAGAGTCGGGCTAGCATGCGGATTATCTAAATCCGTTCCGCATGTGACGTTGTGCTAAGAGAGTGAATTCTCTGAGACTTTATGCTATGATGTCGAATACATAGGCTTCACCATTGTTACGGGAATAGGCTACCCAACGACACGTGTTAGGAGTTGACTTTAGGATTTTTGGCTAACCCCCAGCCTTCAACGGGTTTGATAAGCCTTTACTGACTACCGTTTGAGTCGGGCTAGCATGCAGATTGTCTAAATCCGTTCCGTATGTAACGTTATGCTAAGAGAGTGACTTCTCTGAGACTTTGTACTATGGCGTCAAATACATAGGCTTCGCCATTGTTACGGGAATAGGCTACCCGGCAACGTGTATTAGACGCTGACTCATCCCTACTTAGGCTTCAGGATAAAAGTCCGTAGAATCGAACTCTGGTGTCTTTTTCTACGGAGAAAGACTAAACCGGGACACGTGTTAGGCGTCGGCATATCCTTTCTTAGGATTCAGGATGAAATTTCCCATGCGTGTAAGGTATGGATTTTGGTGTTATTAATAACAACCTGCCACAATGTTGAATATGTGGGCGGGTGTTCTTTTTAACGGTTAAAAACTAACCGGTAGCGCGTGTTAGGCGCAGACTTATCCCTGCTTAGGATTCAGGATAAACTTCCTAGGATGAATCCTATATTGACAAATTCTTGGAAAAGGTTGGTGTGAGAAAGGAAGAATTTTATATTCTATTTCCCGATCTTCTTTTAGGGTGAAGGCGGACCCGAATACAAGGAAGGAAGAATTTTATATTCTATTCCTTGATTCTGGAAAGGAAGAATTTTATATTCTATTTCCAGCGAAAAAGAAACTAGAAGTGGGATCTCCACTCTGAGAATCGGACAGATTCGGATAATCCTAACCGTCGGAAGGTTGGATTACCGAATTAAAGGTGAATTCCTTGGAGTAATCGAGAGGGGATTTTGGTTTTGGTCCTAACTGTAGGAAGGTTTGACCAAGCAGGAGTTTGAGATGATCCTAACTATAGGAAGGTTTGATCACTCGATTTGAAAGTGGACCTCTCGTTCATTGGAGGAATCGAGAGGGGATTTTGGTTTTGGTCCTAACTGTAGGAAGGTTTGACCGAATGGGAGGTTTAAGACGATCCTAACTGTAGGAAGGTTTGATCGCTCAATTTATGGGCCTCTCGTTCATTGAAGGAATCGACGAGAGGGGATTTTGATTGTGGCCCTAACTGTAGGTTTGACCTGAAAGCAAAGGGAGTGGAATACAAGTAGCAGTAGAAATACTGGTTTGTACTGGCCACTCGATGAAGGGTTTTGACGTTAAGTAATCAGGACTTAACACGTCAAGCTTTGGAAATTGCTATGAATTGGCGGACAGAAAATTTAGTGGACCCACCATCAATTGACTTGATCAGTGGGGGATTTTTTGTGAGGACAGATTAATCTGTCAAAAGGATCGAATCTCGTCTCAACAAGATAACTCATGAGAATTAGTGAATTTGATAACAATAATGGAAAACATTCCGACATTTAGAGTTTAAATGTGGATGTTTTACTTATCACTTTTATAGTGATTGGGTTATCCCTAAGAATATCATCCGTGGTTTTCTTCCGGGAACTTCCCGATACATGAATAATCTACCCCCAGCTTCCCTTGTGGAACTGGGTCCGACATTGTACTCAGTTACATGACCGGGTTATCCTTAAGAATATTACATATAAAAATTCTCCAGGAACTTCCCGTGAAAGAAATGAAACAGTTTAGACTCATATACGTGTTGGTGTATCAGGGAGCAGTTTAACCTCTTATACCGGTCGGAGGATTGAGAAGCAGTTTATACTCTTATACTTGTCGGAGTCTTGCCGTTCTCAATTGGCTTACCCTAGCGTTATAACGCCGGCTTCAATCAAGCTTTGGATGCTATTTTTGAGAGCGAAGCAATCCTTAGTAGGATGAAGGATCCTCCTGTGGTACGCACAGTATTTCGGATCCACAGTGTTGTCAGCTTTCTCCTGATTTATGACAGGTGGTAGCTTGATCTTGTTGTTTTCAAGGAGGGTTTCGAAGATGGCTGGAACGTCTTCGTCCTTGAAGGAATACTCTTTTTAGAGTTTCAGGTCCGAAGTCTTTTGCTGCCTTCGGGATTGCTGTTGTGACGTTTGATTAGCACCACCAGTAGCTGCAGGTGTTTTGCCCTTCCCACGGGAGACGAAGTTTGAGTTCGGAAGATTCGCCATCGGTTGGCTCCTCTCGGCTTTCTTCCTTCGGAGGAAGCGTTCGGCTTGCTCTCATCGGACCTTCAAATCCTTCTATGTTTTGGATGGTGCTGTCCCCATTGCTTCCAACACGTCCAATGCGAGGTTGTTGTGGCAAGTCTGGAGAATGAACTCCTTAGTGATCGGGTCCCGAAAGTTTATCGCCTTGTTCCGGAACCTTTTGACGAAGGTATCAACCAATTCCCCGTCTTTTTGTTTATCGTCAAACAACGACCCGATGGATATCTCGGTGTCGTCATCGAAGAAGTTGGTGAGGAATTTAGTCTCCATGTCATCCCAGCTATTCACACTTCCTGGTTTGAGGCGGCGATACTAATCGAAGGCGGCTCCACGAAGAGTGCCAACGAAGGACCGTACCATCAGAGGCTCATTACCAGAGATAACCCCTAGGTGTGATTTGAAGTAAATTAAATGCTGAGTGGGTGAACCCTTCCCATCAAACAGCGTGAAGTTAATTAGATTGAACTTCGCCGAATACGGGATTGATTCCCATTCTCTTGGGTATAGACAAGGAATGCCCGTCTTCTTCATCTCTTGAGCGGAAATCAACGTATTGATTTTGCTCTCGAGGTTTTTAATCTTCAAACTTTCACCTGTGTTTTCGCTAGCATTCTCGTTACCACCCCCTGCATTGACGGGAGGATTATTGGCATTATGAGCTTCATTCGCACCTGTTTCTTCATCTTCCTGATTAACCTGGTTACGACGACTTGGTTCGCCTTGCTGGTTTATCAGTGCTTGGATTTGTTGGTCATGCATTTCTCTTATATTCTGCATGGCCATCTACATTTCGAACTTGAAGCACTCTTGTTGTTTAGCCATGGCTTCTTCGAGCATCTTGGCCACTTGTTCCACACTTATCATAAGTGACTCGCGGGGTTATCCCTCGCTGGATACTGTATTATCTGATGCGACCGCAGAGCCGGCATCCGATTCTTCATCTTCTGAAGGTAATCTTGTCCGAATCCTACCATAAGTTCATCATATGATGGCTCCAGACTGCAGACAGGTTACACGCCGGGGTGCTTCCAGAATCGACTCGGGATTATCCTGTGTCGATGTCCCTTTGCTGGTCATATTAGTGGTGACCCTCGGAAATTCTCCATCTCCAACTATAGTTCTTCTTTGCCGGAAACGCCTAGGCCTTGGTTTTGGCATTTCGGCACTGAGCCTTTTGAAAACCGAAATTCTTTCGGGGACTGTCTTGATGCAGTTGCACTCAGACAATACTGCCCGAATGAGTTTAGAACAGGGGCATTGAGTCTTTAGTTCTCGAGGACTCATTTTCCTGGTTTTACTTGTACCCCCAACACGGTAGTACAACTCGTCGGTTTGAAGGTCGAAGTAACCTATCGTGTGTTGGCACGACTTCTCAGGTATAACGTTATCATCATCAGACAACAATGTTTCCTTCTGAGGGCGAACTGCCTTCTTTGGGCTTTCAAGAGTCACGCGCCTCAAAACATGCCTTTGTGGGTGTGAGTTCTCAGCGGGCTCCTGTACTTCAATGCGCAAATTGGTGCGCGTAGATGCCATGAACTTCTTGTCATGTTGGAGGTGGCGGCGACTCCTAGCATGTTGAGTCGTTCGGGGCTTCTTTATCGGGCACAAACGTTCTCGAACTGTAGCTTTTCATCCCTCATTGTGAAGTGGACCGAGGCGCTCCAAAACTAATTTCTTTCTTCGGGATGATTCTGTGGTATCTCCCAGAGTAGCTACTGGAATTACCTGTGATTCAGGTTGGTTCGCCGGAGGTTGAATTTGCGTTGAAGGCTGCAATGATTGTTCCTTAGCCTGAATCGCCGCTTCAGACTTCGGCCTCCATACTTGGCGGATTGGTGGAGACTTCTTGGCTACCTCCTTCTGCAGTCTTTTGCGGGCTTCTTAGACTTGAGCCCGTGCCTGCGCTAAAAGTGCGCGGCGCTTGCGAATGCGCTCCTCAAGTGTCAAACGATTCCGTTTGACACGGATCCATTCATTCGTTGGCGGCTTGGAGGAGCTGTCATTCATTGGTTGTTGAGGCTGTTTGCCACTCCTGTTCTTCAGATCCGCGTTATAGCGGATTCTGTCAGTAGACTCCATTGCATTTGCAAATTGCCGCGCCAGGCGTTGACGTCGCCTCTGGTGGGCTCTCTTCGAGAGAGTCACTACGCCCTCAGCAGCGGAGGAATTAGTGAGAACAGCTTTGACCTGGTTGGAGGTCGGTGGAACTTCACTCGATGCAACTTTGGTATCAGTTGGGGTGAGATCTTCGTTGGCATTCTGCACTTCTTCGTACCAACGGACTTTTCTCCTAGAGGAGAACTTCTTGGACTTAAGGGGGGAGGTGGATCCGGACAAGGATGACAGATACTCCTCGAACATTTGTTGGTCAAATTCATACTCGACCTCCTCCTCGACCGGGATTGAGATCCGCGGCTGCGACGCAACGATCTCAGCAGCGAGATCGGTGGCTCCCACTGTGGTCGCCAAATTGTTCGTGGTGAAAATCGCTTTCATTGAAGTCATTGTTCTCTTCAGCAACTGTTTATCGGTTATAAAAGATACGGTCTTTTTATAAGATCCGGTTACAACAAAATCAAAGAAAAAGAGAAAATTACAACTTTCCTTCTTTCGAACAAATCGCAAGATCCTGTTTTGCGGTCTCTTGCTTGTGTGAGTTCTTCGCCTGCGCCGGGGTTAATCCGTGGAGCACCGCGCGATCTTGATCCGGTCGGATCTATACGGTATGATGGGTGTTATTTCACGAAGAAAATAACAGCCGAGGGGATTATTTCACCAAGGAAATAATAGCCCTAAGTAATCGAAATCGACCAAGCGAAATCGATACTCTTCTCGGGATCAAAAACCAAGTTTTGATCCGGAGGATGACCGTGTAGATCTCAGATCTGATCTCTCTTGAACTCCTGCCTTATTTGGTGTAGATGATCACCAAGAACCAGATCTGAAAAGTCCGAGTCTTCAAAGCCCCAAAGCTCCAACCTTTTTTAGTCTTGAGCTTTTAATCCAGCAGAGTTTCCCCTCAAAAAGTTCCAACAACCTCTTAAAAATGAGCCAACCCCCTCTATTTATAGGCTTCTGAAAACCAGATCTGGGCTCAGATCTGGGCCCAGATCTGGTGGCTCGGGGAGGTGGCTCGGCATACCTTTTAGAAAAATACTCTCCAGAAACTTCTCAACAAAAATAGGGAATAGTTTATACTCGTATACCTTATACTTCTCTACATAATCGGTTTTCTTGATACGAGTTGCCGTGCGAGCACTCTTGATCGCAGAATTATCAAGAGTGGATAAAGAAGAAAACTACTGAAGAACACAAGAGTTAAAATTAGGGCGAAGGAAAATACCTTCTCTAGATTATGAGGATCAATTAGATTTACAAAAATCTCTCTCTCACAATCTCTCTATATCAAAGAACAACCTCCCTGATCTCTTTTCTGATTACAATCTGAGTTCCCTACCCTAGAAAAGTCGTGTTTCTATTTATACTAAACAGAAATCCCAACTGGAGCAGGAAACAGACCCAGGCCCGAATCCGCTACGCGGTCGACCGCAGTGCCCAAGGTGGTCGACCGGTCAGAACGACGAAAAACTGGAAAATCGATTACAGTGTTTCCGGTCGATCGCAGCACCACCATCGGTCGACCGCTGATTTCCGGTCGACCGCAGAGCCTTCATCGGTTGACCGTTCTCAGTCCTGAGACATAGACTGGGCCTGTGCACTAAGCGGTCGACCACCGTGACCAAGTCGGTCGACCGGCCAGAGTCCAACTGTAATTCCTGCAGTTTTGACGAATCCTTTGACTTCGTCGCCTCCAATGGCCTCGTCCATGACTCCTCTACTCTATTCTCAAGATACCATGAGAATCATCTATCCTCAAGCTCCTATGAGGATCGCTAAGCTCCCAAAGAGAAGATACACCCGTATCATGGGTCCCCCCTTTAGGAACTTGAAGACCCATTCAAGTTAGAACTTCAGCTGAGGGAACTCGCGAGCCCCTCCTTCTCTGTTGAACCACTTGGCCTTGCTAGGGACCTGACCTTGACGTCCAATGAGAAACGACTCCTTTGTTCCCCGCCTCGTCTTGGTCGTTTTCCGTTCCAAAATGCAATCTTCTTTCAGTGGCTCCTCTCTATCAAACCACAAGTCTTCAACATGCGGTAAGATCATCTTGTCATCACCTTCATCATCCAATAATGGAGGCTCAAACAACTTCAAGTACTCGGCATTGATCACCGAATACATGCCTAAGTAAGGTGGCAAATCTAAACGAAAAGCGTTGTCGCCAATCTGATCGATAATCCGAAATGGACCATAACGAATAGGCTTCAACTTCTTCCCTTCTCCTTTGAGCCTCTCCTTACTCAATTTTAGCCATACCATATCGCCTTTACCAAAGTTACAAGGAACCCGATGTTGATCATGCTTCGCCTTGTACTTAGCTTGTGATTTCTTCAATTGAGCTTCAACCGTGTCATGAATATTTGCAATCTTCTCGAGAAATCGCTGAGCACGTTTTCTTTCACTCCCCTCCTTGCCGTCCACTGTGGCTTCACTTGAAAACACAAGATCGAACGGGCTCGGCGGTAAAAATCCATAACAAGTCTCAAATGGTGACTTTTCGGAAGATCCATGAATTGCCCGATTAAAAGCAAACTGCAAATATGGTAAACTCTCATCCCAAGTCTTAGGATGCTTGGAATTATACCCCCGCAACATATGCACCATAGTCCGGTTGACTACCTCCGTTTGTTCGTCTGTTTGTGGATGAAAGGCTGTGCTCTTCTTCAATTTAGTGTCCATCAAACTCCACAAAGAATCCCAAAAATGCCCGAGAAAACGGCTGTCCCGATCCAAAATAATCGATCTCGGCAACCCAAAGTGCTTCCACACATGCTCAAAGAACAATTGTGCTGCACCCGCTCCCGTCACGGTCTTCTTACAAGGAATCAATATCACCATCTTGCTGAATCGGTCCACCACAACGTACAAATAGTCATGCCCGCGCTTCGTAGTCGGCAACCCTCCTAGAAAATCCATAGAAATGCTCTCCCACGGCCTAGAAGGAACCGGTAATGGTAGGTACAATCCCCTCTTTCTGTTAGAAGGCTTCGAAATACAGCATAACTTACACCCTCCAACATACTTGGTCACATCATCAAGCATCCGTGGCCAAAACACATGTCGCCGTAGATTGAGAAGCGTTTTCTGAATGCCAAAATGCCCTTGCACACGCGAGGTATGCGCTTCCCGAATCCACTGCAACCTATCACCATCTTCCGGAATGCATAGTGATGTCCCACGATACAACAAGCCATCTTCTCCAAGTGCATAATCCCCCCTTCGACCAGCCTTCGCCTGCTCAAACACACTACCGAAGTCCCTACTAGATGCATACGGCTGTACATACTCCAAAGGAACCAAGGGCTGAATACGCGTCACCACCAATAAAGACCTTATCGGCGGACGAGATAACATATCGGCCAACTTGTTCGTCGCCCCCTTCTTGTACCTAATAATGATGTTGAAAGCCATCAAATAGGACATCCACTTCATGTGCCGTGCCTGCTGTAGCTTTGTCTGGGCATGTAAGAACTCCAACGGCTTGTGATCTGAATGCACGACCACCTCCTTCCCTAACAAGTACACCTTCCAATGCTTAATTGCTTGATATAGCACATAGAACTCCTTGTCATAGGTTGGGTAGTTCGCAATAGCACCCGAAAACTTCTCAGAATGGTATTCCACTGGTTTCCCATCCTGAATCAACACCGCGCTCATCGCATAATTAGACGCGTCGGTCTCCACCTCGAAAGTTCGCTGCAAATTCGGCAACGCCAACACCGGTGCCTCTGAGATCTTCCTTTTTAGCAACTAAAAAGCCTCCTCATGCGTCCTTCCCCACTCAAACTGAACTTTAGCCTTTGTGAGGCCATGTAACGGTGCCGCATAAGTCGAAAAATGTCGAATGAACTTGCGCAAATACTGGCAATCCCCCATGAAGCTCCTCACCTCAGTCACTGTCTTCGGCGTCGGCCACTTTGTGATCACCTCCACCTTGCCTGGATCTATCCTCCGCTGGCCCTTCCCTACGATGAAGCCGAGATACACCAACTCGTCCTTCCCGAACTCGCACTTTTTCCCGTTGAGCTTCAGCTGTCCGTCCTGCAACACTTCAAATACCTTCTCAACATGAACGAGATGCTCCTCCCAAGTCCTGCTGTACACCAAGATATCATCAAGGTAAACTATCACAAAATCCTCTATAAAGGGTCGCAACAAATCA
This sequence comes from Asparagus officinalis, assembly GCF_001876935.1. Classification (NCBI taxonomy): domain Eukaryota; kingdom Viridiplantae; phylum Streptophyta; class Magnoliopsida; order Asparagales; family Asparagaceae; genus Asparagus; species Asparagus officinalis. Next base: position 46,727,939 of record NC_033800.1, read on the forward strand.
TTCATAAGCCTCATAAAGGTAGCCGGAGCATTGCACAATCCAAACGGCATCACCAACCACTCGAACAGGCCTTGCTTGGTCTTGAACGCAGTCTTCCAAGTGTCTTCCTCCCGAATCCTCACCTGATGGTAACCAGACTTCAAATCCAGCTTCGTGAAAAACCTCGCTCCCTCCAACTGGTCCATAAGATCATCGATCCGCAGTAATGGGTAGCGATTCTTGATGGTTATCTTGTTGAGTGCCCGGTAATCCACGCACATGCGCCAGCCTCCATCCATTTTGGGCACTAACAACACTGGTGACCCGCAAGGTGAACAACTCGGCATAATCACTCCCGCCTCCAAGAGCTCCTGAACCTGCTTCTTGATCTCCTCGGACTCCAGTACTGATGTGCGGTATAGGCCCGTGATCTCCGAAAACAAGTCCGCATACTTGACCTTTAACCTGTCAAGATCTCCCTCCTGGAGCTTGCTCAAGGTGGACAAGCACATCCTACTCAGCTGTTCTTCATACGGCCGAATGAACAATAAAACAAACTTCCTGCCCGCGTTCACCAACCTCTTACTGTCACCAAGCTCGTCTCCTGTGGGAGAGATGCTGAACGAAAAATGAATTGCTCGCCATCCTTGTTGAACGTGTACTTTTGGGCTCGCCGATCATATACTGCGTATCTATCCCACAAATAAGGATTGCCCAAAATAACTTGGCAAACATCCAGCGGAACCACGTCGCGTGTGACCTCGTCAATATACGACTCATGGAGTGCAAATCTGAATGAACACTGGTTCACCACACTCAATCCCGCCTCCTTCTGAATCCACCCTAATGGATAGGGCTTCGGATGCTTCACCGTCTTCAATCCCAGCTTCTGTACTAACGCCTCAGATATCAGATTTTTCTGACTCCCTGGATCTACAATAGCATCCACTAAACTGGTCTTGACCTGTAATTTTAGAACAAAGAGCTGCTCCCTCGGGTCGTCATCTTCTTTGGTGGCCTGCTTCCCCGCCATAAGGTTGAGACTGCTATTGGGTTCGGTCATCCCGGGAATCTCCTTCGGACCCTGTTCTATCACGTACGCCTTTTTCTCCTCCTTCTTCTTCAATCCTTTTGGCTTCAGATGAGGATACTTATCCCAGCAACGATCAGGCACATGCCCTGTCTGCTTGCAGTGATTACATGTCAATCCTGCTTTCCCCGAGTCAACCTTCTTCTTCTCATCCTTAGACTGAGAGCCACCCGTCTTGCTCCCCGATGGTTTGGAATCCCCCTTTGTCTCGTTGCCCTTCTTCTGCCGGCCCTCAATGGCAATGGCCTTCACGCTCGCTTCTGTGATTGTCTTCGCTGAAAACAGCTTCATCTCCTTCCGGATGTAATCATTCAGACCCGCCATGTACTTCATGAAGATGGGTTCTCTAACGTTGCGATGTTTAGGACCATCGCCTGTTGCTGGAACTCCATCGTGTACTCTTGAACGGTCTGATTAAATTTTTGGCGCAAGCCATACCACTTGTACCAACGCTCCTCAAGGAACCCCACTGGATAAAACTGTTTCCGAAGTAGCTCCTTGAACTTGTTCCACGACGCCGCTTTCTTCTCCTATTTGCAATAGGATTTTCACCACGTCAACGCGTACCCTGAAAGCTTCAATGTCGCGAACACTATTTTCTCCTTGGATGAATATCCATAGAGAGTGAAGTACATCTCCATGTGTTCGATCCAATCATCAAGCTTCTCTACATTGATACTCCCATCATAAACATGAATCTTAACCTTGAAGTCAATCTTCAGATTGTGGTAATGATTCTTACCCCCTTGATGTCTAGCAGTCTTGACAATCTCAGTCTCCCCCTCTGAATCAGCTTCCTCGCTCTCCTCATCGGATTCGAAGAGTCCCTTCTTACCCTTCGAAGAAGATTACTCATTTTTGTCTCCTCCGTTGATGAGGCCCACGAGTTGGGTAAGAGTCGTCCCGATCGTCTCAATCTGCTTCTCCATGGCATCAAGTCTTGTTGAATTATCTGCTTCAGACATCTTCTCCTTCCTTAATTTCTGGACCCCCTCCGAGGAATTAAGGATCTCGCCAAGCTTCTTGTACTGTGAGCGAGTAAGGACCATACACAGTTCCCCCTTTCATAGGATCTAGCTCTCTGATACCAACTTGATACGCGTTGCCGTGCGAGCACTCTTAATCGCGGAATTATCAAGAGTGGATAAAGAAGAAAACAACTGAAGAACACAAGAGTTAAAATTAGGGCGAAGGAAAATACCTTCTCTAGATTATGAGAATCAATTAGATTTACAAAAATCTCTCTCTCACATCTCTCTAGATCAAAGAACAACCTCCCTGATCTCTTTTCTGATTACAATCTGAGTTTTTTTAAACCCTAGAAAAGTCGTGTTTCTATTTATACTAAATAGAAATCCCAACTGGAGCAGGAAACAGACCCAGGCCCGGAACCACTACGCGGTCGACCGCAGTGCCCAAGGCGGTCGACCGGTCAGAACGACGAAAAACTGGAAAATCGATTACAGTGTTTCCGGTCGACCGCAGCACCATCATCGGTCGACCGCTCTCAGTCCCGAGACATAGTCTGGGCCTGTGCACTAAGCGGTCGACCGCTGTGACCAAGCCGGTCGACCGGCCAGAGTCCAGCTGCAGATCCTATAGTTTTGTCGAATCCTTTGACTTCGTCACCTCCAATGGCCTCGTCCACGACTCCTCTACTCTATTCTCAAGATACCATGAGAATCATCTATCCTCAAGCTCCCATGAGGATCGCTAAACTTGGTGGCTCGGCCACCGAGCCACCTAGGTGGCTTGGTGAGCCACCTGAGTGACTCGGTTTTGGCCGAGTCCTCCGGGTGTGGTGCCGTTTTGTCCGTTGATCCGATTTGGTAGTCCAGATCCTGATTTGGTAGTCCGGATTTGGTAGTCCGGATCCTGATTTGGCAGTAAATCCGCCCTGGAGTTTGAGTCTGTTCCCGATCGTTGTTTGATGCGGTGGACTCTATGGTTGGATGACTCGTTGATTCATCAACCTGTTAGCTTGATTCCGCACGTGAGTAGATGTATTCCGTTGTTTGCGTGCGGTTCGTTAACCTCGTCGTCTCGTTAATCCGCTTCGTCACGTGTCACTTGGCTTCGGTGTTGTGGTCTAACGATCGTGTTTAGATACATCACCCGATGGTTCGTTGGTTTGTCGAATCACCGTGCCGAGCTGTGCTAAGGGACCCATAGGTTGTTTTATATGCCTACAATGTACACCGAAATATCTCTTCCCACCAACGGACGATTACGAACCGGCTAGTTAGAGCTTTCATGCTGATAATATGTTGTAATCTTGTTGTTATATCTACATACATCATATATATCAAAAGTAAGAATCAAACATGAAATATAAATGTAAATAGACAAGAGAAGAGATAGGGAGAAAAGTGATTCTCATTTTATTCATCTTTCTCATTCCACTATACATTTTGTAGTCAATGACATACATTATATATATGGATAATAAGAAGACTAAAGGACATGGGCTAATGAAGAGACACCTAATTAATTGTCTATATTCAAGTAATGTCCACATTCATCTTATCTTCTAGATTTCATGGAGTCATTTTTTTCTCCAAGCTAAAGTGCTTTGGGTTGTAGATAAAAAATCAGAGAATTTTTTTTTGAAATTTTTTTTTCTTAGAAAAATTAAAATAAAAAATCAGAGAATTTTTTAGATAATATTTTCTCTTTGAGAAAATAAAAACTAGAGTTTTTTTGTTTTGAGAATAGACGACTCAATGATATTCTCAATTGTGATTTGATATTATTTGTAAGAGTTAGAATTAGTTATAAAATATATTACAAAAGATATAATGATTGATAATAAATAAATTGGTTTTTGTGATATATATAGTTGTCTAAATTAAAGGTTGAGATATTATGGCAATTAAAATGGATAGTTTAGATGGGATGTCATGCATCAAAAAATTTGAGAAGGACAAAGCTGATGTGGCATTCTCTAGTAAGTTTTTAAGCTTTTTAGTTTTACTTTAATGTATACCCTAGTAAAAGACTTGTAGAAAATAAAGCATTGGTGATGGAGTAATCCATTACCAATGCCATGAAATTCATCACCAATAAACATTGGCGGTGTACTGTCCGTCACCAATAAGTCTATCACTAATGTTTATTGGTGATAAGGAAAACTGTCACCAAAGAATATTGGTGATGAAAAAGTATTGGCGATGGGGTTTATTGGTGATAGAAAATTTTCATCGTCAATGAGCTTAGGCGATGAATTTAATCCGTTACTGATAAACAATGGTGACAGAACACATTCCATCGCCAATATCATTAGCAATGACCTTGACACGTGGCGATGGGAACTTCAATTGCCAATGATTATGTA
>NC_033800.1:46732351-46740716 GCF_001876935.1 Asparagus officinalis
CCAATGTATATATATCAAAAAAAATCCTACATTGGTAGTCCCCATTCAGGAATACATAACCTGTACATTATCCATACCCAATATCCACTAATCCATACACATATTCAAAAATATGCACATTTATCCACTAATCCAAACTAATCCAAATCAATTAAACTGCATGGACTTCCATACTCAAACAACATTCATACATATCCATCCACATATCAGTAAAACTAGAAATCAAAACTATAATACATATAGATAAAATCCGAATGTCAAAGATTGTTCAACACAATCCAAAAGTCCACAAAAGTAATAACAAATCTAACTCACTACTCACTTGTTGTGGTCCCTATCATTAGTGGTGACTGAATCAAAACGCCATATCATACTACTACTCCTACATACAGGAGTAACTCTTCTAGTCTAAAAAACTGTAAATCAACATGACAATATGTTCCAAAACATTTGTAATAAGTATATATATGATATGACATATATACCTCTTCACCACTTGCATATCCATGCTCATCAAACGCCAACTTCATGATAGTCATGTACATAGGCTGCAGAAACAACTCCTGTAAAGGCTCAAAATCGATGAGTCGCTGCACAACATCCCGGGTCATTTGTGCACACCCTAAATCACGCTTAATAGTGAGAAGAATACTAAAAGTAAAGGGGCCTTCAACATTATCCAACAAGTATTTTTCCAATCTTACCTACGACATATGATGTGTCACATGGTCACGTCGAGGTCACAGACAAGTTACTAGGCTTACTGCTAGCGGTAAATGCTCTAATTCTGGCACTTGATAAGGGCACTCTCCCTTTCTTATTGGGTTTTAAACCATAAGCTCCACTAACGACTTACCTCCACTACTCTCTAGTCATGTGGTTAGGCTCTACAAGAGTCTTCTCTATACCTTGAGACTAGATGACCTTGGACAAGACAATATTTTTCGAAGCTTCTAGTGACGCCTTAATATCATATATCAATAAAAAATATCAATTCTAATGAGAAAGCATTAATCATATACAAATATGAAATTAATTTTATACTTACATGCATCTCATTAATTTTCTCCACCTTTCCCTCCTTAATTGTAGCCCTCGGGTGGTGTATAAAGCTCTTCAAGCAAGAAGGGTCGGTAGCATAGTCAAAGCGTCCTGTGATATATTAAATTCCAAACTAATTTGAGCAAAGTATGAAATTAGTAACATGATATCAATTTTAATAATATGATCATCCGGGTTCTCAATCAAATACTTATGCTCAATCCGTGCATAAGGAGTAGATCCCGGAAAGTGATAGCATAGATTCGAACTGCGATTCTCCTATGCCATCATGCATTTTTCCTATAAAATAAAAGTACTTTACTAGTATGTGCAGTGATAACATCATAAATTAAAAATAACCTATATTTTTCTCACCCTCCCACTCGATAATGAGAGTCATCAAATTATATGGAGGAACCCTCTTATCAAGCTCATAGATCGAAATTATTGGTTATTTTTGTAAATATTCTCTCTTGAGATCACTACTCCGTCCCCGAATTATCTTACCTATTCTAGGCATTACATAAACCCAAGAGTCTGAGTTGTTCTCAATACAATAAAATGTTATATTTGGTATAACAAGGATGTTAGAATTATACACTTGTGTTAGTATGCTAGCGAGTGTGCAAGCACGTGCGAGCAGGCACGTGCGAGCGGGTATGTGCTTGTGGCCCGGCGCGTTCACTAGCAGTTGCCCCTTTTGCAAGAACTGCATTTAACTAGCCTGAACATTTCATATGTTATAAATATTACAAAGTTTGAATGATAGTTATAGCAGCAGACGTTACAAACATTGAAATAACTAGCATTCAAAGCATTGTCTAACACCTCAGCTCACCTGAACCTATATACAGGGTATCCTCTATTTATTTGGAACATATAGAAGGTAGAAACAAAACTTTTCTCTTGTCTTCCTTTTACAATTCTATAAGCTACTGGTTTAAAGATTCTAGCAAAGTGAAGTTGCAATCAATGTGTATTCAACAGAAGAGAGCGTTTCTTTAGACTAAAACTATCTCATTCTTAAAAGTATTGTACAGACCTAATGCTACTGTAGGCGATGCATAGTTTTTCAAGGCCAGTCCTCTATCTAGAGGAAAATTTGGCATTATAAAGTATTTTAGACTTTAGGTTTATCAATTATGGTGTTTTTAATTCTCTCCTTTATTCCTTTATTACTAGGTGGTTTGTTTTGCTTATGTCTGGATCTTTTTTTAATCTTGCTTTTTCCAACAATTTTGAAGAAATTATTAACATATGAAGTTATGTCTTCTATTTTAGGAGTTGGTTATGATGCCTTTGCCCCTAAAATGGATATGTCTGAAATGTCTGAAAAGTTCACGAGTAAGTTCTTCAAATATTGTCAACAACATATATGAAGATTTGCCTAACAACTATTGGTTGTTGGCAATGATACTATCTAAATGCCTAAAGACTGATGAAAAAGATCTCCATAGTGTAGATAAAATTACATAATGGATGGAGAAGGATCAAATAGCTAGAGGATGTATTTTATTGGTAATTAATGTCCAATATACTCTTTGATGTTTATTATTCTTCTTCAACTACTGCAGAGGCATTATGGGATAAAATAGACAAAAAATATCATACTGAAGAACTCGGTCTTGAAAAATATTCTTGTTATAGCCTTTCAAGTTATGGAAAATAATCTCTAATCATTGACAGACAAGTGTCTCACATAATGCATAATCAAGTTAACATCTCAAGACAATTAAAGGCCCAATTCGGTCGACTCGACATGCTGACATCTTGAGAGGACAAATCGAAAGGCGTCACATGTCGGCGAATTAAAAGGTGTTACATGTCGGCGACTCGAAAGGTGTCACATATCGATGACCCGAAAGGCTTTGCACATCAACCCCTGGCTAAGTTGATTGCCTAATCACTCCACTCGGCCGACTCATCGGCCAATACCTTATGAGGGCAACTCAAAAGGCGATACTTCTCAACCATTCGACGAGTAGAAAGTTGACAAAACACCTCAAGCCTCAAGCTCCCTCATGTGGACTGATGACCAATCACCTCACAATAAACGCTATTAAATGCATATGGGCACCATCATTCCTCTACCCCAATAGTATTTATGACACATCGGACTTTCGCATTAAACAACAAAGTGACCTCTCCTTCACTCGTCAGTTGACACCTGTAAAGTTGAGGCTGACGTGGCCCTCATCCCATACTTGGCAAATTTTACCCTTCTACCCTCCTACCCTTTACTATAAACAGAGGTACTATTTTCAATTACAGGGTAAGCTTTATTACTACTCTCTAAGCTTAAGAACTACTGCAATTTATTTTACTTTTTCACTCAAGCAAATCACTGACTTGATCATTTGAGGAACAACTAGGGAATTAGACCACGCCCTTTTACGGTTTGTTATTTGGGCAGGAAAGAACAGCTTGCTCAAGAACCAGATATTCTGAGAGTTAGAGGACCTCCTTCAACTCAATTAATCCCTTATTTGACTGTGTGATTTCACACATCAAGAATTTTGTCTTCAAGTTCTTAAATTTTCAAATGGTCAAGGGTAAATCTATGACAAAACAAGCATATAAACTTATATTCATTTTTCATGCTCTTCAAGAAGATAAAATGAAGTTTCCTAAAAATTTTAGGCTATGGCAATCATCAAGAAATTTCCCTATTCGTGGGAGAGTTTTGGAATGTCTCTCAAGCATCAAAAAGAATGATAAATCTCGATGACTTGATGATTGCCACAGCCATAGAGGAAGAGCATAATAATCAGAAACATGTTATGCCTATTGAACACCAACTTAAAGTAAATGTTATAACTTCTAAAAAAATTAAAAAAAGAACCTAATAGCAAAACTGATGATCAACTTGTAAGTAATAAAAATTGCCTTAATTCCTAGCAAAGAAGCTCAAAACGGATAAGAAATGCTAATATCTCTCAAACCGTAAGGAATTTGGCAAAACGGACAGAAGCAAACCGAACCCATTGGGCATGTTCTGAAGCCCACCTGTAATATTGGACTTTGCCTAAAAATTGAAGTTCGCATGCAATGCTAAGTTCGCTTGACAACTTAGCTCACCTGAACTGATTAAAGCTCACCTAACAGCTTCGCCTACGAGTTCACCATGCAGCAAGGCTCAACATCAGAAGATGAGGTTCGTCACGTAGCGAAGCTCGACATCAAAAGACGAGGTTCACCATACAGCGAAGCTCGACATCAGAAGATGAGGTTCACCATGCAGCGAGGCTCAACATCAAAAGATGAGGTTTGCCACATATCAAAGCTCGATATCAGAAGATTAGGTTCGCCACGCAGTGAGTCTCAACATCAAAAGACGAGGTTCGTCACGCAGCGAGGCTCGACATCAAAGTTCATCACTGGGGACAAAACTCCTCTAGGAAATAAAGCCCTTTCAGGAGACGAAGTTCATCCATAGATGAACCTCGTCAAACGACACCTCACCCCTCAAAAGACGAACTTCATCATTGAATATGAAGTTTGCCCAGAAACAAAGTTAGTCATTAAAGACAAAGTTCATCAGAAACAAAGTTCATCATTGAAGATGAAGTTCGCCGTTGCCGTTATTGATGAACCTTGTTTGTCATCTTTTCCAGAGGCTACATTTAAGGAGGGTTAACGACCATAACTCACCTATTTAAGGAGAGTTAATGATAATTAACTCACCCATTTAAATGAGAGTTAATAACCATAACTCCCTCATTATAAGGAGAGTTAAAACCCATTAACTCACTCCATAATAGTCCTAATCCTATAAATAGGCATGATCAACATGAAAGGAGGAGTAGATTAAGAGGCTAGTCAAAAAGCCTATCTCTCCTCCACTCTCATGGATCTTCATAGATCATCGGCTAATCATTTGGTCTTGGAGCATCGAAGCTCATAACAAGCATGATGAGGGTCATTACAATGACGGATCTTGTCTCAAACAACAAAGCTTGTCATTGGAAACAAGATTTGAAGCACGTCAATGAAGACGAAGCTCGTCAGCGAAGACGAAGCTCGTCAGCGAAGATGAAGCTTGTCTAACGAACCTCACCACGTAACGAGGTTCATCATCCACACGAAGTTTGGCTGTAATGGCCACGAGAACTAAGTCAGCCCACGTGGGCTAAATCTAAGGAGTACGTTACGCTCCATTAGTCAACATAGGCTAAATCTCAGGAGTCGGTTACGCCCATGATCCCACGATTATAGCACGTTAATTACATGCTAAAGCTCTATAAATAGCCGCAAGCAGCTATGAAGAAGGGTAGGTTGGAGATTTTAAACTTGGACTTCAAGAGGCATCAGAGATTGATGTTTCTATGCACAGATCCAAAGTTCAAACCTTGATTCTAGCTGGCCAACGAACGTGAGAAGCTTTAGTGATCTTGGTCTGATCGTCAACAGGAGGCAATCTCGACTCAAGCATCGAGGGAAGCATCCTTTCGCTACCAAGAATCCATATTAAATAAAGAAAAACTAAATTAATCTTCTCTTTATTTGTAATCAAGAGAGAGTGTGAGTGATTGTAAGGGTTTCGTACCAAGTGATCGAACCCAGATTTCTTAAAACAAGAAAATCAATCCCAACATTAATTTTTCAACCCTACACAAATCAAAGCCAATGCTAAAATCCAAAATAAACCAAAAGTAAACAAACCATGTTGGAATTGTGGACAGATTAGATATTAGCCTAAATCTTATTCTATAAATGTTATGGTGTTCCCACTCGCTAAAATACAGTGTATTAGCAAGCGAACATATGTATTTCATACGCCTTGCCCCAAGCAGCTTGGTGGCCCAAGTCCTACAGAGAGTTTGACTTAGCCAACTAGTCGAGTCGACATTCCCTCATGATGACATAAAAGGTAGAGTTAGTTGATCCTCTTGTTAAGAATGACTCGCTAAGGGTTCATTAGACCACTCGTCCAATACCTCACGAGACCGACTCGAAAAGCATTACTTCTCGGTGAAGTTATCTGCACTGGCAACATGTCCACATCGCATTTAATGTGTGTCAAAAGTATCATGCCTCTAGCCTTAATAGTCTTCATGACTCATCAAATCGTGTGGGCTCTACCATGCCGTCGATCACTTCCCATTTAATGCCGAAGTGAGCCAGCCGACATTGCTTGCCTCAGGAATAAGTTTCTTTGTAGCTTCCATTAAATCGCTTAAAAGAAATAAAAGAATAAGCTTTACATGTGTAACTCTCTTCTTTACAAAGAAAACAAAATTGTGTTCTCTAGTAACACGTACAAAAACTCCTATGTAGTAGCCTCTGCTTGCGTGTGATTCTTGTCTGTGCCGAGGATACGTTATCTGTGGACCACCGAGCAACATTTCCAAGTCAGATACGAAGAAAGCTTAAGGTTAATATTTCTGCGAGGAAACAAGAACCAAAGTAAGTGTCTTAGCAAGGTAAGACAAGCACTCTTCTCAAGATCAAGTCTAAGTTCGAACTCAAGGAAACACCAAAAGACTCTTGAGAATGCTCAGGAGTGGATGAATAACTCTCTCTTGCTTTCAAAGTTCACCAAATGCTAGCTTGGTTCTGCTTCATTATGCCTTGGTATCGTACAGAAGTGTGTAAAGGGGTATTTATAGCAATAGGGAGCCATAACCGTTGAATAGAATGCAAACAGCCCCTGACCACTATCTCATGCTTGTGAGACAATGGACACTATCTCGGCCAAAGGAGACCGTGAACACAGTCTCAACCAAAGGGGACAGTGGCAGGGATTTGTAACTGCTCCCCCATTACCTTAAAGTGCATTATTTAGCACACTTTTTGAGGGTAGTAGGCATGTTTCCAGGGTGTAACTATCCATCCATGTTAATGAACTTCCTCACGTGGTTATAGAGTCGGGTAGCCCCATGAAACCCAACAAAAAGCGCCAATCAGACTTAGGAAACTATCTCATGCTAGTGAGACAGTAGACACTGTCTCACATATGTGAGACAGTCTACTCTGTCTCGCATATGCGAGATAGTGGAAGCTGTCTCACAAGCAGTGAGACAGTTCCAAGTATCATTCGGTTCGATGTTTTGTACTTCCCTTTGCATTCCTTCGTGTTGGTTGGTCTTCTCTGACTTAGATGATGATATTCTTTATATTCTCTTTGATATAATTTGATTGTGGGATCCATAAGTAATTTTTGATACCTACAGATACCCCCTCTAAAGTTTGCAGCCTCCCTAGTATTTTATGGAGGAGTCTGGAATACTTTAGACAAGATAGACTCTGCTTTTGCCCAACGTTAGACTCTATAGAAGGACCCATAAGTTTCTTCGGATTCTTGACTTTCGGTAATGCGACATCGCTAACTGTATGTCAAAATCAGAAACTGTAGATGAATTGTTGGTATTTGAACTATTGAATTTGTTTATGTTGTTGAGTTGACGTAAAACCGATCATCTTTGTCATGAGCTTGCAGCTGAATTGTAGTTAAATTCCCAGGGGTAATTTTGGAATAGAACTACCCTAAGCAAACTGGAATTTAAAGGGCAAATCTGGAATACAATTACCCTGAATATGATGTGTATATGCTGAAGAAATGTTGTAGGTGTACTGGAAATGGACTAAAAATACGCAGGAGGCGAGACGCTTCGATTTGCCAGATTCCTTAAGGCGAGATAGCAAAAACTGTCTCACGTTTGTGAGATAGTGTCTACTGTCTCACGTGTGTGAGATAGTGTCTACTGTCTCGCTCATGGACTAAAAATACGCAGGAGGCGAGACGCTTCGATTTGCCAGATTCCTTAAGGCGAGATAGCAAAAACTGTCTCACGTTTGTGAGATAGTGTCTACTGTCTCACGTGTGTGAGATAGTGTCTACTGTCTCGCTCATAGGCTGAGTCGGTTGGGTTGAAGTGTTTAAGTTTGAAAGGGTGTGGTGTTAGAGGCCCTATTCAACCGCCTCTTTGAGTTTGAATCCACTGTTAATCCTCATAAATAGAGTTTTCAAGCCTCTTTTTCTCTTTTTCTTCTCCAATCTTGGTTGAAAGAGAAAACCCCTTTAGGGTTTCAAAGTACTCCTTCAAGATTTGATCTTCGTCTTCTTGTTTTCTTCCACTCAACCCTATTTTCCTTAACTCCTTGCCTAAAACCGATCTTGTAGTCTTGCCCAAAACCGATCTTGTAGTCTTGATTTTAGGTCCCCTTGAGCCTTTCTTTGGACTTTGCCACAAAACCCTTGCTGCTCATCAAGATTTCAGCTTAAACTCCTATTTCGGTCATGTCTCCAAAGAGATCCATCGTTTCTAAGGGCAAATCAATAGCCCAATCATCTGAGAAGGGGGGGGGGGCACCACTTCATCAT
>NC_033800.1:46740733-46793201 GCF_001876935.1 Asparagus officinalis
TCATTCGGGGGGTAAGGTTTTATCCTTTTATCAATTAAAAATTAGGGTTTTACCTTGTTTTCTCTCCTTCATGAGGCATTCGGGAAGAGCCAACATCCTCCTTTTACGAGGATTGATGTTTAATCGGAGTGTTTTGCTTGGTCAAAACACATCCTAAGGTGAAAAAAATGGTTTCATACTGTCTCGCAACTTATAAGATAGGGTACACTATCTCGCATATGTGAGACAGTTGTGACCATCTCGCAAACTGCAAGACAGTAACTCTGTCTCGTAAGCTTGCAAGATCAGTTTAACTCCCTCTTTTGCCTTAAAAATTTTCTTTAATTGCTTCTAATATATATTCCCCTTTGTTCTTTGCAGTTAAATTCCAATCCACAGCCTTTTCTAACAAAGAAGTGTTTGGTCAGAGTGGCCTCGTGTATGCTTCATCTGACAAGGCACCTCTACTCAGGGAGGCTCCTTAATTTCATGCAAATAGCCCAGAAGATGTCCCTGAACTTGTGCAGCAAGGAAGTCATCGTACTCTATGTCAACTGATTACGTACGCCCCACTCACTAAGGATTAGGAATCTACTCGACCACTGAATAAACTAAACTATCTGTTTAGTGACTCTGTCGAAGATCCTGAGAGTCTTTCTTGTGGCTCAGAGCACTGGTTGAATGAGTATGATGGGGCCTTCCGATTCCTCCCTCTAATTCCTCGACATTATTCCCTAATACAACTCAGGAATTTGGCAGTGACAAGGGAGATGTCCTGACGTCTGACTGAAGACCATGAACGCATACATTATGGGTTCATTGGTAAATACAATAAGACTCTCGGTTCAAGTGATCGAGCTTCCATTCGTGGACTTCATCCTGGAGTATTGAGACAAGATAGTGTGTCATATAAAGAACTGATGATAAAGGCTAATACTATGAAGAATCGTCTCGCTCTATTGGGCAGGGAGCTGCCTATCAAGAGATATAGGTGCTTTGGCTAGGTCCACTCGGCTGCTGATAAATGGTGGACGAGAATGACCAATTATGTGCTCGGACGCTAGGGTAAGGAATTAGCTGATAAATAATTATATATCACAATCCGAGCCAGCATGTATGGTCTCCCAATAAGCGTAGACCACTTCTTCACCTTGTTTGAAATCTATAATCTAGACACAAACACCTTTTCACTAAGCATGAAGAGTTGGGTCTTCGTCTTCATGAAATGATGAAGGTATCTGGATTACTGATTGGGGTATACCCTATCAGTAATACTTCCCCACCACCCGCCAGTAGAATCAGATAAAGGTAAGTCTCTACAACAAAGAGAAAACTAAGACTAACTTGCTCCAATCTCTAGAGTTTAACCAAACAGAGATAGCCCACCTCGAGAAAGCCCTTGAAGACACTATAGCCCACCTCGAGAAAGCCCTTGAAGATGCCAAGAATGCTCGAGCCATCATGGAAGGTGACTTGGCCGGCGTGGAGAGTGCTCGTGCGAAGATCCTCGAGAAAATGAAGCCTCAAAAAGAGAAACTGGCTGAGATGGAAATGGAGGTTGCTAAGGCTTTGACTACTAATGAGGACTCCTTAAAAGCCGATTTGAAGGTGGAGCTTGCAGGAGCTTATGAAGAGAACCTTTCTAAGCTAGAAGAGAAGATCCTCCATCGCAAGCTGACAATCGAATGATAGCGCCATCTTTGTATTTTATTTTTGTTTTGTTAATGAAATTAGTTTTATGATTGTCAGACTCTCTTATGTTTACTCATTTTATTTTGGAATAAATAAGCATAATACTTATAGGATTTTTGGCAAACCCTCAGTCATAAATGAATTTGATGAGCCTTTATCAACTACCATTTGAGTTGGCCTAGCATGCAGATTGTCCAAGTCCGTTTCACATGTAATATTATGCTAAAAGAGTAGACTCTCTTAGACTCACTGCTACAATATTGAACCCTGATATGTCTCCTTATGAGGCAGAGACAAACCCTGATATGTCTCCCTTTAGGGTAGAGCCTGTGTTTGCCTTTTATCTAATAAATGCATCTCGAGGCTAGTGTATCCATAACTGCTGAATCTGAGCAACCTCTAACAATTCATGAAGTTAAGTCAATGGTACTAGAAAAAGAGCGCCAACCTGAAGGATCTTTCGCTGACGTTGGTATGTTCTTTCCTATGGTTACCTTAAAATCCCGAATATTAGAACCACCATTAATAAATTTTGGAGTGTTTACTTCTTTTCCTTTTATTATAGTGCCTTCTTCATCCTTATATAATACCATCAAGGCGTTGATGTCAGATGAAGATCCGGATACAGCCATGATCAGCATGGAGCTTCAGAGCTTCGTTTCTTTACTAAACTCGATGATTGATAAGGTCTTTCACAGGGGATTACCTTTCAATAGCTTTAGGTGCCTCCTTGACCGACATGTGTCAGATATCTGGGAAGAAGGATATGGCGACTTAGCCGATTCCATCGTGGCAGACTTAGCTCACATAGAGCAGGAACTCCAAGAGTTGAAGGAACTCCAGGCTGCTGGTGCTTCCTCATATGTAGCTACCCATATGGAATAGAGGCTAAAGGCGTGGCCTAATACACAAATGTATATAGGACTTGAGCTAAAAAAGCTACGGAGCAGTGTGAAACAAATGGAAATAGGTCTCTCCAAGAAGGTGAGAACTAAATCGGATCTGCTCCGATCTTTAGAATCAAGCCACGTAGAAATAGCCCTCCTTGGGAAAGCCCTTGAATATGCTAAGGATGCACGCACCATCCTAGAAAGCGACTTAGATGGTGTGGAGAGAGCTCGCACGACGATGCTCGAGAAGCTGAAGCCTCAGTGAGATAAGCTTGCTAAAATGGAAAAAGAGGTCGCTAAGACATTGACCATCACTGAGGACTTCATCAGAGCTGATCTAAGTGTGGAGCTTGAACAAGCTTATGAAGAGAAGCTCTCCAAATTGGAAGAACAGATCCATAGTCGTAAACTATCTGTAGAATGATAGCACCACTTTTGTATCTTTTTTTATGTTTTCATTTTATGAATAAAATAAACTTTTTGATGGTTTATACTCTATTATGATTGTTCTTTCTATTTAGAACAAATAAACATATTATTCATAGGATTTTTTGCAAACCATCATCCATCAACGGATTTGATAAGCCTTTACTGACTACTGTTTGAGTCGGACTAGCATGTAGATTATCTAAGTTCGTTCCACATGTAATATAGTGTTAAAAGAATAAATTCTCTTAGACTTGGTGTTACGATATCAAATACGTAGGCTTTGTCATTCTTACGAGAATAGACTATCTGGCTATGTATGTTAGACATAGACTTATCTCTAATATGGGATCAAGATAAAGTCCTTTATGCATGATAGGCATAGATTTAGGTGCTACTATATTGAATACGTAGATTTCATCATTCTTATGGGATTAGACTACCTGGCTATGTGTATTAGACATAGGCTTATCTCTAATAAGGGATTGAGATAAAATCCCCTATGCATGAAAGGTATAGATTTAGGTGCTACGATATTGAATATGTAGAATTCATCATTCTTATGAAAATAGACTACCCAGCTACGTGTGTTAGACGTAGACTTATCTCTCCCTTATTTCGGGACGAGTTGGAAAAGAAATTCCAAATTCTTACACGGATGAGACTGAGCACACCTAATTAGTGAAAAATTCTTACACCAGTCATTTATAAACGGATGAGCTTTTTTAATATAGAAGTGTTTGTGAAACAGAGTGGGAATCTTAGAGTAGGGACGGAGATACTAGACCATCAAATAGAAAGATTGTTACCCAGGCACCTTGCCTATTGATTGGTATTCAGTCCTCTGCTCTACCAACTAAGCTATCCCGACCATTTTCCACGGATCGAGATAAAATCCCCTATGCATGAAAGGCATAGATTTAGGTGCTACGATATTGAATACGTAGACTTCGTCATTCTTACGGGAATAAACTATCTGGCTACATATGTTAGATGTAGACTTATTTCTAATAAGGGATCAAGATAAAGTCCCCTATACATGATAGGCATAGATTTAAATATCGCTAAGTCAGTAACAATAACTAGCTACACATGTAGACTTTTGTGTCTTCTCTTGGGGTAAAGACAAACCCTGTTTTGTCTCCTCTTAGGGTAGAGACAAATCTAATACCGAAGAGAAAGAATATATATTTTTATCTTCCACTTCAGAAAGTTTTATGCCTTCTCTTAGAGAAAAAACGGACCCCGTTGTATTTCCTCTTAGGGCAGAGACGAACCCAGTACTGAAGAGAAAAGAAGGTATTTTTTTTATCTTCTGCTTTAGAAATTTTGTGTATTCTATTGGGGCAAAGATGAACCCTGTTGTGCCTCCTCTTGGGGCAGAGATGAACCCAGTATTGAAGAGAAAGAAGGTATTTTTTTATCTTCCATTTTAGAAAGTTTTGTGTTTTCTCTTAGGGTAAAGACGAGCCATGTTGTGTCTCCTCTTGGGGAAAAGATGAACCCAGTACTAAAGAGAAAAAATGTATTTAATGCACTTCAAGTAGTGGGATGATAGTTACAAACTGCCTGCCAATGTCTCCTTTGTCCGAGACAGTAGAAACTGTCTCGCCCAAAGGAGATAGTGACCACCAAGCTATTTGCTTCCTACTCGATAGTTATATCTTCCAGTGGCTATAAATACCCACCTACACACTTGTGCACGAGACCAAGATAAGACCACAAAACAGAGACGAGCGCTTGGCAAACTTTGAGAATAAGAGAGAGTTCTTCAACTACTTTCAGGTGTCTTTCGGCGTTTCCTTGAGTTCAAGCTTTGACTTGTTCTTGAGAAGAGTGTTCATCTTACTTTGCTAAGATATTCACTGCAGTTATTGTTTCCCTGTTCAAACAATAACTTTTCATCTTCTTTATATATGACTTGGAGCTTTGATTCAGTGGTCATGCATAACGCATCCCCGGCACAGACAAAAATCCCATTCAAGAAGAAGCTACTACATAGAAATTTCTGTGTGTGTTTCTAAGGAACATAAGTTTTATTTTTTTGAAAAGAAGAGTTATACACGTGTAAAGCTCATTCATTTTATTTCTGTTAAAATATTTTAATGGAAATGATAAAGAAAATCATTCCTGACGTAAACACACTGGCGACCACACTGGGAGCCAACAGTCTCTACTTTAAGACTATAGTGCCACAGTCAATCAAGATTTAAGTCGATTCAACAGTCGAATACGAGTTCGACCAAGCAAAGTTCGAGGAGTATCTCAAAACAAATCTTCTGAATCCTTTCATCTCGAAACAAATTTCTTGGTCATCGATATTTTCTTGATAACCAGAATCCTCTCGTGAAGCGAAAAATAACAAAATAACTTATTTCCTTCATCCATGATCCTGGTTATTTTCAATGACCAGGATTATTTCATCAACCCTCCCACTGTGATCACCAGCGTGTTTGCATCGGGAATGATTTTCTTTGTCATTTCCATTAAAAACATTTTAACAGAAACAAAATGAATGAGCTTTACACATGTATAACTCGTCTTTTCAAAGAAACAAAACTTGTGTTCCCTAGAAACACACCCAGAAACTTCTACGTAGTAGCTTCTGCTTGTGTGAGATCTTTGCCTGTGTCGGGGATGTGTTATCCAAGGATAACCGAATCAACGTTCCAAGTCGGATACGAAGAAGATAAAAAGTTAATATTTCAATGGGGAAACAAGAACTAAAGTGAATATCTTAGCAAAATAAGATGAACACTCTTCTCAAGAATAAGTCAAAGCTTGAACTCAAGGAAATGCCGAAAGACTCCTGAAAGTGGTTGAAGAACTCTCTTGTTCTCAAAGTTCACCAAGTGCTCGTCTCTGCTTCATGATCATATGTTGGTCTTGTGCACAAGTGTGTAGGTGGGTATTTATAGCCACTGGCAGTTGTAACTATCGAGTAGGAAGCTGTTGTTGAAGTATCAGCAACTTGTTGTTGAAGTGGTTCAGTTGCTCGACACTTATGTGATTCCAAGTTCGCGTAATAACAAACTCCATCCATCTGTTCCAAGGCCTTTGCAAATTGATGGGCCTTTCATTAGCATTGTCTCTTAGAGTTGGCAAACTTTTGAAGGACTCCTTAACTAGGGAGGAGTCATTGTAAGCAGAATCTTCGTCAGAGTTGTCACCTTGAGTCTTCATTGGTGCGGAAGGCTGGAAAACCTTCTTCGAAGATGAGATCATCCTGCACATGCAGGGAGAAGAGGATCTTGATGAATACGAGGAAAGATATTCCTCAAACTTTGCTTGGTCGAACTCGTATTCGACCATCGAACCGACTTGAATGTTGCTAGGCTACAATACGACAGTCCCGATGATGGGACTGTTAGCTCCTACTATGGTCGCCAACGTATTTGTCTTGGGAACAAGTTTCTTTACAGCTTTCATTAAATTATTTAAAAGAAACAAAAGAATAAGCTTTACATGTGTAACTCTCTTCTTTACAGAGAAAAAAAAATTGTGCTCCCTAGTAACACGTACAGAAACACCTACGTAGTAGCCTCTGCTTGCGTGAGATTCTTTGCTTGTGTTAGGGATGCATTATCCGTGTGCCACTGAACAATGTTTTCAAGTTGGATACGAAGAAGGCTTAAGGTTAATATTTTTGTGCGGAAACAAAAACCGAAGTAGGTGTCTTAGTAAGGTAAGATAAGTACTCGTCTCAAGGTCAAATCTAAACTCGAACTCAAGGAAACACCAAAAGACTCTTGAGAATGCTCGGGAGTGGATGGAGAACTTTCTCTTGCTCTCAAAATTCACTAAATGCGAGCTTGATTCTACTTATTACGCCTTGGTACCATGTACAAGTGTGTAGGGGTGGTATTTATAGCATTAGGGAGCCATAACCGTCAAATAGAATGCAAATATCCCCTTGGCCACTGTCTCATGCTTGCGAGACAGTGGACGCTATCTCGGCCAAAGGGGACAGTGGACACTGTCTTGTTTTAAGGTGACAGTGGTAGGGGTTTTATAACTTCTCTCTCACTACCTTAAAGTGCATTAATTAGCGCACTTTTTGAGGATAGTGGGTGTGTTTCTATTGTGTAACTGTCCACCCACGTTAATAAACCTCCTCACATGGTTATGGAGTCAGGTAGGCCCCATGAAACCAAACAAAAAGCACCAATTAGACTTAGGAAACTGGCTCATACTTGTGAGACAGTAAACATTGTCTCACATATGTGAGATAGTCTACACTGTCTCGTATATGCGAGATAGTGGAAGTTGTCTCACAAGCAGTGAGATAGTTCCATGTCTCATTCGGCTCGACGTTTTATACTTTCCTTTGCATTCCTTCATGTTGGTTGGTCTTCTTTGACTTAGATGATGACATTCTTTATCTTCTCTCTGATTTAATCTGATTGTGAGACCCATAGGTAATTTTTGATGCCTAGAGACACATGTAAAGCAAAGGCTGACTCAGCTGTCAGCCCACACTTTGCCACCGCCCTATTGTGCTCGGTCGAAGTGACCAATCAACCCCTTATACTCCTGGTATAAATAAAGGTACTATTCATACATATGGAGGATTAGAAAATCTTACCTCCTGACATACATACTGTATAATTTTAGGAATAGATAGTTCTTATTTTTCTATCAAGCTCATCAACTAACTTGATCGTTGAAGGTACAACGGGAGAATCAATCCCCGCCCTCTCACGAATCTCTACACGTTTAGATTGTTCAAAACCCCAATTCAAGAACTAGATATAAAGTTAGGGAAGAAAACGGCCCCTTTTTAATATAGAATAAAACTGATCCTTTTCTGGATTCAACTGACTCTGTGATCTTAGTCAACAACAATAAAGAAAGTTGAAGTCATTCTAGAGTCTAGTAGCGTGCCTCAAGTTAACATGGTTATGACTAAGTTTGCTGGATCAATTGAAGGCTATGTTTCAGTTAACCCCGAGTTACTATCTATTTATGAAGCCCATGGATAGTTGGTACATACTAGTGCAAATATACATATTTGTATTAATGGAGTATTGTATGTGTCTTACCAGCCTGCAAATAGAAATACCGTAAAGATGGAACCAAACTACATCTAAGGTGTTAGCATATGGATAAGGGGACCTGAAGCTGCCTTCAAGGCGAGTTCTATCATTACACACGGCACATCACATTTCTTCTATTTGGTGAAACATAATCAGTGGTTCATGTCAAATTAAGGAAGGTGTAGGTTGTCTAAAAATCACCGCAGATAGGTGATTCCCCATCAAACTCTCTTTAATAGAGCGATAGGTTTACAAACCCGTCAAGTTAACATCATATCTCTGACGACCAAATCAGTTTATCGACTCTCTTTAATAGAACGATAGGTCTACAAACCCGTCAAGTTAACATCATACCTCTGACGACCAAATCAACTTATCAACTCTCTTCAATAGAGCGATAGGCCCATAAAATACTGTTATGTTAACATCAAACCTCTAACAGTCAAACCTCCCCCCAATGAACTTGTTAATCCTTTTTTAACAAGAATAGCAAGTTTTTATTGTAAAATTCCTAGCGGATTAAACATTTTTTAAAATTATCCTAGTGATAATAAAGAAAATTTCTGAATTTTATTTTAAGTGAAAATTCATGCCAAGTTAATACTATACCTCTGGCACTTCTAACTTTCTTTCAGTATTTCAAGTGAAAACATAACACAAGAAGAAATAACGACAAAGTCTACGTATTCAACATCGTAGCACCAGAATCCATGCCTCACACGCATGGAGAACTTTATCTCGACTCCTAAACATAGATAAGTCTACGCCTAACACGTGTTTTAGACTTTTGCCACAAAAAAAATACCAGAATCCATGTCTGGGGGACTTTATTTCGATCCCTAACTAGAGATAAGCCTATGCCTAACACGCATCACCTGACTAAAGCCTACATATTCAATATCGTAGCAGGTTGTTATTAATAATATCATAATCCATGTCTTACACGCATAGGGGACTTTATCTCGATTGGTAATTAGAGATAAGTCTGTATCTAACACATACTGCTGAGTGGCCTATTCCTACAATAATGGCGAAGTCTATGTATTCAACATCGTAGCATCAAAATCTATGCCTTTCATGCATGAGGGACTTTATCACGATCCCTAGCTAGAGATAACCCTACACCTAACACGTGTTACCGGTTAGTATTTTACCATAAAAAAGACACCAGAATCCATGTCTGGGGGACTTTATCTCGATCCCTAATTAGAGATAAGTCTACGCCTAACACGTGTTGTTGGTTAGTCTTTTTTCGTAAAAATAACAATGTCTATGTATTCGATGTCATATCATTAAGTCTAAGATAGCTCATTCTTTTAGCATAATATTTCATGTGAAACGGATTTAGAAAATCCACATGCTAGCCCGACTCAAACGGTAGTCGGTAAAGGCTTATCAAATCTGTTAATGGCTGAGGGTTTGCTAAAAATCCTATGAATATTTTGGGCCCATTAGCTTAATGGATGTGAGCCGAGACTTGAAACAGATGAGCTAAAGACAAGTCTCAAAGACTTAATCAAAAATGCATGAAAGCCACCTCCGCGTCTCAAGTCAAAACGCCAAGTTCAGACTCGCATTGCAAAAACCACAATGCCGAGATCACACCCGGGTTTCAAATTTAAAAATGCAAGGGTGAGACCCGCGCCTCAAATTCAAAACGCAGGGGTCCACCCCCGCATTCCAGAAGTAGGATTATGACTCATACCTTCACACAGGTCCTACGTGGCAAATCCTTTTAACCAAAATTTCTTTGAAGCCAAGATCAGAGTTGGAATCCAAAGTATTTCAAAAATTCATCCCAGTCAACCGCAAACTTTTGAAAATTTTAGAGGGGGTTCTGTAGGTTATCTAAAAATTACTGCAGATAGTTGATCCCCCATCAAACACCAATGATGAAAGTTATAATTTAACGACTTTCAGAAGACTACAATTTGAAGACTTTCACGTAGATCGATGAAAGTTTCAATCGGACGATCTTCATAACAACTGATAAAAGCTCTAATCAATAGCCTTCACAAACAACAACGGGAGTTACAATCTGACGACTCTTATATTTTCAAGGAACCAAGAAGAAGATTACTAGATGATGATCTTTGCAACGCTCTAGCAAAAGATACCACAAATTAATGGTCTCTTCACATCAAAATGCAGAGGTCCTCCCTGGGTTATAACATCAAAATACAGAGGTCAGACCTATGTTTCAACATCAAAACGTTGATGTCTTAAACATGCGTTTCAACATCAAAATGTAGAGGTCCTCCTTACGTTGCAACATCCAAACGCAGACTTCATTGCTACGTTTTTATCCCAAAACGCAGAACCCAACTCTGCATTCCAGATCCAAATGCATAGTTCATTCTTGCATCTCAAAGTCAAAATACAGAGCGACATGTGCGTTCTCAACTGCCAAAACATGCCCAACTCTGTGTTTTAGTTCTAAAACGTAAAGTTCAAGCTCAGAACGCCATTTTTGGTGTTTGACTCGTTTAAACACGAGCTGAACGGTTCCAAAACCATTTCCTATAATTTGAGGGGATTACAACCCCACTTAGGAGCAAATTAAGGGGGGCGGTTATAATACCCCTTAATCCCCTATAAATACCTCAAAACTCAGAAGAGTTCGAGGTGATCTTTTTTGGGCAGATCAAGATCGGAGACCATTGAGCAGCTTCTAGCATAAAATCACAAAGGGGGAGATCGGCGTTCATCCTTCAGTGATGTTCAACAATAGGGAGCTTTCATCCTTGGTTATTAACTGATTTTCAGTTCAAATCAACTCTTTTTTAAGAGTTTAAACTCGCTCTGAGTTATCAACTCATTCAGAGTTTCAAACTTACCATGCAAGTTATCCTCAACATTAATAAAGAGGATTCAACCATGTTCCACGAGTTCAAGACGTCCGGATCATCAACGAGAAGCAAACTCGACGTAAACATTCGAGAGAGACATCTCATCGCTATCATGAAGAACCCAGACTTAAATAAAGGAGAGAATTCACATCAATTCTCTTCTCTTTTGTAATCAGGAAATTCGAATTGTAATTAAGTTTAAGAGAGTTGTAAACATTCTTTTTCTAATCGGTTAGAAAGAATAAATCAAATTCAATTCTTTTATTTTCTTATTACAAATTTTCCACCAAACAGAGGGTTATGATTTTTTTTAAATACAATAAAGTGGTTATATTGCATTCTGGATCTTTTATTTTTAAGTGCTATGATTCTAATAGAATGTTTAAGGTTAAAGCAATACCTATTTTCAGTTCTGAATTAAATAATATTTCTTTTCTTTATTATCCTATTAGTAACAATATTAAATTATCCGATATTTGGCATAAACGTCTTGATAATGTTAATTTTAATTTTGTAAAAAAGAATAACAAAACTTAATATGATTCCAAAACACTCTATAGATCACAGTAAAAATATCAAGTATGTGTAACAAATAAACAAACAAGGAAACATTTTCATTATGTTGATAGAAATTTAGAGTTGCTTGATTTAGTTTATACCGATATTTATAAATTTAATGGTGTTTTGACCAAAGATAAGAAGAAATATATTATCACATTTATAGATTACTATAGAAAAAACTTGTTATGTTTACATGTTTAAAACTAAAGATGAGGCTCAAGAAAAATTTATCATTTTTAAGAATAAAACTAAAACTCAAACTGATAAGAAACTTAAAAGGTTAAGACCTGATAGAGGAGGAGAATATGCATCGAATCAATTTACTTTTATGTTAATCTTTTAGCATAGTGCATGAGAAAACTACTCCTTATTCTCCTCAATCTAATGGTGTAGCAGAACAAAAAAGGAAAATATTGAAGGATATGATTAATAGCTTACTTAAAAGTTTTGGGCTTCCTAAATATATATATAGAGAGAGGTTTTGAATACGGCTTGCTGTATTTTGAATATAATCCCTCAAAAACATAAGGAAAGTAATCCATTTAAACTTTGGACAAGTCGAAAGATAAGCTTGAAGTACCTTAAATTGTGGGGTTGTCTTGCAAAAGTAGTAACCCTAGAACACAAGAAGAAGAAGCTAGGTCCTAAGACAATAGACTCTATTTTTTAGGTTATGTAGAAAACACCAATGCTTTGAGATTCTTAGTGATTAAATATGAAATATCTGGCATAGATGTTAATAAAATTATTGAATTTCGTGATGCAATATTCTTTGAGGATGTTTTCCCTATGAAAACTAGAATGCCTCAAAATATTTCTAGTGAAAATCTCATCTTTGTCTCAACTTCTATTCCTAATCATTTGGAAAGGATGATAAATGTGGTGGAAAAAAAAATTCTAAGTCTGAATCTAAAAGATCAGATGATTTAGATGAACTTAGGAAGAGTAGGAGAGCAAGGATTGTCAAGGATTTTGGAAGTAACTTTGTCACTTACAATATTAGGGAGGATCGTTCTTCCTAAAGATCGACTTATGGCCTCAAAAGAGGCTAAAAAGTAGAGAGGTGCTGTCAAAACTAAAATGGATTCTATTGCCTCTAACGGGACATGGAAGTTAGTTGATCTCCCTCCCGGGTGCAAGACAATTGGATCTAAATGGGTCTTTAAAAGGAAAATAAAACTAGATGGAACCATAGAAAAGTTTAAGACCAGACTTATTGCTAATGGGTTCAAACAAGTTGAAAGAATTGATTTCTTTAGCACATACTCTCCAGTTGCCCGGATGATTATGATTATAATGCTTATTGTATTGGCTTCTATATATGATTTCACAATCAACCAGATGGATATGAAAACTACTTTTCTTCATAGTTTTCTTTAGGAAGAGATTTATATGGATTAGCCTGAGAGATTTGTAGCACATGGCAATAAAAATAAAGTATATAAACGTGTGAAGTCTCTATACAGACTTAAACATGCCCCTAAACAATGACATAAATTATTTGATACGACTATCATTAATTTTAGTTTCAAAATGATTCAGTCTAATAAGTGTGTTTATAGCAAAGTAAGATGTGATTCATGTATTCTTATGTGTATTTATATTGATGATATTCTATTATTTGGATAAAATATTAGGATAATCAATGAGACTAAGTCATTCTTGAGTAGTAAGTTTGATATGAAGGACATGAGAGTCGCTGAAAATAAATTTTAGCCTAAAATTGAGTAGATCAGTCAAGATCATAGCAATTTTTAAATCTTACTATGTTGAGAAGATGATTGAGAAAATTAACTATAATAATTACAAACCTGTCAAAACTCCATATAATCCTTCAGTAACTCTCTACAAGAATATAAGTGGGGTCTCTGTATCTCAATTGAGATATTCTCAGATTATTAGAAGCTTGATTTATCTTACAAATTTCATGGGACTAGATATTTCATACTCAGTTTCTAAATTAATTAGATACACTAGCTATCCAAATAAGACTTACTGGGAGGCCTTGGATAGGATACTTCGGTATCTGAAGGAAACTATTTCCCTTATGCGCATTAAGTTAGATTCTCTCATGTTCTAGAGGGGTACAATGATGCTAGTTGGATTGCTATGGGTTCAGGTAATAATGGTTGTACATGATATGTATTTACCTTGTGTCATGGTGCAGTCGCCTAGAGATCTGTCAAGCAGACTATTTTGTCTCGATCTACTTTTAAGATAGAGCTATATGCTTTGGATACTACAGGTTTAGAAGTCGAGTAGCTTAAAGGACTTATGTCTGAGTTCCCTATGATAAGAAAGACTATTCTTGCAATCTCTGTGCATTGTGACAATGTGACCACAATTGTAAGGATCAAGAGTTCAACGTATAACCGCAAGACTCGACATCATATCCAAGTACGAATAAAGACCGTGAAAAATTTTGTGGATGAAGGGGTAATTGTTGTGGATTTTGTCATATCCAAGGACTACACATCTCTTTACAAAAAGACCTGAGTTGTCACTAGATCTTTAATCCAGGTTGAGGATGGGACTAAAACACTTACCTAACTCATTGACGATAGTAACCCAACTTATCTGAGTAGAAATCCCACAAAGTAGATTCGGTAACAACAAGCTATTACGTGAGTTGAACGCTTAATCATAGATTGATACTTTGTATATGAGTCTATCCTCATATATACCTAGAAGGTGTTGTTAACTGCTAGTATAGTAAGAGCATTTTGACTCTAAATCGGATCAAGTCTTTAAGACGAGAAGCAAGCACTACATCCATAGAGATACCCACCTATATGAACATGATTGGGTGGCTACAGTTAGAGGAAGCAGGTTATTGCTTGAAAATATTCATGAAAATGATAAGAATGCATGGCTATAATGACCTAAAAATTGCTACTATAGCCTATATCGTGTTATGCCAATGAACATCACTATATTAAAGGTTCAAGTTCAAGACTTAGTGTCACGCCCCGCTTCCCAAAATACCCGGAAATCGGAACGTGAACAAACCCGCGACGTATTAGATTGAGAAGAAATATACACTATTATTTTTTTTCCTTTTTCTTCTCTTTTCTTCTCAATCCAATATGCTAAGCGTGTTGAAATAAATACAATGCTAAGGCATAGGTCCACGATCACAGTGACGAGAATATAATAAACAACTCAGAACCAAAAGATACATATCACAACTAAAATGATCATCCAGACATAATATATAATAAACAACTCAGAACCAAAAGATACATATCACAACTAAAATGATCATCCAGACATAATATTCGGGCCAAACATGCCCTTATAAAAGATACATATCACAACTAAAATGATCATCCAGACATAATATTCGGGCCAAACATGCCCTTATACAAACGATCTGAATGCTAGAAAATATTAAATACAACGATCAAGCGGAAATGGAAAGTGCAATAAAAGTAAACTAAGGACCAACAGCTGATAAAAGAAATAACTAGGCTTTGGCTTCTTCTGCTTGGTCTACAAAGCACTCCTGCGGGGGATCCTCTGGCTTCTGTACGATTCCGAACTGAGGCTGTTCGTCTCCTAAATCTGACGTACACCAGAGAAAACAGGTGTACGTCAGCGTGTATGGCACACGACAAGATCCCACAAGGGAGAAAAGTAAACGGTCGAACGACCAATGCAAGAACAAGTAATAATAGTAAAAGACTTTCAAAGATGGAATTTGTATAGCATTTCAAAGGTATGGGATTTGATAGCATTTCACTGATATTGGCGGCTAAAAAGACTTTCTTTGGAACATTTATTCTCCTCTTCTTAGTGCACAATTCTTTTAAAAATTTAGCATAAGATGGAATTTGTTCAATTACATCTAAGAGAGGAATGTTGACCTTAACCTGTTTGAATGTTTCTAGGATCTTCTCCTCCTGAGGAGAGTGTTTCCTAGACCTGAGTCTATCTGGAAAGGGAGCAACCGGTCTAAATCTATCAAAAGCAGGCCCAGGTTCGGGTTCAGGTTCTTGGTCATCTGAGGGGAGTGCTTGTTGAATAGATTCATCAGAAGGAGAAGGAATTTGTATAGGATCAAGAGTTTGACTTGGAGGAATTCTCAATTGATTATCGACCTGTCTACCTGACCGAAGTGAATGGATTGCATTCACTTGGGCTTCATAGGATGAACTGCATCATGTGTTCTTAGGGTTGACCACGGGTTGACTCGGAAATTTTCCTTTCTCTCTTTCACTCACGGCACTAGCTAGTTGACCAAGTTGGGATTCTAATCTAGCTATAGCTTGAGTGTTGGAGTTGAGCATTTGTCCGGTTGATTGCATGAAGGAATTCAGCGTGCTAGACGTTTGAGTCAACATATTCGTGGTTTGAGTAGAGGCCTTAATTATGATTTCTAAACCCCTTTCCAAGACATTGAGACGTTTATCCTGATCTGGATTGTGAGGAGTCTGAATTACAGCTTGATGAAGAGGAGACTGATTTTGATACGGCAGATTGGGTTGTTGAAATTGTGAATGAGAATTGAACGGAACTGTATTTCCCCTAAGAAAATGTTGGTTCGAAGCGGGAGTGAAGTTTTGAGTTCCGGGAGAATTTCCTTGATTCCATGCAAAGTTGGGATGATTTCTCCAACCTGGATTATAGGTTGGAGAAAATAGATCATTTCTAGGATGCTGGAATGCAGCGTTCATCTGTTCTAATGCATTGTTGTTTCCTAGGAGAGGGCATTCCTCTGAAACATGGGTAGGAGACTGACAATTGTGACATCCTGGGAAAGAAACATGATTGAGTTGAGCTGGAGCTCGTTCCTTAATTTCTAAGACTTCTAACCTCCGCAGAATTGTCGCCATCTTCGCTTCAAAAGCAATGTTTGACTCCAATGAAAGACCACTAGACTTAGAATGAGGAACTGATAAAACCCTGTCATCACAGTATTCCCATTGCATTGTTTTTTCAGAAAGACTCTCTAAAAACTCCCACACTTCATCAGCGTTTTTCCTCATAAAATCCCCGTGGCACATTGATTTTAAGGAAGTTTTTGCAGAATAATCTAATCCCTCATAAATTATTTGGCACAATCGCCATTTTTCTAAACCGTGATGAGGACATTGGATGAGAAGATCTTTAAATCGGTCAAAATACTTCCAAAAAGGTTCTCCCGGGATAATTTTAAAGTTTTGAATGCTGTTCCTAAGCTTTACCATTTTATGAATAGGGAAAATTTTCTTAAGAAAAACGGTGACAAATTCATCCCAAGTTGAGATGGAATTTGTTGGTAAGCTGTACAGCCATTTTTTAGCTTTATCCTTAAGAGCAAATGGAATAAATCTAAGCTTAACCGCATCTTCATTTAATTCTCTCATTTTAATCATAATACACACTTCCTCAAATTCTGAAATAAATATATATGCGTCTTCTGTTTCATTACCAAGGAATTTGGGAAGTATGTTTATGTATTGCGGTCTAAGCTTAAAATTTATTCCATTTGTTTCGGGGAGCCTAATGCACGAGGGGATTGCATTCCTAATGGGATAGCACATATCCTGAAGAACTGGTTGATTTGCCATTTCTTGGATTGGTTCAACACGGATTAAACGATGAGAATTATCTCGAACCCAAATTTGCATACACCAAAACAATTTTTTTTTAAATTAGTTTTTTTTAGGAAAGAAAGAAAGAATTTTTTTATGAGAAGATAAAGGAAAAGAAAAATCCTAACTAAAACAAATCAAAGCAATCACTTTTCAATCAACTCTAATTCTAGGGTTTAGCCTAACTCCACTAGACCAGCTCCTAACCAAAAACTCCTACAGTGAAAAGATCAAAGTTTTACCCAGGTAGTTAGCCAGGTAAGGATAGTACTAGAGGGTGATCAAAGATCAATTAAGTACCTCTTTCCTTGCGGAGCGCTTTACGCAACCCCTAAACCTTGCCTTAGACACCAACTAATCTGAGAAAACTTAAACCGGTTCACTTAAGGATTTCTTGTTCCTTATTGAGCTCGAATCCTTAGGGGCCAACGTCTAATGAGTTTTTATTAGGCTTGGGTGGTGTAGTGAGGAATTAGTGATTTTTGGGCTAAGGAAAGGGTGATGAAATCCCTCACCTTATCTTGATTATGAGGTTTTGCCCTTAAATATTTTTAAGTGTGTGTCAAATCAAGATGCTCAAATCACTTGGTGAATTCCTACACTATATGAAATGCAACCCTATGAATTAAAAGCAACTAAAAAGGATGGAAAAGAAAAATCTTTTTTTTTAATTAGGGTTAACAATCAAACAAATGAGAAGGGGGAAATTTGTTTGAATTTATTATCTTGTTAGTAAATGTCAAAGTGGAGGATGAATTTTATTATGGTTAACAAAAAATAAAATCCTTTTTTTTAAGTCCTAATTGTCTCTAATTTTGAAGAATTAGCTAAAGGGTGGAATTAAAAACTAGAAAGAGGACTTACCCGAAATCAAATCTTCAAATCCTAGCTCTCCAATCCGCGATCTTCAAGCTCCAAGCGTTTCCTTAACAAAAAACACACAAGTTAAAGAACCAAAATAATTAAAACCTACTTAAGCACCTTCCCCGGCAACGGGGCCAAAAACTTGGTGCGGCATAAACATGTACCAAAAAGGTTGCAAGTGCATAACCGTGTTAAGTTATAGTATTTAAGATATCGATCCCACGAGGAAGGTGTTTTGTAGGAGAAAATATAAAATCGGTTCTTATGTTGTGTGTGTGACAAATAAGATTGATGAGTGAATGTGATTATGAAGAGATTGAGATAGTGAAAATAGTGTGTAAATAGGTGCAAATATAAGTGAGAGTGGATTTGAAAAAGAATGAGTATGAAAAAATGAATAAAATCAAGAAACAAATAAAAAATCAAGAATGAAGAACAAAATTCTAGAATAAAAGAAAATGCAAGAAATTAAAGATGGTGGATTCAATTATAGATATGGGTAATCTAAAATTGAACCCACTTCTTAGAAAAGGGTGATTCCCTAGAGGGTTCTAGCCTAAAGGCGAATCAAACAAAATAAAAATAAACAAAAAGAAAAACTAAACCCAAGAGGGTTCTAGCCTCAAGGTGAATAGTATAAGAAATTAAAATCTAACTACAAAATAAAGTGCAAAATCTAAACTACAAAATAAAATTGCAAGAATTAAATGCAAGAAAATAAATCTACTCTATAAGCATGAAATAAATCTAAGGCAAGAGGGTTCTAGCCTCTTGGCTATTTAACAAGAAAATAAAATCTAAACTACAAGCATAGAAATAAATCTACACTAATAAACTAATAAGCAATAAAAGAGAAAAAGAAAAGAAATGCAAACCTTCAAATAATTCTTCATCTTCATCTTCATCTTCATCATCCAACAAAGAGAAGAAGAGAAAAATTTAAAGTGGTGAAAAAATTATTATTATTAATTATAATAAAAATTACAATTTTGGAAGGTCTTCTTAATTAAGAGTAGCCCTCCTCTCCAAAAGGAGTTACAAAAATTTTCACACCCTTAACCGCTCACTCTCTACCACTATTTATAGTAATCATCAATGAGTATGAGCCATTGGATTTGTCTTGAGCCCCAAGCAAAGCAATCTCCACCTTTGAATTTGTTAGTGAAGAAATAGGTTGGAATTGCTTTTTTTGTTTTTCTCTAGCCCATATGGTTTTTAAATCCAAGTCCGGTCCACTTGATAAAATGAAAATGTAAATCTCCAATCAAAGCTAATCTCCAGCCCAAGCCAGCAGGTCCGGTCATTTGGTTTTCAAAAAAAAAATCAAAGTTCGGCCCATCAATTCATTCAGCCCAAGCCAGCAGCAATCAAATTCGGTCCATTGGCTTCATTTCATTTTCAAAACAGAAATTGAGATCTGTAGCAATCAGTCCATTGAAACCGGCCCATTCATGATTTTCAACTTCAAATCTCCAGCAGCTGGTGTAATCTTTTTGATGGGCTTTGGGCCTTCAAAAATTCAAAATTTCACTTGTGAAACAAAAAAAGAAGAAGCTGCCATGGACATTTGGGACATTTGGGCTTTTGGGCTTTTAAAATTTAAATATTTTATTTGGCTTCTTGAATTTCTCTTATTTCTTCATTTACTCAAGGGCCTTTGTTGAGAGATGGGATTTTTGGGATTTATTCTTTATTAACCTACAATTAACGATAAAAGCAATTATTAGTGGTATATTTATTCATATAAAATAGATAATGAGCGTATAAAATTGTAATAAAATATGATTATCAAATACCTCCACACCTAAACTTTTGCTAGTCCTCTAGCAAAGAAAATAAAAAGAAAAGAAAACCTAACTCACTTTCGCAGGAATCGCGGTTGTATTTAGCGCATATAACAAGTCTTTAAACCCATAGGTTACCCTAGTGGACGAGTTATAGTCTCGTGAGGATTTGTAGTGAATATACCCACAAAATTCGGTCAACTTGCCAAATTAAAGAAGTAAGTAAATAACTAAATTCACTTGATAACTTTTAGATAATCTAATTGGAGCCAGTTATCACTCAAGAAAACATTTTTATATATAACTCTAAGGTATATTTTCAAGAAAATCTTCTCATTGTAGCAATATAAAACCAAGTCAAACTTAGAAATTTAATTTAAAAGTTTTGAAAAGAACATGATGACTCTTTGTTTTAAATAAATTTCAAGTTGCTTGATTTAAAATATTTTTTAAGACCATATATACAACTATAAAACATTTATTAAATTTTTTTAACTCTTTCATCATTGGTGATTTTTTTTTTCTACTTTAACGGGCTTTCTTAGTGACCTTTTAACTAGTTTTGGGCCAATGGATCCCAACCCAATTGGGCTTAGGTCATTAAGTATGGAAATACTCCTTGGGCTTAATTACTCGGTCAGCTTAGGCTTTATAAGATAGAATCACCTAGAATTCAAGAGTATTATATTTTTTTTTTCTTTTTGGTGCCCATTTTTCGCACTCTTCTTTTGCAATTTTTTTTTGTATATATATATATATTTTGAAAATATGTAAATCAAGACACTTTGAAAAAATTATTTTCAACTCTAAGTTAAGCATGTAAAAATTTCATTATTTTAAATAAAAATCCAAGTTAAGGCTTAAGTAAAGTATACTACTTTGAAAATCATTTCTTAAGAAATTTATTTAGAGTTATCATAAAAGGTGAACTTAAGTAAATAACTAACTAGGGATTAGAAAATTTTAAATTTATTAAATAAATCAATTATTACATAACTCTATCAATTTGGCAAGTGACGATATTTTTAAAAAAAAAATTTTAGAAAAGAAAAAAAACAAAAATGTAACTAAAAATGTAAAATAAAGAGAAAAAATAACTAATTCCTACCCCCACACCCAAATTTTGCATTGTCCTCAATGCAAACTCTATGATGCATAAAGTAAAGCAGATAAGAAGTGAAGCACTTACATTTGGTTGGCTGATAAAAATCTGCAATTACCTTTGGTCTGAGGAGGATGAAATCAAAAATTTATTATTTTTTCTTTTTTTTCTTTTTTTTTTCTTTTTTTTAACAACTGAACAAGAAACTCTCAAATGAGAGAAGAATAAATTCTTTTTATTATTCTGAAGTAAACAAAATAAACAATGTAGAATGAAATATTTAGAATGAAATATTCAACATGAAGAGTTTCTGTTCTACATTGAATCCTACCTTACTGTTGAAAATTCTTCCCCGGGTTTTAAACAAATTCAGAATGATTGAATCCTACCTTACTGTTGAAAATTCTTCCCCGGGTTTTAAACAAATTCAGAATGATATAATCAATAATGTGAATTTCCAAGAATCTTAGGGTGTTCAATAATTCTTGCAACAAAGTAAGGTAGATATTATTAGTGTCATGCATTTTACATTTCTTAGACTCTTGTACTGTGAAGTTTTGTGTTCAAACAACCAATTCTTCTGTGAAGTTCTGAAAATTTGGTTGTTGATTATTCTTCAGGAATCTAAGTTCATCAAGAAAAAGTTCTTCAAAATTTAATTCAAAGCAGCAAATGTTTAACACAGTTTTATTATTCTCAAGGACCTGATCTGCTTCTTCTAAAAACTCCAACTCTTTATCAAAAATTTCCTCAAAACTCAAATCAGACTCTTCTTCTTCTTCTTCTTCTTCTTCTTCTTCTTCTTCTTCTGATCTTTCCTGAATGTAGTTTATTTCTAGAGGCTGATTATTTGGTTGGTCCCCTGGATTAAAAATGTTGAGATCAGCAGTCAAATTCCCAAAGGACAGCTTCATTTGACCAGTTCTACAGTTGATGAGAGCATTAGAAGTGGCTAAGAACGGTCGTCCTAAGATGACAGGTGTCTGTCCTTTGGGATTGGAAACAGGCTGTGTTTCCAAGACTACAAAATCTACTGGAAAAATAAAGTCTCTAACCTTAATCAGAACATCCTCTAACTCACCCATAGGGATCTTAACAGATCTATCAGCCAACTGTAAGGTGCATTTAGTTGGGTTCAGTACACCTAGACCCAATTGCTGGTAGACTGAATATGGAAGAAAATTGACACTGGCCCCTAAGTCTAAAAGCGCCTTATCAATGTGAGTATTACCAATGATACATAAAATGATGGGGGAACCTGGATCTTTGCGTTTCAAAGGTATGCGATTTGATAGCATTTCACTGATATTGGCGGCTAAAAAGACTTTCTTTGGAACATTTATTCTCCTCTTCTTAGTGCACAATTCTTTTAAAAATTTAGCATAAAATGAAATTTGTTCAATTATATCTAAGAGAGGAATGTAGACCTTAACCTGTTTGAATGTTTCTAGGATCTTCTCCTCCTGAGGAGAGTGTTTTCTAGATCTGAGTCTATCTGGAAAGGGAGCAACCGGTCTAAACCTATCAGAAGCAGGCTCAGGTTCGAGTTCAGGTTCTTGGTCATCTGAGGGGAGTGCTTGTTGAATAGATTCATCAGAAGGAGAAGGTATTTGTACAGGATCAAGAGTTTGACTTGGAGGAGTTCTCACTTGATTATCGACCTGTCTACCTGATCGAAGTGAATGGATTGCATTCACTTGGGCTTCATAGGATGAACTGCATCCAGTGTTCTTAGGGTTGATCACGGGTTGACTCAGAAATTTTCCTTTCTCTCTTTCACTCACGGCACTAGCTAGTTGACCAAGTTGGGATTCTAATCTAGCTATAGCTTGAGTGTTGGAGTTGAGCATTTGTCCGGTTGATTGCATGAAGGAATTCAGCGTGCTACACGTTTGAGTCAACATATTCGTGGTTTGAGTAGAGGTCTTAATTATGGTTTCTAAACCCCTTTCCAAGACATTGAGACGTTTATCCTGATCTGGATTGTGAGGAGTCTGAATTACTGCTTGATGAAGAGGAGACTGATTTTGATACGGCAGATTGGGTTGTTGAAATTGTGAATGAGAATTGAACGGAACTGTGTTTCCCCTAGGAAAATGTTGGGTCAAAGCGGGAGTAAAGTTTTGAGTTCCGGGAGAATTTCCTTGATTCCATGCAAAGTTGGGATGATTTCTCCAACCTGGATTATAGGTTGGAGAAAATGGATCATTTCTAGGGTGCTGGAATGCAGCGTTCATCTGTTCTAATGCGTTGTTGTTTCCTAGGAGAGGGCATTCCTCTGAAACATGGGTAGGAGACTGACAATTGTGACATCCTAGGAAAGAAACATGATTGAGTTAAGCTGGAGCTCGTTCCTTAATTTCTAAGGCTTCTAACCTCCGCAGAATTGTCGCCATCTTTGCTTCAGAAGCAATGTTTGACTCAAGGCAAGACCACTAGACTTAGAATGGGGAACTGATGAAACCATGTCAGCACAGTGTTCCCATTGCATTGTTTTTTCAGAAAGACTCTCTATAAACTCCCACGCTTCATCAGCGTTTTTCCTCAGAAAATCCCCATGGTACATTGATTCTAAGGAAGTTTTTGCAGAATAATCTAATCCCTTATAAATTATTTGGCACAATCGCCATTTTTCTAAACCGTGATGAGGACATTGGATGAGAAGATCTTTAAATCGGTCAAAATACTTCCAAAAAGGTTCTCCCGGGATAATTTTAAAGTTTTGAATGTTGTTCCTAAGCTTTACCGTTTTATGAATAGGGAAAAATTTCTTAAGAAAAACGATGACAAATTCATCCCAAGTTGAGATGGAATTTGTTGGTAAGCTGTACAGCCATTTTTTAGCTTTATCCTTAAGAGCAAATGGAATAAATCTAAGCTTAACCGCATCTTCATTTAATTCTCTCATTTTAATCATAATACACAGTTCCTCAAATTCCAAAATAAAAATATATGCGTCTTCTGTTTCATTACCAAGGAATTTGGGAAACATGTTTATGTATTACGGTCTAAGCTCAAAATTTATTCCATTTGTTTCGGGGAGCCTAATGCACGAGGGGATTGCATTCCTAATGGGATAGCACATATCCTGAAGAACTGGTTGATTTGCCATTTCTTGGATTGGTTCAACACGGATTAAACGATGAGAATTATCCCGAACCCAAATTTGCATACACCAAAACAATTTTTTTTTAAATTTGTTTTTTTAAGGAAAGAAAGAAAGAATTTTTTTATGAGAAGATAAAGGAAAAGAAAAATCCTAACTAAAACAAATCAAAGCAATCACTTTTCAATCAACTCTAATTCTAGGGTTTAGCCTAACTCCACTAGACCAGCTCCTAATAAAAAACTCCTTAAGTGAAAAGATCAAAGTTTTACCCAGGTAGTTAGCCAGGTAAGGATAGTACTAGAGGGTGATCAAAGATCAATTAAGTACCTCTTTCCTTGCGGAGCGCTTTACGCAACCCCTAAACCTTGCCTTAGACACCAACTAATCTGAGAAAACTTAAACCGGTTCACTTAAGGATTTCTTGTTCCTTATTGAGCTCGAATCCTTAGGGACCAACGTCTAATGAGTTTTATTAGGCTTGGGTTTGTGAAGTGAGGAATTAGTGATTTTTGGGCTAAGGAAAGGGTGATGAAATCCCTCACCTTATCTTGATTATGGGGTTTTGCCCTTAAAGATATTTTTAAGTGTGTGCCAAATCAAGATGCTCAAATCACTTGGTGAATTCCTACTATCAATATGAAATGCTATCCTATGAATTAAAAGCAACTAAAAAGGATGGGAAAAAAATCTTTTTTTTAATTAGCGTTAACAATCAAACAAATGAGAAGGGGGAAATTTGTTTGAATTTATTATCTTGTTAGTAAATGTCAAAGTCAAACAAATGAGAAGGGGGAAATTTGTTTGAATTTATTATCTTGTTAGTAAATGTCAAAGTGGAGGATGAATTTTATCTTGTTAGTAAATGTCAAAGTGGAGGATGAATTTTATTATGGTTAACAAAAAATAAAACCCTTTTTTTTTAAGTCCTAATTGTCTCTAATTGTGAAGAATTAGCTAAAGGGTGAAATTAAAAACTAGAAAGAGGTCTTATCCGAAAGCAAATCTTCAAATCCTAGCTCTCCAATCCGCGATCTTCAAGCTCCAAGCGTTTCCTTCACAAAAAACACACAAGTTAAAGAACCAAAATAATTAAAACCTACTTAAGCACCTTCCCCGGCAACGGTGTCAAAAAATTAGTGCGGCATAAACATGTACCAAAAAGGTTGCAAGTGCACAACCGTGTCAAGTTATAGTATTTAAGATATCGATCCCACGAGGAAGGTGTTTTATAGGAGAAAATATAAAATTGGTTCTTATGTTGTGTATGTGACAAATAAGATTGATGAGTGAATGTGATTATGAAGAGATTGAGATAGTGAAAATGGTGTGTAAATAGGTGCAAGTGTAAGTGAGAGTAGATTTGAAAAAGAATGAGTATGAAAAAATGAATAAAATCAAGAAACAAATAAAAAATCAAGAATGAAGAACAAAATTCTAGAATAAAAGAAAATGCAAGAAATTAAAGATGGTGGATTCAATTATAGATATGGATAATCTAAAATTGAACTTACTTCTTAGAAAAGGGTGATTCCCTAGAGGGTTCTACCCTAAAGGCGAATCAAATAAAATAAAAATAAACAAAAAGAAAAACTAAACCCAAGAGAGTTCTAGCCTCAAGGTGAATAGTGTAAGAAATTAAAATCTAACTACAAAATAAATCGCAAAATCTAAACTACAAAATAAAATTATAAGAATTAAATACACGAAAATAAATCTACTCTATAAGCATAAAATAAATCTAAGGCAAGAAGGTTCTAGCCTCTTAGCTATTTAACAAAAAAATAAAGTCTAACTACAAGCATAGAAATAAATCTAAACTAATAAGCAATAAAAGAGAAAAAAAAGAAATGCAAACCTTCAAATAATTTTTAATCTTCATCTTCATCTTCATCATCCAACAAAGAGAAGAAGAGAAAAATTTAAAGTTATGAAAAAATTATTATTATTAATTGCAACAAAAAGTTATAATTTTGGAAGGCCTTCTCAATTAAGAGTAGCCCTCCTCTCCAAAAGGAGTTACAAAAATTTTCACACCCTAAACCCCTCACTCTCTACCCCTATTTATAGTAATCATCAATGAGTATGAGACATTGGATTTGTCTTGAGCCCCAAGCAAAGCAATCTCCACCTTTGAATTTGTTAGTGAAGAAATGAGTTGGAATTGCTTTTTTTGTTTTTCTCTAGCCCATATGGTTTTTAAATCCAAGTCCGGTCCACTTGATAAAATGAAAATGTAAATCTCCAATCAAAGATAATCTCCAGCCCAAGCCAGCAGGTCCGGTAATTGATTTTCAAAAAAAAAATCAAAGTTCGGCTCATCAATTCATTCAGCCCAAGCCAGCAGCAATCAAATTCGGTCCATTGGCTTCATTTCATTTTCAAAATAGAAATTGAGATCTGCAGCAATCAGTCCATTGAAACCGGCCCATTCATGATTTTCAACTTCAAATCTCCAGCAGCTGGTGTAATCTTTTTGATGGGCTTTGGGCCTTCAAAAATTCGAAATTTCACTTGTGAAACAAAAAAAGAAGAAGCTGCCATGGACATTTGGGCTTTTGGGCTTTTAAAATTTAAATATTTCATTTGGCTTCTTGAATTTCTCTTATTTATTCATTTACTCAAGGGCCTTTGTTGAGAGATGGGATTTTTGAGATTTATTCTTCATTAACCTGCAATTAACGATAAAAGCAATTATTAGTGGTATATTTATTCATATAAAATAGATAATAAGGGTATAAAATTATAATAAAATATGATTATTAGATACCCTCTCTAAAAGTATGATATGTATACTCTTTTTTATTTTTAGCTATAAAATTGTGGATGATTGTTGATATAAATGAATAATAGAGGATTTATATAGAAGAATACTATCTATTTGGTTAGATTCCATAGATAAAAATTAAAATGTATTTAATTAATAGTATGTGAGTTTTAGTACCACATTGACTAAATTGAATGTATTTTAAATGGTTTAAATTAACATACATGTTACATATGGTATAACAAAGGTGTTAGAAATGTACACTTGTGTTGTTATGCTAGCGAGCGGGAACGAGTGTGCAGGCATGTGTGCGAGCAGGCTCGTGCTTACCAGGCCATGCGTGCTGGTCTGTGCGTGCGCGCTGGCGCATGTCCTTTTTGCATGAGCTACATTTAACCAGCCTGAACATCCTTTTTGCATGAGCTACATTTAACCAGCCTGAACATTTTGAATATTACGAACGTTTTAAGATTTGAATGTTAGTTATAGTGGACATTACAAACATTATAATAACTGATATTTAAAGCCTTGTCTAACCCCTTAGCTCACTCGAACCTATATATAGGGCCTCTCTTTTCATTTAAAGCATATAGAAAATAGAAAAAATTCTTCTCTTGTCTTATTTTCACAATTTCGTAAGCTGTTGGTATTGAAGATTCCGTCGAAGTAAAGTTACAATTGAAGTATTCAACAGAAGAGAGCGCTTATTTGGATAAATTTCGTCTCATCTTTGGAAGTATTGTGCATAACCAATGCTATCATAGGTGGGGCATAATTTCTTCAAGGCTAGTATTCTATTCAGAGGGCGATTTGACATTACTATAAAGTATTTTAGACTTTAAGTTTGTCAATTATGGTGTTTTTAACTCTCTGCTCTATTCCTTTATTCCTTTATATAAACCCATTCGTGTTTCACATCACTTATATATCCTAAAGCTTCTTAAAGAATACCTTCTATATATAAGCGTAGATGTAAGGCTTTTAATTTTCAGAATTTTCCCATGTGCCTCTAGCTCACAAGCTAATTTTAGATTTATTTAACCCTTAATATTTGATAAATTTAGCACAAACATGCTCTAACATAATTCTATTATGAACCTATCCTAATTATATTTAAAATAGCACTATAATGAATTTAGCAATGAATTCAACAAACATCAAGGACTAAAAGATTCTAAAAATTAGCTTGTGAGTGTTATATGAGAAAATTAGAGAGAGAGAGAGAGAGTTTGGAAGAAAAATCTCACATTATAAATAGAGCTTATTTTAAATTATTGAAACATATCATAAAGGCTTAACTGCACTTTAATACCCTATAGTTTCCCCTACATTGCACTTATATACCCTCACTTATTTTTGGCTACTTTTAATACCTAAAATTTTTTAAAATCTACCCTTACTACCCTAAGTTATACAAATACGAAAATTTCTCTAAAAATTATCATGCGACGCTCACATGCTAATTTTGGTATGTTTTAACCCTTGTTTTTTTGTTAAATTTACTATTTAAGTTAACAAAATTCTATTTTAAATCTACCTTAATTCTATTGTTAAATAGGACTTTAGTAGGTTTTACAAAAAAAAATAGTAAATATTAAAAATTAAAATATCCTAAAATTAGTATGCGAGTGTCGCATGAAAATCTTCAGAGGAAACTTTTTACGTTTGCATAGCTGATGATACTAAAGTACAAATGTTTAAAAAAAGTTAGAGTACGTAATCCTGCAAAAACAATGGCGGGTATATAAGTTCAAAGTAGGGGAAACTGCATGGTATTTAAGTGTATATGTGTTGCTAAAATGTTTTTCCTTTTAAGAAAAAATTGTTTCATCATATTAAATTTCATGTATCCTCTCAATTGCTAGTATATTGAAATCCCTTTTTTTGTATATGCACATTTAATGGGTTAATTGACATCTAGTTATTTTATTTATCTCTTAACTAAACATTCATATCTATGCTTTAATTGCTTGAATGACTGGTCAAATAAATACTAATTGGATCACTAATCACTTCTAACTTCTTTTTTTCAATTTGAGTTCTATATATTCATTTATTTTTAAGTAATATAGTCTACACAAAATATTACAAAGTTAATTTTGAAGATAAAATGTTGGATGCAATATAATTATCTAATACAAGTTTCCTGATATGTCACAAATTTTCGTTTTCATAAATAATGAAGATATTGTACAAAAAAATTCAATAACTCCAAATTGTTAAAATATTTTTAGTCACAAATTAGCAGAATGTATTAAAAGTAATTAATAATATAATCAGTATTTAATTATATCACAAGTCGTCCAAGCAATTAAAAAAGGTGATTTCTAATTGAGATGACACCCAAAAATAGAAATGAAAAAAAAGGGGAGAAAAAGCATGACTACTTGCCCAAGGATGAAGTACTAATAATTTTATACGTACGTTATCCTAGCTAGGAGTTTAAACATAGAACTTTTTGGGATTAAGAGATTAGAAACATAATTAATGTCAAATGAGGGGAGTTTTCGTCCGCTTTTTGACCTTATAAGTCAACACACATATGAAGACATTCTAAAAAGACAAGAAAAGCAAATGCATGAAGTCCATAAAGCGCGTGAAGCCCACACACAGTCTAGCTGGCAATTTGAAAATTGATGCAGAAGGAAATTCGGTGGACAATAAAAATAGGTTTTCCGGCTGTAGTGGGGCTCAAGAGGTATGCAATTTCTAGATCAAGAAATGAGAAGGGCCTAACTTGCGATTCGTAATTGTTTAACTCGTGACTGTTTTTTGAGCTAATATTCTTTACCCTTATGCATGTGAGTCGGATGTGCTTCCTCTGCGCACAAATCACTTCTTTTTATATCCGTCAATCGTTTGATGCGTAGATGTGATTTTATCTTGGATGAAAAACATGTTAGGACGTTGTCCATACAATGTATCTTGTTTGAATAATAACATATACATTTCAATCTAATCTATGTTTCAAATGATTTAGTATAGAAATATACATGTATAAAACTAGAACGAGGTCAAAAGAATCAAAATATATCTCAAAAGCTTATTTCAGCTTGTGGACCATCTATATGGTTCACATTGACCAATGATAGTGACCATGAGACCATCCATGGTTTCCTTAGATCATCAATCATGCAAAAGTCTAGAGATGTTGAGATCATCAATTGGGTCATAGATCATTGATGGTCACTCGACACCATTGATAGTCGAGAGTCACCATCGATGGTTAGGTGACTAATTAAAAAATTTTAGCTTTTAATCTCAGCCCTTCATTGCATAAGAAGATCTAATCGTCTTCTACATTTTGAAGGGTTGTTTTCAGACCTAATTAGAAGAGAAGAGGAGAGAGAAAGAGAGAGAAAACCTATTATTTGGGTTTGTTGATAAAGGAATCTTTTCGATCCTTTGGAGTCTCATTAATCGGTCACTTGCTGCACATAACATCATCTGATCAGTTCACAGCAAGAAGAGCTACTTTTAAAGTTCATATTCATCTTTGTTCTTCATCGAGCTTCACTTTGATCATACGAGAAACGGTTTGCTAATAGAAAGGGTTATAAGATCATTTTGTATTGAGCTTAATTGTTATTTTCTTTCTTTATATTGCACTTCTTTAATGGAGTACTCAATTCAGTTGAATTGAGGAAGAAGACTAGCTAGGGCTAGGAGGTACTCATTATGAGAGTTAGGTTAGACGACTAGTTCTGGGTTAAAACTATAGTGTGGTCTTGTTAGTCTACTAAATCGGATTTGTGATTCATGAGAACTTTATCATAGTGAGGAAGCCCCTTCACAATAAGGAAGAGTAGCAGAACCACTATAAATTGGTGTGTCTCTAGTTGGTTAGTTTTGTGATTGATATTATTGCTAATTATTGCTTATCGCTATAATTTGTTCCTTTTCATTGCATATTTTGTATTTACATAGAAAATGGTAGGCAACTCAATTCACTCCCCTCTAGACTTCTAGCTCAGGTCTAATAAGTGGTATCAGAGACTAGTTACTCATTTTTAGGCTTCACAACCTAGATTAGAGATATCGAC
This sequence comes from Asparagus officinalis, assembly GCF_001876935.1. Classification (NCBI taxonomy): domain Eukaryota; kingdom Viridiplantae; phylum Streptophyta; class Magnoliopsida; order Asparagales; family Asparagaceae; genus Asparagus; species Asparagus officinalis. Next base: position 46,771,409 of record NC_033800.1, read on the forward strand.
TCTAATCGTCGCAAATGACTTTCCCTAAGGGATACACAGTCAACTGATCACCTCTTTTCGATGGGTCAAACTACACCTATTAGAAGGCATGCATGAAAGTCTTATTGTTCATTGATTATGAGGTTAGGAATATTATTAAAATTGGCTATAGTGAACCCACTATCGTTGTTAATGAGACCGCCATAGTCACACTAGAGCTAAATGGACCCCGTGTGATAAAAAGTTTCTCTTTAAATTCAAGGGTATGAATGCTTTTTTCTACTCTTTACTAAGGAATTTAATCGTGTGTCAACTTGTGCTGGAAATTTGGAAATTCTAGAATTTGCACACAAAAAATTGTCACATGTGAAGGAAGCGAAACTTTGCCATGCTTGTTAGCAAGTACAAAAACTTCAAAATGAAGCCTTCAGAGATCGTTCAAGACATGTTAACATGATTCACTAGTATCAAAGGCCTTAGAAAAATAGTATAGAAACAAAGAGCTTGTGAGAAAACATTTTTTGTTCACTTTCTAGAGATTGGGAGCCGGTATTATGAGAAAAATCAAAGGCCTTAGATAAATAGTATAGGAGCAAAGAGCTTGTGAGAACACATTTTTGTTCACTTTCTAGAGATTAGGAACCGGTATTATAACAAAAATCCTATCTTTTTGAACTTACACCTGAGAATCTTGTAGAAAATCTTCTCACATATGAAGTGCACTTAAAAGAAAGAAAAGATAATTTAGAAGATAGCTCTAAGAAGAAATCATTGGCTTTGAAGGCCAAAAAGGAGAAACTTAAGTCAAAAAGGAAGAAGGAATCAAGTCAAGTTCTGAGGATGACATGAGCCAAGTGGGAATAACTGTCAAAGGGTTCAAATCATTTCTCAGAAAAAAAAATGGTCACAAGTAGCTGCAGAATAAATGGAATCAATTCACGAGTAAGGTAAATAAGTATTTTTTTCTAGTGATTCTGAAACTGAGCCTATTTGTTATTGATGTAGGAAATCAAGTTAGTACAAGAACGAATGCCCACTAAACAAGAAAGATAAAAAGACTGAGGGCAATAGTTTAAAGGTGACAACATGGGACATGATGAGTGAAGATAAAGAATCATAAAATAGCCCATATGAAGATGATAAAAAGGAAAAAAAAATTCTTATGTGGAGAGATAATGCTACGTTCGATTCATAATCGGGAGGCGCTGTAATTCTCAACACACGAGTTCAAATGGTGAGTTATAATCCTTTATAAAATTAGTTATATTCTAAGTATAATTAAGTGTAAGGTCATCTTGAAAAAATGCTGAAAAGTAGAAGAGACAAAAATAAAGAATTCAAATTTAAGGAAAGATAAAAATCTTTGAGCAATAACATTAAAATTCTTTCCTCAAAATTGAATTCATGTAACTCATTAAGTGAGACCATATCTTTTGAATGCATACAATTTTTATATAGAGAGACATGAGCTCTAATCTGTCTAAGTAACTAATTGAAAAAATAACTAAAAATGAGAAATTGGTTGCTAATATAAATGAATTTTTATATGAATTGTCTTCAGAACAAAGAAAATTTAAAACTACATGCCCTACTATAGTTTCCAAAATTGGACAATTAGAGTCCAAAAATATTAATTTAAAAAAGACTATGAAACTATGCTCACTGGGTTATAAATGTTTTAACATGGTTATTTCGAATCCCAATTTGCTAAAGCTAAAACTAAACTCGGTTACTTATATTTGAAAAATAGTAAAAGATTTAAACCCTCTTTTGTAAAAGAAAATAATTTTATTCTATTTGCACCTAATTTCTAAAGTATCTCCTATGATCTATACTTTATGAGGAAGAATGTGTTATACTTCAATAATTGTTAAATGCAATACAAGACTAAGATAGTTAAGCAAATTTGGCTACCTAAAGATAAAATTACTAACCGATGTGAACTTATGTGGATACCAAGGTCATACCTCTCTGTTTTCCTGTAGGGTTGCAGGTGGACTAAGGATTAACGCAACATATAGTAGCTTCTTGGAAGAAGTGTGAGATGAATATCCAATCCTTGGTCTAAAAAGAATTAAGGAGAAATGATTTCAGAAAGCACTCGAATGATGCATATAATATTTGAATGAGTGAAGAGATATTTTTTCTTTTATTTTCGTCTTTAAATATTTTTTTTCTTTTATTTATGATACACATACGCAAACACATACATACATTTTTTTTTTAAAAAGTAAGAAGTTTTTTTTTATGTTTACCATCTATGGTCAAAATTGACTATCGATGATCAACCATCGATGGTAGAGGTAAAAGGGGAAAATTGTTCTGTTTTTTTACCCCTCTTTGTTTTTTCACCTCTAAAACTCTATTCCTCCATATCATCTTTGATTAATCAAGATACTCTTGCTCTCTCTTTTCTTGAAGTTCAAATCAAATATTTGAATTGTCCTCAAGGTATAATCAAAACCCTAACTTTGGGTTATTTTAATTTTTGAGCATCTTTATGTAAATTGTTAGACCCTAAGGTCGCTATGAAAGAACCCTAGAGGGAGGGTGAATAGAGTTTATGCTAATCTAATCCGATTTAAATGCTAATTAAAACTTACTAACAAATATATCCTAGCAAGTATGATATGCTACAAGATATGTGCAAGGATATATAATATAAACAAGGATAAACAAAATTAACATGTAACAATGGCGATATAACAATATGCAAGAATAAATGCGCCAATGCCAAACTCAAACACAAGGAAATGATCACGGAGTTCAGACCTTCCGTCCTACGTATCCGCTCCCCACTCCCGGGGAGAATCCACTACACAACCCGATTTGAAAGCCGGAACTTCTCTACACACTCGGTTTTCTAGCTAACCGAAAACTCTACACACTCGGTTATCAAGTCAACCGACAACTCTCACAAATCCTCACAAAGTACATACACAATCTACAACCTCAAGTGTTGGTCCTCATGTATTGACTCCCTCAAGTGTTCAGAATTATCACCTCTCACTAGACCACCGACGACACTCCTCTCGGTATCGACTCCGTCCTCACCACACACTCCTCTCAGTGTACAAGTATATTACAAAGTAAACTTCACAATTTAGCACACAACAAATGATTATTCTCTAAACAAGCTGAGAACTCAATTAGGCTCAACTCAATGTTACTATCTGTCACAACCCCAAATATATTATGAATGTAAATACAATAAGCTCAAGTGGGTGTGTGTAACAATGAGATTAATCAAATCTAAACTCAATATTAAACTAGCTTTAATAAGATGATAATCAAACAAATAAATATAAAGCTAGAAAAGAGTTTAGAAAACTTCTCAATAGATGACAAGAGATGGAGGGAGAATAGTTGTATGCTCAAACTCCAATAGATGATCTCTTCAAGCTCTTGTGGAATTGATTTCACAAACTCAAACCCTCAATTGCTTAAAAGCTTCTAAACAAACATTAACCAAACTTAAACCCTTGTTTTAAAACTCTTTTAAACTTGTTTAAAATATTTCATTAGTAAAACTAAAAAATGAGAGCAATGGGGTATTTATCGGAACCCAAAACTTCAGCAAAAACCCTAAGAAAAAGACCAAAAACCCATAAACAAACAAAACAAAAAACTAGCCATTACTGTGCAACGGCTCTCTGATAAGTCGACTTATGAGTCGACTTATATGAGTCGACTCAACAGATGAAAAATCACAACTCCGTTGTACTTCGTGAGTCGACTCATGAGTCGACTAATGAGTCGACTAAACGTGCACAGATCTGAAATGCACAGAAAAAAATCAACTTTAAACCATATTAAAAAAATATCAAATAAATTCCAAAAATTATGAAACTTTGGGAGATGATTATAGACATGATAATAAACATGCTACAAAAATTGGTTTTCAAAAAGGACCTTCCAAATGAGAAATATTATTATTTTGCAAAATAGTCCAAAACATAAAAATGTGAACACATGAGTTTTGACATTTTAGCTTAACCATGTTTTGAAACATTACAAAATAATTTTGTAGACTTAATAAAAGATGTATATGATTATTTTTAAGTCTATAAACCAAGAAAATAATATTTTCACAAAAATACTTGTTTTGCAAACTTTCAAAACAATAAACATGATTTTATTGAACTAAATAAAATTGATATTGATGAAATCATATGTAAGCATATAAACATAAATCAAAAATGTATTTTCCAATTATATTCAATTGTTTCATATTTAAACTTGAAAACCCAAAACAATAAATATGAAAGATGTAATTTCATATTTATATAGAAACCAATATAATGTGTGTGTATATATGATTGAGCTTAAAGTACCAACACACATAATATAAACCTAAACTAATATTACCCAAGCTTGATCTTGATCTTCAATAAGCTTGACTTGGTACACAATGCGGAAGAAGCTTGAACTTGGATCTTCAACTTGAATTACAAGGTTTCACTCCACAATTCCGCCAACCTCCATTGGATATGATCGTTGAAGCGTAATTCCATCCATCCTCCAATATATTGTTTGTCTACAATTGATACAAAAATACAAACACTAGACAAATTACATTATAAGTAAATTGTTTGTAAATCATCATCAAAACAAGAAGGTCAACATAAATTTGTGATAGAGCTTTCAATTTTCTAATTTATATGGATATTGGTTGAGTTTCGTATGGTTAGAGATGATCTTGTAGAATTGGTGAAGAAATTGGAGAAGAACAAGTTTTGGGAAGCAGGGATCAAGTTTGGTGTTGTTCGGTCGACCGCGGTGCTAGGCCAGTTGACCGAATACGTGCATGAGCTTAGGTTTTGATTCTGGATTTGGTGCGGTCGATCGTAGCAGTTGACTACCAAACCCTGTAATCAGTTTCTGGGTTCTGTCGTTGGTGTGGTCAACCACCAAACCCTATAATTGTTTTTTGGGTTCTGTCATTAGTCGCGATCAACCGCTAGCTTTGGGCGATCGACCGCTAGCTTTGGACGGTCGACCGCCAGTCGGGCCAGGCCCAAAATTTAGTTTCTTATTCTGATTTGGTTTGTATTTTGATATAAATATTGAAAACATTTTAAGGTTTTTTGGGGGAGAGCAGTATTGGGGATATTTGGAGCACAGAAAAAGAGAGTTTTTTGGAGCTATTGGTTAGAGTTTTGTTTGAGAGATTGAGAGTTTTGTGTGAGAGATTAGTTTATAGATTTATAATCTCTATTTGTACTCTTATTCTCTATTAGTGAAAACTCATCCTCTTCTTGTCCCGTGGACATAGGCAACTTGTCAAACCACGTAAAATTTGTTTGTTTGTGTTTGTACCGTTATTTTGGATTATTTTGCTTTCTCTCTCGGCATTGCTATTTGTTCTCGGTACCTTATCAGTTTGGCCAGCGCACACAACAAGTGGTATTAGACTTTTGGCTACACTTGAGATTAGGTGGAGGAGTAGGTCGCTTTGGAAGCTCGTCTAGGGTTTCAGTTGGTGATAAAGATGGAATTTTTACTGTTGTGGATCTTGTTTCCGTCATGTAGGGTTGAGATCTTTCGGAGGCTCTTATTAGGGTTTCACTTGAAGATATAAAAATCTCTCTTTTTAGTTTGGATCTATTCTTCGTTTGTTCTATATTGGTTTGGTGGTGCTTTGAGGAAGATGGCCGAGACAAAAGGAGTTGTGAAGGGTACTTCTGGCGTGAAGACCATCCAAAGTTTGAATATTCACTCTATAAAGATAGATGTGGAGAAATTTAATGACAATAATAATTTTGGTCTTTGGAGATGTGAAATCTTGGATACGCTCAACGCGCAAAATTTGAAGGATACTTTAGAGTTGGGTGAAAATATGGATGACATTGAGGAGAAGGTTTAGAAAAAGATGAATCAAACGGCGTGTGGTGTAATTAGATCTTGTTTAACACAATATTTGAAATATGATGTGATCAATGAGACTTTAGCAAAGAAGATTTGAGAGATCCTAGAGGGAAAGTATTTAACAAAGAGTGTGGAGAACCATTTGCATTTGAAGAGGAGGCTTTATCATTTCCAATTGAAGAAGGGAACCTCCATTGGTGATCATATGAACAACTACATGAAGCTTCTTGCGGATGTTATGATTGAAGATGAGGACAAGACATTGTTATTATTGAGTTTCTTGCCCGACGAGGAATATGAGACATTCGTTCTTACTCTTATTAATGGGAGGGCATCTTTTTTGTATAGTGAGGTCATCGCTGCACTTGTGAATTATCAGCTTCGGAAGAAGGATAAGGAGACTTCGATTGATACAGTAGCGGGGGCATTGGTCATAAGAGGGAAGAGTCCAAACCGTAATAGGAAATCACAGTCTAGAGGAGCACACCCTGTAGTTGGTAAGAATCAGTGTGCTTTTTATAAAGAAGATGGACATTGGAAAGCCGAATTCCCAAAGTTGATAGATCAATCCGGAAAGAATAAGGGGAAAGCTATTCAAGCTTCAGAGGTGAATGTTGCTAAGGTTAGTGGTGATAATTCAGATTCAAATTCTTCAGGCTATTCATGCCCTGCACTACCACCAGTTTGTGTTGTCGATTCTACAGAACGGATGTTGGATTCGGGTGCTTCTTACCATATTTGCCCTAGAAGTTAGAAAGAGGGTATGTCGTGCTAATGGGCAATGATCATGAATGCCCTATTGGTAGTATCAGTACCATTCATATTAGGATGTGTGATGGGGTGATTCGGGAGTTGGATGAAGTGAGATTCGTTCCGCAATTGAAGAAGAATATTATTTTACTTGAAGTTTTGGAGGCAGCAGGCTATCGGGTAATCTTAGAGGATGCATCTTTGAAGGTTATCTTTGGGTCCATGATTGTGATAAAGGGCGTTAGAAATAAGAATTTGTACTATTTGATTATGAGCACGGTGATTGGTGGAGAGCTGACGACTTCTTTGGATTTGGCTAGAGTATGTCGTTTGTTGATGCTGGGATATTTGATTATTGATGTCGGGATATTTGATTGTTGATTTTGTGCATGGATTGTTGAAGTGTGCTTTGGCCTGTAGATTGAAGTTTTGTGAGCATATTGGTATGAGCAAGAAGACTGAGGTGGAGTTTGGCACTTTTATTCACCGAGCGAAGGGTCTTTTAGATGGTGTTCATTTAGGCATTTGGTGGCCTTCCAAGGATGCATCATTAGGAGGTAATAAGTATTTGGTTTCCTGTGTTGGTGACTATTCTAGGCATTTGTGGGTTGCAATCAAGTCTCATTAGTGTGAAGTCCTAGTAGTCAACAACAGGTGGAAGAAGTGTATTGGCAGAAAAGTAATACGTCATTCTAATTTTGGTAGGGGTTCTTTTTTGCATTTGTGCCAAGCTCATAGCATTTTGAGATACTTTATTGGAGAGGAAACATTGGGGAAATGAGATGAAGTGGTAGATTTGATGAGCTGTTCCTTGCAGGAGGAGGATCGGTGTTTGATGTCGAGCATTGGTTTGTAGAGAAGGTCTGGTGATGAGGCTTCAACATGTTGGAGCTATCTTATTCATAGGTTGCCTACTACTGCGTTTGGAGTATTTAGATATGGTAGAGCTAATTTAGATTTTGGGTTGCTCTGGATATTTGGTTGCCCAGCATATGGTCACATCGAGAATGTGAGATTTGATCCGAGTGCACATTTAGAATTCAGAAGCTTGTTTAGTTACCAGTTGTTGGACTCTGATATTGTTCTGAACAGGTATGTCACATTTGACTCTCAGCAGGTAAAGAGTGTTAGATAGATCATTGGGATATCACAGCAGGTGGAGAGTGATGCTACTCCATGTTGGATGAAAATTACTCCATGTTCTCCAGATCATTCTGTATCGTTTGGGATTCTAGCTGAGGTGACACAGATTGGAGATCATGTTAATGTGGATGCAGATGATGAGTTGGTTGATTCGAGTACTGCTGGTAGACACAGTTAGGATTTGGCTATGGTCGTTGGTTCATCTTAGGTGGAGTTGTTTGGTTCGTTACATTTTAGGGCCATTGGAAAAGTTATTAGTTGCAGATTTGTTGGTGTGACACCCCTGGGTTCACATAAGGCTGCAGTCCAAGGTGAAACCAGAGATGTCAAACCTACCATGTACCCACACTGTGCATAAACATGTTTCACCAATCACTGAAATATCCTCTAGTAGAACCAAATAGAAGTGCAGGTACAAATAGGCAAAATAAAGGGAATAAATGTAATAGACATGATATAGAAGAGATATCTCATAAATGAAAAGAATCATGTCTTAACTATAATACATATGATATCTGAATAATGAAAATGTCTCAACATGAATCAACTAAGAATCGTACTAAAGCACACTGCCTTTACAATATGAATATGAAACTCTAATGTCTAGATAAAACTCAAAACTACAGTGGAGTCTCTACAAGTAAAAAAATACGCGACGGTGACTATGCCAGAACTCCGTCACCCTACAGCTCTTCAAAACTCCGAACTACCTGAAAAGTAATTTAAAAGAAAAAGAATAATAACAAGAGCGTCAGGTCGCTACTGCAAGATTACCTCCATCCGACCCCAGGGAAAGGGCTACTAGATGGAGTGAAGGCTCTATCTATTAAGCATAGTCTACCTCGATTAATTTTCCCCGTATCTAAGTCGGATTAACATTTAGAAACCTACAACATGAGACGTAGTACGTCGAACGAAATAATCCAAACAAGGAAACCCTCATGTATATACCATAAGTCTTAAATTATAGATATCTAAATATTAATACCGAACTAAGAAAAGATAATCTAATGAAACCAATAATTAGAAATCTATAACATAAGACTGATACGTTGATCAAAATAATCCAAACAAGGAAACCCTCATGTATATACCATAAGTCTCAAATTGTGAATCTCTATTCATTGATCCCAACTAAGAAGTAAAAAAAAGATAGTAAAAGAAATAAGATAATAACACATCGTATTTTTAATATCTTCCACTATCACAGGGGAGATAGAATAAAATACCAACACATAATTTTGTATACTTTCAAAAATAATGTATCTCAGTTATATAGTTCAATGATAGGTCGTATTCATAATCGGTATCTGTCATACTTAGGCTATCAAGTAATTATCTCAGTACAACGGAATACCCTGTAGGTATCATGAACTGTTTACATGGCTCATTAGTCTCATCACGATCTCAGTGCATAACATGAGTACGGGACGGACTACCAAATAGGCATCCTAGAAATACGGCTCACGAGCCTCATCGCACCCAAGTGCGGGACGGACGGCTAGATCAAGCCTCCTAAAATCCGACTCAATGGCCTGTACATGTGGAATATCAACACACTACCTCATATAGTACTGAACTGAGCTCATCAATAATATCCACCTTATGTATAAACTATGTATATCTGGTGTGTCGACGCACTATCCCATATAGTACTAAGCTGTGCTCATCAACGACATCCAACATGTATTTGAACTATATCTAATTTAAATATGATCAAATCAAAATTTATCATAATCCTCTTGGGATTCTTAAATGTATAACATAACATATTCATGACTATACATATAGCATCAAGTGGCTCAAAACTCCGTGAACGCACCTCAAAACGGCGCAACATAGCTCCACAAAACGAGCAGGAAAAACAAACGTGATATCTTTTAGTAAAACAAGCATATATTTCTCTAGGAAAACTATTTTTATAAATAGTTTTCTGTTTTGAAAACTATATTCACATATATTTCAAATGACATAAGTTTGGTTCAGTTTGGAGTTTATTTGTTATCCCAAATCTCCAATTAAACATTATATATGTGTAACCATTTTTCTGCAGGATATGTTGTAAGTAAACATAACATATCTTTCTCTATACAAACTCTTTTTAAGAATGGTTTTCTGTTTTAGAAACTAGATACATATATATTTCATATAAAACTAGTTTGGTTAAATTTTGACTTTAGTTGCTATCTTAAACTCTCAATTAAAGATTATACAAGTGCTGTAGTTTTCTGCAGAAAAACATATATATAGTACATCACTTAAATTTCTCATATATGAATAAAATTATGAAAAACCCTAATGATCATGATCATGATACTATCATAAATAGTATGAAAAGATTATTAATCTAGCATTTATTTTAAGGTTTACTATCAAAAATCTGACTTTTAACACCTCAGGTTAAGATTAAAGCATGAAAACACATATTCAACATCATATTAATTATCTACACTAGTTATTTAACTATGGTGATAGGTTTGGATGAATATAGTCTTGCCTTAATCTTATTTTCAAGCCTTTGAAATAAATAGTAAGCAATCCATGAGCACAAACCACCCGTTCTCCCTCGTCACACGTCGATGATCTCGCCCTTTTGTCGATATTTGCTTCACAAAGCTCTCAAAACTCATAAGAATAAGATCTAGGGTTTTTGAGGAGAGAGGGTGGCTATTAGGGTTCATAGATATGATAAAAAAAGGGAATTTTCATGAAAAACATAGGTATTTATAGAGGCAAACCCGAAACAAACTTGTTTGACCCGAACCAGGAAACCTAGTCTGACTAGAAAAATAACCTTCGGTATTTAAGCAATAACTTTCGTGTCCGACCTCAGAATGAGATAATATAAGATTTTTTGGAAATTTGTTAAAAAGGCCTACAATTTTAGCATTTTGAGTTTTCCCAGATTCTAAGTGCATCATTGTGTAAAATCTATAAACTCTTAACTAGTCATTTTTCCCAGATTTTTTTCTCGTGCATGTTTTGTGCATTTGCACTCATATATTCATATATATGTATCAGATTGATCTCAAATCAATTCATAGCATACTCAAATATTAATAAACGTTATTTATCATAATATAACATGTTATTATTATATCTCATAACATTCAATATTACGGGGTTATACAGTTGGTGATGTTGGAGAAGGGTTGAGAATCATTCTCATTGATTGAGAGCCTTTGGAGGCCAATTGGTGAACTACATAAAAGCTTGATTTCTTGGGCAAGAGGATACATATGCAGTCATTTTATGATATAGCCAGTTTGGTGAGTTGATACTGATATTTGGAGATTGTTCGTATTCTCATTTGGGTTCCCGACTTGTGAATTGGGTCTGTTGTTATGATTTTTTTTATTTCGTACTGGACGCAACAAGTAAGATGTTTGGTTGGTATTGGTGTCAGCTTAGTTTTGAGAAAACTTTGTTGAGGTGGAGAATTATAGAATTGATGAAGAAATTGGAGAAGAACAGGTTTTGGGAAGTAGGGATCAAGTTTGGTGTTGTTCAGTCGACCGTAGTGCTAGGCCAGTCGACCGAATACGTGCACGAGCTCAAGTTTTGATTCTGGGTTTGGTGCAGTCGACTGCCAAACCCTGTAATTAGGTTTTTAGTTTGGTAGTTGGTGCGGTCGACCATCGCAGTCAACCACCAAACCTTATAATTGTTTTCTGAGTTCTGTCGTTAGTCTCGGTCGACCACGAGCTTTGGTCGGTCGATCGCCAGTCGGGTCAGGCCTAGAATTTGGTTTCCTATTCTGATTTGGTTTATGTTTTGATATAATTATTGAAACACGTTTTAGAGTTTTTTGGGAGAAAGCAGTATTGGGGATATTTGAAGCACAGAAAAAGAGAGTTTTTAGAGCTATTGATTAGGGTTTTGTTTGAGAGATTGAGAGTTTTGTGTGAGAGATTAGTTTATGGATTTATAATCTCTATTTGTATTCTTCTTCACTATTAGTGAAAACTCATCTCCTTCTTGCCCCGTGGACGTAGGCAATTTGCCAAACCACGTAAAATTCGTTTGTTTGTGTTTGTGCCATTATTTTGGATTATTTTGCTTTCTCCCTCGGTTTTGGTATTTGTTCTCGGCACCCTATCGGTTTGGTCGCCACGCACAACAGATCTTTTATAAAAAAATTGCATGTTTTTAACTCAAATATTGATCATTAGTGTCAAGAGTGTTGATCAATCATCGATGATCGATGAACACCATGGACGATCACTTCGTCGTTGATAGTGTACGGTAAACCATCAAAGGTCAATGACAATTTTGCATAATGCACCCATTTATCTTGCAATTATCCTCATTTCATAATTCATTTTATATAATATTCCATATTTGTGTTTATAAGGCTATTTCAAACGCCAAGAGAGTTAGGATGATATTTTCACATCGATATGTGTAAAGGAGAAGTTTGTGTGGGGTGTCAACTCACAGCACTTGGATGATTATAACAACATGGAAGGAGCTACTTGAGAATGCGGGTTTAAATGATGGATAAAAACGATGAAAAAGCTAATATACCTCTAGTAAGAAAGTTCTATCTCAACTTTGAAAAAACCAAAATAAGATAATGGCTAAAACCTTTGTTAGGGAGAGAGAGAGAGAGAGATTAAGATCACACATATATATATTCATAAAGTTGTGAACTACTCAAAACCCCCCTAAAAATTCTTGGATGTTTTTCTGTACTCACCTAATGTTGCTATTGGGTTCGAGGAATACAACGACATGATGAATTATCTTTGTGGAAGGGTGCACTCTTGTATCTTCAAACTCTTCACATCTTAAACTAAAATCCATCTTACTCAATCTTTTCCTCATGTTCGATTTGCGTCTAAGTGCTACTCATATTACATTAGCATTTTTGATATAGTCCTTATGTATTGGATAGCCAAATGGAAGAAATTTGATCTTGTTGTACTATCTTTACCTGGATTAGCATTGTTCCATTTTCCCCTTGAGAGGTTATTGATAAGAAATGAAGAAGCCTCAGCTCGTGTACCCCTTCCTCATCACCCATATATGCTAGGATATAAAGAATCCCTTCCTCTTTGCTGATCAATATGAGACAAGGACAGCATCACGCTCTATAGAGACTACTAGGAAGTGCATTGCAGTGAAGGGAAAAAGAGAGATATCAGTAGGACAATCCACTAGATCATGGCCATCTATAACTCAGGCACTGGAGTCTTTGTCTACTCAGTGGACCATCCAGGCACTTGTTGAGAGGGTAGAGTGTTTGAGTTGAAAGATATGGGAGAGATATGATAACTCAGCATGCCTATTACGATGCCTTTCTTTAGTTTATCATAGGGATTCTGATGCGGCATAAACATGTACCAAAAAGGTTGCAAGTGCACAACCGTGTCAAGTTATAGTATAAAGATATCGATCCCACGAGGAAGGTGTTTTTGTAGGAAAAAATATAAAATCGGTTCTTATGTTGTATGCGTGACAAAAAGGAGTGATGAGTGAATGTGATTGTGGAGAGATAATGAGAGTGATAGTGTGTAGATCAATGTGTTTGAGAATAAATGTGATCAATAAGGCAAGAAAGAAGAATGAATAAAATTGAGAAACAAATCAAAAATAAAATTCAAGAATAAAAAAAAATGCAAGAAATTAAAGATGGTGGATTCAATTATAGATATGAGTAATCTAAAATTGAACCTACTTCTTAGAAAAGGGTGATTCCCTAGAGGGTTCTAGCCTAAAGGCAAATAAAACAAAATGAAAATAAATAAAAAGAAAAACTAAACCCAAGAGGGTTCTAGCCTCAAGGTGAATAATGCAAAAAATTAAAATCTAACTACAAAATAAATTGTAAAATCTAAACTACAAAATAAATTACAAAAATTAAATACAAAAAAATAAATCTAATCTATAAGCATGAAAGAAATCTAATCTATAAGCATGAAATAAATCTAAGACAAGAGGGTTCTAGCCTCTTGGCTATTTAACAAGAAAATAAAATCTAACTATAAGCATAGAAATAAATCTAAACTAATAAGCAATAAAAAAGAAATAAAAGAGAAAAAGAAAAGAAATGCAAACCTCTAAATAATTTTTCATCTCCATCTTCATCCTCCAACAAAGAGAAGAAATATTTAAAGTGGTAAAAAAATTATTATTATTAATTGTAATAAAAAGTTACAAATTTGGAAGGCCTTCTCAATTAAGAGTAGCCCTCTTCTTCAAAAGGAGTTATAAAAATTTTCACACCTCTAACCCCTCACTCTCTACCCCTATTTATAGTAAACATCAGTGAATGAGAGCCATTGGATTGAAATCTTATCCAAAAACATTAAAAATCAGCCTTTGATTCGTAACTAACTGCCCAGGGTATCGATGCGGGCATTGATGCGGGCATCGATGCGGGCATCGATGCCTGTCCTTCTCCTGTGTGTTGTCCGCAGATCCTCTTGTATTTGGCTTTTGGGTTTGGGTCTTTGGCTTTAGCTTGGACTTTTGGGCTTTGACATTTGGGCTTTGGTATTTTCTCTTGAATTTTCCACTGGGCTTTGATTTATTTCTTCATTAAATATTTGAAAGAATTTCTTTGGCTTCATGGGCTTCATTTCTTCATTAAATCAAGGGCTTTTTATTGAGAGATTGGAGTTTTAGATTTATTCTTCATTAACATGTAATTAAAGATAAGAATAATTATTAGTAGCATATTTATTCATATAAAATAGATAATAAGGATATAAAATTGTAATAAAATATGATTATCAAATACCCTCATACCAAAACTTTTGCTAGTCCTCTAGCAAAGAAAGAAAACTAAAAGAAAACCTAACTCACTTTTGCAGGAATCGCGGTTGTATTTAGCGCATACAACAAGCCTTTAAACCCCTAAGTTACCTTAGTGGACGAGTTGTAGTCTCATGAGGGTTTGCAGTGAATATACCCACAAAATTCGGTCAACTTGCCAAATTAAGGAAGTAAATAACTAAATTTACTTGATAATTGAAGCTAGTTATTACTCAAGAAAATATTTTTATATATAACTCTAAGGTATATTTCCTAAAAAATCTTCTTATTATAGCAATACAAAACAAAGCCAAACTTAGAAATTTAATTTAAAAGTTTTGAAAAGAACATACTAACTCTTTGTTTAAAATAATATTCAAGTTACTTGAAGTTAAGGCTTAAGTAAAGTATACTACTTTGAAAATCATTTCTTAAGAACTTTATTTAGAGTTATTATAAAAGGTGAACTTGAGTAAATAACAGATTAGAAAATTTAAAATTTATTAAATAAATCAATTATTATATAACTCTATCAATTTGGCAAGTGATGATATTTTTATAAATTTTTTTTAGAAAAGGAAAAAAAATGACAAAAATGCAACAAAAAATGTGAAACAAAGAGAAAAATTAATATTTTTAACTCTTTCTTCCTTGGTGATTTTTTTTCTACTTTAACGGGTTTTCTAAGCGACCATTTAACAAGTTTTGGGCCAATGGATCCCAACCCAATTGGGTTTAGGTCATTAAGTATGAAAATACTCATTGGGCTTAATTACTCGATCAGCTTAGGCTTTATAAGATAGAATCACCTTGAATTTAAGAGTTTTTTTTGTGCCCATTTTTCGCACTCTTCTTTTTGCAATTTTTTTTTAATATGTATATGTGTATATATTCTGAAAAAAATATGTAAGTCAAGCCACTTTGAAAAATTATTTTTAACTATAAGCTAAGCATGCATACATTCCATTATTTTAAATAAAAATCTAAGTTAAGGCTTAAGTAAAGTATACTACTTTGAAAATCATTTCTTAAGAACTTTATTTAGAGTTATTATAAAAGGTGAACTTGAGTAAATAACAGATTAGAAAATTTAAAATTTATTAAATAAATCAATTATTATATAACTCTATATTAGAAAATTTTAAATTTATCAAATAAATCAATTATTACATAACTCTATCAATTTGGCAAGTGACGATATTTTTATAATTTTTTTAGAAAAAGAAAAAAATGACAAAAATGCAACAAAAAAAAAATAAAAAAAATAGAAAAAATAACTAATTCCCACCCCCCACGCCTAAATTTTGTGTTGTCCTCAATGCAAACTCTATGATGCACAAAGTAAAGCAGATAAGAAGTGAAATACTTACATTTGGTCGGCTGATAAAAATCTGCAATTACCTTTGGTCTGAGGAGGATGGAATCAAAAATTTATTCTTCTTTCTTTTTTTTTCTTTTTTTTTCTTTTCTTTTCTTTTTTTTCCTTTTTTTTCAACTGAATAAGAAACTCCCGAATGAGAGAAGAATAAATTCTTTTATTATTCTAAAATAAACAAAACAACTAATGTAGAATGAAGTGTTCAACACGAAGAGCTCGTATTCTACATTGAATCCTACCTTATTGTTAAAAATTCTTCTCCGGATTTTAAATAAATTCAGAATAATATAATCAATAATGTAAAATTCTAAGCATTTTGGGGTGTTTAATAATTCTTGCAACAAAATAAGGTAGGTATTATTGGTGTCATGCATTTTGCATTTCTTATTGAACTTAGACTCTTGTACTGTGAAGTTTTGTTTTCTAACAACCAATTCTTCTGTAGAGTTCTGAAAATTGAAGTTTTGTTTTCTAACAACCAATTCTTCTGTAGAGTTCTGAAAATTTGGTTGTTGATTATTTTCCAAGAATCTAAGTTCATCAAGAAAGAGTTCTTCAAAATTTAATTCAAAATAGCAAATGTTTAACACAGCTTCATTATTCTCAAGGACCTGATCTGCTTCTTTTAAAAATTCTAACTCTTCATCAAAAATTTCCTCAAAACTCAAATCAGACTCTTCTTCTTCTTCTTCTTCTGATATTTCCTGAATATAATTTATTTCTAGAGGCTGATTATTTGGTTGGTCCCCTGGATTAAAAATGTTGAGATCAGATGTCAAATTCCCAAAGGACAGCTTCATTTGACTAGTTCTACAGTTAATGAGAGTATTAGAAGTGGCTAAGAAAGGTCGTCCTAAGATGACAGGTATCTATCCTTTGGGATTGGAAACAGGCTGTGTTTTCAAGACTACAAAATCTACTGGAAAAATAAAATCTCCAACCTTAATCAGAACATCCTCTAACTCACCCATAGGGACCTTAACAGATCTATCAGCCAACTATAAGGTACATTTGGTTGGGTTCAGTACACCTAGACCCAATTGCTGGTAGACTGAATATGGAAGCAAATTGACATTGGCC
This sequence comes from Asparagus officinalis, assembly GCF_001876935.1. Taxonomy (NCBI): domain Eukaryota; kingdom Viridiplantae; phylum Streptophyta; class Magnoliopsida; order Asparagales; family Asparagaceae; genus Asparagus; species Asparagus officinalis. Next base: position 46,788,366 of record NC_033800.1, read on the forward strand.
CCTAAGTCTAAAAGTGCCTTATCAATGTGAGTATTACCAATGATACATGAAATGATGGGGGAACCTGGATCTTTACATTCCAAAGGTATGAGATTTGATAGCATTTCACTGATATTAGCGGCTAAAAAGACTTTCTTTGGAACATTTATTCTCCTCTTCTTAGTGCATAATTCTTTTAAGAATTTAGCATAAGATAAAATTTGTTCAATTATATCTAAGAGAGGAATATTGACCTTAACCTGCTTGAATGTTTCTAGGATCTTCTCCTCTTAAGGAGAGTATTTCCTAAGCATGAGTCTATTTGGAAAAGGAGCAACTGGCCTAAACCTATCAAAAGCAGGCTCAGGTTACGGTTCAGGTTCTTGGTCATCTGAGGAGGGTGATTGTTGAATAAATTCATCAGAAGGAGAAGGAGAAGGAATTTGTACTGGATCAAAAGTTTGACTTGGGGGAGTTCTCACTTGATTATCGACCTGTCTACCTGACCGAAGTGAATGGATTGCATTCACTTGAGCTTCATAGGATGAACTTCCTCCTGTGTCCTTAGGGTTGACCACGGGTTGACTCGAAAATTTTCCTTTCTCTCTTTCACTCACGACACTAGCTAGTTGACCAAGTTGGGATTCTAATCTAGCTATGGCTTGAGTGTTGGAATTGAGCATTTGTCCGGTTGATTGCATAAAGGAATTCAGTGTGCTAGATGTTTGAGTCAACATATTCGTGGTTTGAGTGGAGGCCTTAATTATGGTTTCCAAACTTCTTTCCAAGACATTGAGATGTTTATCCTGATCTGGATTGTGAGAAGTCTAAATTACAGCTTGATGAAGAGGAGACTAATTTTGATACGGCAGATTGGGTTGTTGAAATTATGGATGAGAATTGAAAGGAATTGTGTTTCCCCTAGGAAATTGTTGGGTTGAAGCGGGAGTGAAGTTTTGAGTTCCAGAAGAATTTCCTTGATTCCATGCAAAGTTGGGATGATTTTTCCAACCTGGATTGTAGGTTGGAGAAAATGGATCATTTCTAGGGTGCTGGAATGCAGCATTCATCTGTTCTAATGGCTGATTATTTCCTAGGAGAGGGCATTCCTCTGAAACGTGGGTAGGAGACTGACAATTATGACATCCTTTGGCAGAAACATGATTGATTTGAGCTGGAGCTCGTTCTTTAACTTCTAAAGCTTCTAACCTCCGCAGAATCGTCGCCATCTTTGCTTCAGAAGCAATGTTTGACTCTAAGGAAGGACCACTAGACTTAGAATTGAGGACTGATGAAACCCTGTCATCACAGTATTCCCCCTACATTGTTTTCTCGGATAAATTCTCTAGAAATTCCCAAGCTTTATCTGCGTTTTTCTTCATAAAATCTCCCTGACACATCGATTCTAAAGATGTTTTTGAAGAATAGTCCAATCCTTCATATATGACTTGGCACAATCGCTATTTTTCTAGACCATGATGAGGACATTGGATTAAAAGATCTTTGAATCGGTCAAAATATTTCCAGAATGGTTCTCCCAGGATAATTTTAAAGTTTTGAATGCTGTTCCTTAGCTTTACCATTTTGTGAATAGGGAAAATTTTCTTAAGAAAAACGGTGATAAATTCATCCCAAGTTGAGATGGAATTTGTTGGTAAGCTGTACAGCCATTTTTTAGTTTTATCCTTAAGAGCAAATGGAATAAATCTAAGCTTAATCGCATCTTCGGTTAATTCTCTCATTTTAATCATAATACACACTTCCTCAAATTCTGAAATAAAAATATATGCATCTTCTGTTTCATTTCCAAGGAATTTGGGAAGCATGTTTATGTAATGCGGTCTAAGCTTAAAATTTGCTCCATTTGCCTCGGGGAGCCTTATGCAAGATGGAATTGCATTTCTGATGGGGTAACACATATCCTGGAGAACAGGTTGATTTGCCATTTCTTGGATTGGTTCAACACGGATTAAATGATGAGAATTATCCCTAACCCAAGTTTGCATACACCAAAACAAATTTTTATTTTTATTTTTATTTTTTATTTTTATTTTTAAGGAAAGAAAGAAAATTAGTTTTTTTTAAAGAAAAAGATAGAGAAAACCTAACAAATCAAAACAATCACTTTTCAATCACTCTAATTCTAGGGTTTAGCCTAACTCACTAGACCAGCTCCTAACCAAAAACTCCTACAGTGAAAAGATTAAAGTTTTACCTAGGTAGTTAGCCAGGTAAGGATAATACTAGAGGGTGATCAAAGATTAATTAAGTACCTTTTTCCTTGTGGAGCGCTTTACGCAACCCTTAAACCTTGCCTTAGACACCAACTAATCTGAAAAAACTTAAACCAGTTCACTTAAGGATTTTTTATTCTTTATTGAGCTCGAATCCTTAGGGGCCAACGTCTAATGAGTTTTTGAAGGCTTGAGTTTGTGAAGTGAGGAATTAGTGATTTGTGGGCTAAGGAAAGGGTGATGAAATCCCTCACCTTATCTTGATTATGGGGTTTTGCCCTTAAAAATATTAGTGTGTGCCAAATCAAGATGCTCAAATCACATGGCGAATTCCTACACTATATGAAATGCAACCCTAAAAATTAAAAGCAACTAAAAAGGGTGGAAAAGAAAAATCTTTTTTTTAATTAGCTTTAACAATCAAACAAATGAGAAGGGGGGAATATGTTTGAATTTATTATCTTGTTAGTAAATATCAAAGTGGAGGGTGAATTTTATTATGGTCAACAAAAATAAATTTTTTTTTTTTAAATCCTAATTGTCTCTAAATGTGAAGAAGTAGCTAAATGGTGGAATTAAAAACTAGAAAGAGGACTTACCCGAAAGCAAATCTTCAAATCATAATTCTCCAATCCGTGATCTTCAAGCTCCAAGCGTTTCCTTCACAAAAAACACACAAGTTAAAGAACCAAAATAATTAAAATCTACTTAAGCACCTTCCCCGACAACGGCGCCAAAAACTTGATGCGGTATAAACATGTACCAAAAAGGTTGCAAGTGCACAACCGTGTCAAGTTATAGTATAAAGATATCGATCCCACGAGGAAGGTGTTTTTGTAGAAAAAAATATAAAATCGGTTATTATGTTGTGTGCGTGACAAAAAGGAGTGATGAGTGAATGTGATTGTGGAGAGATAATGAGAGTGATAGTGTGTAGATCAATGTGTTTGAGAATAAATGTGATCAATAAGGCAAGAAAGAAGAATGAATAAAATTGAGAAACAAATCAAAAATAAAATTCAAGAATAAAGCAAGAAATTAAAGATGGTGGATTCAATTATAGATATGGGTAATCTAAAATTGAACCCACTTCTTAGAAAATGGTGATTCCCTAGAGGGTTCTAGCCTAAAGGCAAATCAAACAAAATAAAAATAAACAAAAAGAAAAACTAAACATAAGAGGGTTCTAGCCTCAAGGTGAATAGTACAAGAAATTAAAATCTAACTACAAAATAAATTGCAAAATCTAAACTACAAGAAAAACATGAAAATAAATTACAAGAATTAAATACAAGAAAATAAATCTAATCTATAAACATGAAAGAAATCTAATCTATAAGCATGAAATAAATCTAAGGCAAGAGGGTTCTAGCCTCTTGGCTATTTAACAAGAAAATAAAATCTAACTATAAACATTGAAATAAATCTAAACTAATAAGCAATAAAAAAGAAATAAAAGAGAAAAAGAAAAGAAATGCAAACCTTCAAATAATTCTCCATCTTCATCTTCATCTTCATCATCCAACAAAGAGAAGAAGAGAAAAAATTAAAGTGGTGAAAAACTATTAAAAATTATTATTATTAATTGCAACAAAAGTTATAATTTTTGGATGGCCTTCTCAATTAAGAGTAGCTCTCCTCTCCAAATGGAGTTACAAAAATTTTCACACCTCTAACCCCTCACTCTCTACCCCTATTTATAGTAAACATCAGTGAATGAGAGCCATTGGATTAAAATCTTATCCAAAAACATCAAAAATCAGCCTTAGATTCGTAACTAACTGCCCAGGGTATCGATGCCTGCATCGATGCAAGCATCGATGCGGGCATCGATGCCTGTCCTTCTCCTGTGTGCTGTCCGCAGATCCTCTTGTATTTGGCTTTTGGGTTTGGGTCTTTGGCTTTAGCTTGGATTTTTGGGCTTTGACATTTGGGCTTTGGCATTTTCTCTTGAATTTTCCACTGGGCTTTGATTTATTTCTTCATTAAATATTTGAAAGAATTCCTTTGGCTTCATGGGCTTCATTTCTTCATTAAATCAAGGGCTTTTTGTTGAGAGATTGGAGTTTGAGATTTATTTTTCATTAACCTGTAATTAAAGATAAGAACAATTATTAGTAGCATATTTATTCATATAAAATAGATAATGAGGGAATATCTTATCAAAGTAAGATGAACACTCTTCTTAAGAACAAGTCAAAGCTCAAATCGCAAGGAATCACACAAGTAACTCAAGTCTGCTGCTCTATCTGCTCTCTGCTCTCAGATCTAAGATCTCTGATCCTTCTCATTAATGGCCCTAGGGGGTATTTATAGCCCTCAGGAGAAGTTCAACTAAAAGTACAGCATTATAAAGACGTTGTGACTGCGAGACAGTGTTGTCTGTCTCGGCGGGGGGGGGCGAGACAGCCATAACTGTCTCGGAAATCATCAACTGTCTGTTAGTTTCTTCTGTAACTGCCTTCCCACGTTCTAAACTCTGTTATTTTGACAGTTCTCCACCTGATTTTTGCCCACGATGTTTCCCACGTTCTTTGATAGTTAATGGACACGTGTCATGCAGTTATTTCAGTAACTTTTGATCATTTCAGAGCTGTCTCGTGTGCGAGACAGTAAACACTAT
>NC_033800.1:46793211-46850455 GCF_001876935.1 Asparagus officinalis
GAGACAGTAGACACTGTCTCGCACTACGAGATAGTCTACACTGTCTGGCACTACAAGACAGTTTCTACTGTCTCGCATGTGCGGGACAGTCATCACTGTCTCGCACCGTGAGACAGTCAACACTGTCTCGCGTGTGAGACAATCTACACTGTCTTGATCATTTCGAGATAGCGTAAGGTTATTTTCTGTGATCTTTGGATGATCTTCTCGTTGTCTTGAGCTGTGTTTGGATATCTATCAGTATTTTTTGACACCTACAGATACCCCCACCAAAGTATTCCAGACTTATTCCTTTATAGAGGAGTCTGGGACACTTTGGATAAGACAGGTCTAACTTACAATTCTTTCAATACTTGGTTGGAAAAATTGTGTAGAAGGACCCGTAAATAGCTTCAACTCTTGACCTCTTTATCTCTCAATCTAATCAGTACTTTGTAGAATAGCTAAGACTCTTTCGGTACTACGTTTATCGCTTGACTGTTGTTGAGATCTTGAACCGAAGCTGGAATTTGTACTCGTGAATTCAGCTTTTGTCGCCAAATTGATACTAGATTGTTTATCACTGTATCAGTCTTCATAAGAACACAGTTTATACTCATGTATTTTTTTTTTTGAGTTTTCGGGTAATAGTTTAACCTCGTATACCCGTTAGGAGGCAATCAGTTTATTCTTAAGAATATTCTGAGTGATATTCTCCAGAAACTTCCTGTCGAAGGTAGGAAACAGTTTAGACTCGTGTACCCATTGGAGTATTCACATGTGTCGTATATGTGGGTAGAGGTTACTTCATCAAAACACCACGACATTGCATATCATACCCAAGACAGTCGTTACTGTCTCGTTTAATCGAGACAGTGTAGACTGTCTCGCGATACGAGATAGTTTATACTATATCGCGGTGCGAGACAGTTTATACTGTCTCATGGTGCGAGACAGTTTATGCTGTCTCACACAACGAGACAGTGATTACTGTCGCGCTGTCCGGAGTCGAGGATATAAAACCCCGACTTAGGGTTTTCCAGGGGTTTTTCACGTCGGATTTTTAGCGATTCTTGGGCGATTTTCCAACGATTTTTGGCCAGTTCTCCGCCTCTTCTTTCCCTCTTTGTTTCTGATTTGGGTGGAGCTCTTATTTGGGGAGATTTTTACTCAAAGTTTGAAGAATTTTACTATGTTTGCTCTCCCTCTTCCTCTGAAATCTCAAATTTCTTTGATTCTTTCCCATGCATGCGGTCTTTTGGACTTATTTGGTGATATTGTTGACCCTATAGTTTTGATGATGATTTGTCAAACAATTTATCACTAATATATTCTCTAGTTTTATTTTTTATGTTTCTCTTTATAGGTATTTCAACACACGAAAATCAAGCGTTAAAGATTCAAGTTCATATGTGTGAAGTTACCTAGGTATAAGAGTAGTTTACTTACATATATTGTATGTTCATATTTAAGCTCAATATAAGTACACTTAACACGATTTTTGACGTTTTCTATCATATAAATGATTTTTCATCAAACGTTGTTACGATATCTTTTATCTTATGTTTACAGCTCACTCATACTTTATTATATACATATAATATATGCATGAGATATATTTACATGTTTACAAGTCATATCAAAATTTTCATATTCGTAAAATACAGGTTTTACGAACACTTTTCAAAAATAGTGTGTTTTTGTAAAAAAAAATATTTTTCTAAAAAATCCTTTTCTAACATGTTCATTTTATCATTTAGAAACTTTTCCCCAAGTTTTATTTTTTTTTGAATTGTTTTGATATTTTTAAAGCATTTTCAAATCTACTCAAAAACCTGTCATATTGGCTGTATCAGTTTGCGGTCGACCACCGCGGTCGACCGCCAGCAGCAAATTTTCTAGCATGGTTTTTTGTATGCCCGCGGTTGACCATGACAGTCGACCGTGAACCATCCAGAGACTTTCGTGGTCGACCGCAAGCTTTAAAACCCTGTACTCAGTATTTTTTATGCCTCCGCGAGATTTCCACGGTCGACCGCCGATTCCATTATTGGTTTTTAATGGCTATTTTTACAACGGCTCTCTGAGGGCTTTTTGGTCATTTCAAGTTGTTTTTTACTGAGTTCTTGAGTGGGTATAAATACCCCATTGCTCTTCTATTTCAATAACTAAGAAAATCAAGTGTTTTGTCTTTACAAGAAGTTTTAACAAAGGTTTAATAAGCGTTTAAAGAGCTGTTAAGCTAATTTTCGATAATCTGCTTCAAGAGAAGTTTTCTACAACAAGAAGTGGCTTTCAAATTCTATTGGGATCATCATCCATAGTTCTTCTTGTTTGAGAAGTTTTCTAAACTCTTATATAGCTTACTATTCCATTTTTATTTCATTCACTGTTATCACACACATACATTTTGAGCTTAATATCTTCATACTATATAGTGTGGGTTGTGGAGTGTGATTTTGTGAGTGTGAGCTTCATTTGCGTTCTCATTTGTTGTTGAGAACAAACCATTGTATTTAATCTTTTTTTGTTAGAATCACTTGTAATACACTTGTACACCGAGAGAAGTGTGAGGCGAGAGACGGGGTTAAATCTAATAGGAGTGGCGTAGGTTGACTAACCTAGGGAGAGGTCGCATCCGAGCACTTGAGGAGGAGGACACGGACTAGGTTCCTACACTTAGTGTGTAAAGTGTGATTGCATAGTGTTTGTATAGTGTGAGAGTTTTCGGTGATCTTGTAAACCGAGTGTGTAGAAGTTCCGGCTTCCAAACCGGATTGCGATAGTGAATATCTCCTCAAGGTGAGAGCGGGGACGTAGGTCGTGGGGACCGAACCTCGTAAACATATCTTGTGTTTGTGTTTGCTTAGCGTATATTTCATTTGTGCTCTTTCTTATTATTCTTGCAAGAACAAATTGATCAACTTAATTTTAATTAGAATTTAATAGGGATTATATTAGCATAAGACCCTAATCACCCCCCTTCTATGGTCTAACAATTGGTATCAGAGCTTGATGTTCTTTGATTTAAGGTCTAATCGCCTTGAGTTAAAGATCCAAGTGTAGGCATGTAAAACTGCTTATAGGTCCCTTAACACAGCTCGGCATGGTGATTCGACAAACCAACCATCGGGCGATATATCCAAGCAGGATTGTTAGACCACAACACCGAAGCGGATTTACTGCCAAATCAGGATCCGGACTGCCAAATCAGAGTCCAGATTAACAATGAAGTTCGAATAAACCGCGAAACCGAAAAACGGGTAAAAAACCAAACACCTGGAGGGCTCGGCCAAAACCGAGCCACCTTTAGGTGGCTCGGTGGCCGAGCCACCTATAGGTGGTCGGCCAGATCTCCGGGGGGGCCGAGCCACCTAGGTGGCCGAGCCACCCAGATCTGGGCCCAGATTTGAGCCCAGATCTGGTTTGAGATGCCTATAAATAGAGAAGGAGGGTTCATTTTTGAGAGGTTGGACTTTTGATTGAACTTTGGAGGCGAAACTCTGCCGGATCAAGAGCTAAACCTCGGAGTTTTGGAGCTTGGAAGACTCGGGCTTTTTAGATCTGGTTCTTGACGGTCATCCACGTCAAATAAGGCAGGAGTTCGAGAGAGATCAGATTTGAGATCCACACGGTTATCCTCCGGATCAAAACTTGGTTTTTGATCCCGAGAAGAGTATTGATTTCGCTTGGCCGATTTCGATTACTTAGGGCTATTATTTCCTTGGCGAAATAATCCCCTCGGCTGTTATTTCCTTTGTGAAATAGCCCCCGTCATACCGTGTAGATCCGACCGGATCAAGATCGCGCGGTGGTCCACGGATTAACCCCGGCGTAGGCGAAGAACCCACAAAAGTAAGAGACCGCAAAACAGGATCTTGCGATTTGTTCCGAAAGAAGGAAAGTTGTAATCTTTTTTCTTTGTTTGATTTTGTTGTAACCGGATCTTATAAAAAGACCGAATCTTTTGTAACCGATAAACTGTTGCTTAAGGAAACAATGACATCAACAAAGACGATTTTCCCAGCGAACAATGACCTTAACCGTGTCTTTCTTGATCTGGGTGGCTCGGCCACCGAGCCACCTAAAGGTGGCTCGGTTTTGGCCGAGCCCTCCAGGTGTTTGGTTTTTTGCCCGTTTTCCGGTTTCGCGGTTTATTCGAATTTCATTGTTGATCTGGACTCTGATTTGGCAGTTCAGATCCTGATTTGGCAGTAAATCCGCTTCGGTGTTGTGGTCTAACGATCCTACTTGGATATATCGCCCGATGGTTGGTTTGTCGAATCATCGTGCCGAGCTGTGTTAATGGACCTATAAGCAGTTTTATACGCCTACAGATACCCCCTCCAAAGTATTTCAGCCTCATTCTTTTATAGAAGAGTCTGGAATACTTTGGATATGATTGTCCCAACCTTCGATCGGTGTAACGGGACCTTGTAATGGCTTCTATTCTTGATTCTTTTAATCCTCCAGGCTATTCGGTGCTTTGTCGAATGTCTGCAAGGGTTCCGGTGCTACATTTATTGTTTGACCGTTGTCGGAATTTTGAACTTCAAGTAATTTCCTGATTTTCTGATCTTTAGCTCGTGTTTGCTGTTTCAACATAGAACCGACCATCGATTGTTGGCGTTGAGTCTTCATTTGCAACGCGTTGTCCGGCGTTTGACACAGTTTATACTCATACGTCTGTCGGAGTGTTGTTGAGTTATCCTTAAGAATATTTTTAGAAAAATACTCTCCAGAAACTTCTCAACAAAAATAGGGAATAGTTTATACTCGTATACCCTATTGGAGTGTGGCGAATGAGCTGAACCGGCCTGATAATAACCCAAAAAAGGCAGTAATTAGGCTCAAAAAATCTTCCGACCATTCTGAATATATGAGAGGGATGAATAAATAAGGAACTGAACCGTTGGTCGATTTGAAGTCGTTTCGACACTCGGTTCAGCTCCAATTTGAGTTTTGGTTCAAATCTAGTTCAAACTTGTTCAGAACTGGTTCAAACTGGGTCAGAACTGGTTCAACCTGGTTCAAGATTGGTTCAAGACTGGTTCAGGACTGGTTCAGGACTGGTTTAGCCTGGTTCAGCCTGGTTCAGGCTAGTTCATCCTGGTTTGGTCTGGTTCAGCCTGGTCTGGTCTGGTTCAGCCTCATTTGAACTGATTTATCCTGGTCTGGTCTGGTTCAACCTGGTCTGGTCTGGTTCAAGGCTGGTTCAACACTATAAAAGAGCCTCTTTTCCTCTCTTTAGGGCCGGCCCCCCCTTCTCCTTCTTTTGGATTTTTCTCTTCCCTCGTGCATCCTTACTCCTTCAAACCCTAAAATTCATCCAAGATCCACCTTTCCTTTTGATCTTAGACTGAAAAATCCTTCGAAATCTCCATATATAAAGTTTCTCTCAGGCCCCTCGAGCACGTGGTTCGAGCCTCTTTCAAGATCTGATTTTTGTTGGATCCTCGAGCTTTTCCTCAGGTAAATCCTCCATAATTTTGGCATATTTCATGTTTAATTCAGTATATGAATTTGTGGGATTGCATATGAGGGTTAGGGTTGTGACTTGACGCCTCGAGCTCATATTTCAGGGGGTAGAATTTGGAGATCTGAGGGGTTTAAATGCAATAAAGAGGGGGTAAAATTTTGGGGTTAGAGTTTGTCACCCTAATTGAAATTTTTTGTATCTGATCCCCTGATTTATTTTGTAGATCACCATGTCGCACATCCCGAGAGGTCAGTCCCCTGCTACGTCGGCTGATGGCGTGCTTCCCTCGTACACTGGTGAGCTCTTTTCTGGCGTATTTCGAAATTTGTAGATTAATCTTTTTTCCCATTTTGTTCTCCTTGGTGAGACAATTGGGAAGAGCCTTGATTCTCCTTGGTGAGGATTGACGCTTTAAAAGATAGGTTTTGCTTGGTCAAAACCATATCTCAAAGTAAATAAAGGGGGCGCTTTGAAGCTGCATTGTGCGTTATAAGGTAGGGATATATTGTTGATATACCCTATCTTATGAATGCACAATGTGGCCAAATCGTCTCACCCTTTATAAAGCAGTGACTCTATCTTATCCATTCGTAAGATGAGTTCAACTTCCTTTTATAACTGAGACTAACAAACGCTTAATTGCTTGTTTCCAGTGGGATATCATTCCGGAGCGTTCTCATCTCATGCAGTGTACGGGCGTCGTGACGAGTATTATTCGATCTCTGATGATTTTTCACCTATTCCACTTACTCCTCAGTTTGCTTCGGGCACGTCGACAGAGGTTGCCCAAGTGGTGAAGGAAGGTGGCCATCGAGTTCTTCGACAGCTGATTACTGATGCGCCTTTCGTGAAGGATACCAGCTCTGTTCAGCCTCTCAGGAAGACTGACTTTTTATTCGGTGACTCTGTTAGAGATCCTGATGCAGTGTTTATTGATGCCGAGCAGTGGCTTCATAAAGATGACGGTGGCTTTCTATATTTGCCTAAGATTCCTCGACACCGCTCATTGACTGAGCTCAGGCGTCAGGCCGTGACACAGGAGATGTCGTGGCGCTTGACGGAGGAGCACGAGAGCATTCACTGTGGCTATATTACTCATCAGGCATCTCCTGGTTCGAGCAGGAGTCATATCATTGGATTACGTCCTGGAGTATTGGAACTGGATACACCGTCGCGTAACGAGTTTCTTGCTTCTGTTCTACTTTGAAGAATCATCTCGCCGACTTAGGACGGGAGATGCCTGCAGCGCGCCATAGATTCTATGGCTGGGTTCATACTTTAGACAAGCTTTGGTGGGCTCGTATGATGAAGTATGTCTTAAGCCGATGGAGCGAGGAGTTGCACGCTTGTGGTCTATATGCAGCTATTCGTTCCACCATGTATGGTTTACCCGTCAGCGCTAAACATTTCCTCGCTTTGTGCGAGCTCTATAACCCGGATTCGAACACTTTTCTGACTAGGCACGGAGAGTTGGGCTTGGCTCTTCATGAGATGCACAAGATTTCTGGTTTGCCCATGGGTCAGATGCTATATCAGGAGTACTTTCCCTCCAACCATGAATTGAGTCAGCTGAAGGACCGCATGCCCGACCGCTATGAGACTTTATGGGATCTCACATGTCACTACCATATTGCTTTGGCGCAGTCTGAGCCTTTAGCGAAGAGGACTAAGTCACATGTGAGCCAGAGGCAATTCGCGTGTTATTTGTTCAGAAATCTAGAGAGCAATTCTGGCGAGGCTATTTGTGAGCTGGAACCGCTTACTCCTTCAGAGGTTAATGGTCTGCTGAAGAAGATTGACGCTCACTCCTATACCATTAGCAGTCCCGAGAGTGGCTTTCCTGCATGGACCAAGTTTAAATCATTCTTATGACATGCGACCACATCGATTCAGCCGATGACCCTTCTCGCCGGTTACCTCGCTATCTGGTTAAAGAAATGCGTAGTCTCGTATCAGTCCAGTGAAATGCTCTACCCAGCAGTTCAACTTGCCTACAAAAAGGAACTTTCGCTTCTTCCGGTGATGGTAGCTAACATTCATCGAGGGCTTCGACAGATTTCTAGTGCTTTCACACAGAAAGAAGATGTACCGTCGGCTCGGATTCCTCTTACTAAGGTGGAGCTCCCATACACTTATTTGATGGCTTGGTTCGTCCTTCATCGTCCTGATATGATGTCGGTACCTAGCACCGTAGACCGCTCTGTTCCCCTACTACAGTTGTTTGAGAATGGCAGGTGGGAGGGGCGAGGATTCCTTGAAATCAGGAAGCAGCTACAGGTCCACAAGTGTTGGGTATTTTCCACTTGCTTCCCGCAGTTCGGGAGCCAATATGGCGAGTGTTTGACTGATGAGGAGAGGCCGAGGGGGACTCAAACTCATTTAGATGTCAGCTGCTTTAATTGGCTAGTGAACATTAGGCCGGGTTATCTGACCTTCCGGGTGAGGAATCAGTGTTTTATAGAGCCATATCTACCCTGTCGATTCACCCACCAGTTTGGTTATAATCAGCTTTATGTCGGAAACCCGCGTCAGCAACTTCGGACTCATGGCGGTTTGGTGGACGGTCTCCGGGCAAAAACCGTCCCCGTGAAGCCGATTGCAGAGTTAGTGGTTGAGGAGGCTTCTCAGGCTGATTCTCGCATGATTTGGGAAGGTGCTCGGTCACAGAGGACGCGGAGCAAGACTCGTCGGATTGACGAAGAAGGAAAGAAGATCTTCAATTCTGCTGATGAGGCTTCAGGCGGAGATCTTGAAGATTACGAGGACTGTTCCGAGCGAGGTTAGCTACCTATTCTTTCCTTCTGTCTTCCAGAATTATTAATCTTGACAATTGTTTGATGTTTCAGGGACAGTGGCTGACAGGGAAGAAGAATCCCGTCCCCTTACTCAGGCGAGACCTTCGACTGTTGTCCCCGCTGCTAGGCGGAAGAGACTAGCCCACAAGCCGCGTGCAGATCCGCAAGCATCTGAGATGGATTTGGCTGGCGATGATCCTGTTAGCGACGAAGGTAATATTTACCCTATAGACCATCCTCTTGATCATTCAGAACTTCAGACTCATGCTTTTCCATCTCTATATAGGAGAAAGTGGGGAAAGCGAGATGAGTCCCGATCTTGCTCCTCATGATTTTGTATTATCTGGTGAGCCTGACTTACCACACCAGGTAGAAAAGCCTGCAGAAGCTGCCGACGTTCGGGAGACCATCAATGTAGGACCCGATTCAGCGAATTCAGGTACATCTACCATTGACAATGTACCCTTTAGATGGCACACAAAGGAGTTGAATGATTCAGAATTCGTGCCTCCCCTAATTGTCTCTATGCTTCTTGCTCTTTTAGATAAATTGCAGGAGACAAACGTGGATCTTGGGAATAGAGAGGCTAACACACCCATAAGAGGTAACTCGTTTCCATTGGTTTATTCTTCTTTCGCATTTATATTTTCTTGTGTCAGATTTTTTGACTGATGATTTCGACGAGGAAGGGTTGCTTGTGGACACTCCTATGCTCCACTTCATGTATGGCTCTCCTCAGATTGATGACCAAATGCCTGAAGATATGTTTCCTGAGTCTACACTCCCTAAGAATCCCGAGGATGGTCCTTTTGAAGGTACGTGCCTCTTCTCAAGTTAATTATAGGACTAGCCAATTTTTGACTAATGCATCTATAATGTGATGCATCTGAGAATTCCGTTTTGTGTTTGACAGAAGCTTTTGTCGAGACTGATCCTGTTGAGCCGGCTGTGAGACCAACTACATCAGCTGATACATCAACAGTGGTTACACCTCCACTACCCCCAGTGACTCAAGGGGAAGAAGGTATAAATTAAGCAACTAAGAAATGTTATTTATTTCCTCATCAAGGCTTTTGACAGATTTCTCCTTTTTGTGTAGGGCTTTCTTCTCGGCTTCATGTCCTTGTGAAGGAGTTGCTATCAGACAACGACCCAGAGAAGATCATCATCTGTATAGAAGTCCGCTCCTTCTTCTCCTTCGTGAATACTATGAATGGCAAACTCTTCCACGGCGGACTTTTCCTTCACCAATTTAAGCATTTCCTTGATCCCAGAATAAATTCAATAAGGGATGCAGGATATCCGGATCTTGCGAAGGCTATAATTGATGACCTTGATTGCCTGGAGAACGAGCTTCAGATGTTACGTGAGCTCCGGGATGCAGGTGCCTCTTCATTCATTGCTACCAATTTGGATACTCGCTTACAGACATCGCGCGATACTCGAGTTTTTGCTGAGTTCGAGATTCAGGTGCAGCGGGATCGGGTAGACCGATTTGAGGCTAACCTTGCTATTAGATCATCTTCACTTGACGATCTTGACTTATCTATTGCCTCTTGCGAGACCAAGATAGAACAGTTCAGAAGAGGACTTCGTGAAGAAGAGGAGACTTTGAGTATCCTTTAGATGACGAAGGTACAGGATCAGCAAGCACACACTGCCTTATCTGAGGAGTTGAAATCCTTAAAGCAGAAGCTGGTCGAGACGGAGGAGATTGCTGTGAAGACTTTAGCCACCACTAAAGAGTCCATCAGAGCTGAATTGCAGGATGAGCTTAGGCAAGCTTATGATGAGAAGCTGTCTAAGTTTAGTCAGCAGATTTTTAGCCATAGGCTTGATGTATGATTTCATTTACTGAATATTTTGACTTTTGATCCTCTTAGTGGAAATGGTTTTATCTTTATCTTTATCATGATTTCAGTGGAGTTGATGCGTCAATGACTCGCAGTTATAGAATTTTTGGCAAATCCTCAGCCATCAACGGATTTGATTAGCCTTTACCGACTACCGTTTGAGTCGGGCTAGCATGCGGATTATCTAAATCTGTTCCGCATGTGACGTTGTGCTAAGAGAGTTAACGCTCTTAGTGCTACGATATTGAATACGTAGACTTCGTCTTTCTCACGGGAATAGACTACCCGGCAACACGTGTTAGGCGTTGACTTTAGGATTTTTGGCTAATCCCCAGCCTTTAACGGATTTGATTAGCCTTTACCGACTACCGTTTGAGTCGGGCTAGCATGTGAATTGTCTAAATCCGTTCCGCATGTAACGTTGTGCTAAGAGAGTGAATTCTCTGAGACTCGCCACTACGACTTCGAATACGTAGAGAATAGGCTACCCGGCAATGTGTATTAGACGCTGACTTATCCCTACTTAGGTTTCATGATAGGATACCCCAGAATCGAACTCTGGTGTCTTTTTCTGCGGAGAAAGACTAACCCGGCGATGCGTGTTAGGCGTCGGCATATCCTTTCTTAAGATTCAGGATGAAATTCCCCATGCGTGTAAGGCATGGATTTTGGTGTTATTAATAACAACCTGCCACAATGTTGAATATGTGGGCGGGTGTTCTTTTTAACGGTTAAGAACTAACCGGCAGCGCGGGTTAAGCGCAGACTTATCCTTGCTTAGGTTTCAGGATAGAATACCACATAATCGAACTCTGGTGTCTTTTTCTACGGAGAAAGACTAAACCGACAGCGCGTGTTAGGCGCAGACTTATCCCTGCTTAGGATTCGGGATAAACTTCCTAGGATGAATCCTAGATTGATAAATTCTTGGAAAAGGTTAGTGTGGGAAAGGAAGAATTTTATATTCTATTTCCCGATCTTCTTTTAGGGTGAAGGCGAACCCGAATACAAGGAAGGAAGAATTTTATATTCTATTCCTTGATTCTGGAAAGGAAGAATTTTATATTCTATTTCCAGCGCAAAAGAAACTAGAAGTGGGATCTCCACTCTGAGAATCTAGAAGATCTAGATAAAGTTATCTTTTATAGGATTGGTTATCTAATCTGAAGATGAGTTCCTCGTTTATCGAAGTGAAATTTTAACTTTGGTTACAACCATGAGAAGGCTTAACCAAAGAGAAAGAAGGGAGTTCTTTCGTTTATCGAAAGTGGACTCTGAGCTGAAAGTGGACCTCTTGTTCATGGAAAGAGTCAAGAGGGGGATTTGCTGATGGTTTGGGCCAGAAAGACACTCTTGGTGGACTTACTGTCAATTGAAATTGATCAGTGAGGGATTTTAGTGGTGAAAATGATTTTGGGTTATCCTCTAGAATATTAAGTGTAATATTCTTTAAGGAACTTTCCGGTAAATGAGTTATCCTGAATGTACTAGGGATAGTACTTTTTCAGGAACTTCCCATTTATTGGCATTAATTGCCTGGCGCCCTCTTGAGTAATCAGGCAATATGCGCCGTTTGAGTAGACTATGTCTATCACAAACGGTCCTTCCCATTTTGGTTCAAATTTACCTTTCTTCTTGGAGTTTAGGATTATCGGTTGGCGAGCAGCGAGGACCAGATCTCCTTCCTTGAAGCTTCTCTGTCGGACTCTTTTGTTAAAAGCCCTAGATATTCTGGCTTGATAAAACTCAATGTGTTGTTGAGCTTCCAAGCGCTTTTCATCCAACATTCCGAGTTCTTCGAGACGTTTTTGATGTTGTTCTTCTGTCGTCATCTCAGTTGTGAGAGCGATCCGAAGGGATGGGATTTGGATTTCCAATGGTAGCACAGCTTCACATCCGTATACCAACGAATATGGGGTGACCCTGTAGGTGTGCGTATGGTGGTATGATAAGCCCAGAGTGCTTCACCGAGCTTATCATCCCAGTCTCGTTTATTGGTTTTCACGAGCTTTGACAGGATTTTAATAATCGTCTTGTTAAAAGCCTCAGCTAATCCATTCGAGGCGGGATAATAAGCTGTTGACGAAACATCTTAAATTTTGAACTTGTCACAAAACCTGACGAAAGCGTTGCTTATGAACTGTGGACCGTTGTCATGAATGATCTGTCTTGGCACGCTGTGTCGGTATATGACATGATGTTTGATGAAATTGATGACGTTGTTCGTCTTCACTTCTCTAAGCGGAATCTCTTCAGCCCACTTTGAAAAGTAATCCGTGATTGCGAGAATGAATCGATCACCTTTGACTGAAGGGGGAAAATAGGACCGACAATGTCCATACCCCATGTCTCGAACGGCCAAGACGTGGTTGACGTGTGCAACTGCTCTGGCGGTTGATGCATATAATTCGCATGTATCTGGCAAGCGTGGCATTCTCGTGCGTATTCGATTGCGTCACGAACCATCGTTGGCCAAAAATATCCCATTCTCCTGATGCGATCATACAGTTTGGGACCGGGCTGATGCGCACCACATTCTCCTTCGTGTGCTTCCTTAAGAACTTCTTCTGCTTCTTTGTTCGAAAGGCATCGGAGTAACAAACCATCGTACCCTCGACGGTATAATGTATGGGTCTCGGTATTAGCTAGTGCTGCCAGTGCATCCGCGTAAGCGTTCTGGAGACGAGGGATGTATTCAATAAAGAATTCTTCAAAAGAATCTGCCATTTTGGTGGCTTCCTGGTGGTACGGGATCAGGTCTTGGTTCCTGACTTCATACTCTCCACGGACTTGGTTGACTATCAATTGAGAATCCCCAAAAGCTTCGAGATATTCGACCCCCAGCTCCTTGGCGAAACTGAGTCCAATGAGAAGCGCATTGTACTCAGCTACGTTATTGGAACATGGACTAGTCAGTGAATAAGCCCGAGGCATCACATGCATCCCCGGGGAAACTAAGACAACTCCAACTCCGGAGGAGACTTTAGAACGTCCGGGGGTTATTGCCCTATTAACTTCCCTCGAAGCACCATCGAAGTATAATTACCATACTTGTTGGTGCGATGTAGTGTTAACCTCGTGGGTTTCATCCGGCAAGTCATCATATACTTCTGCTGTATCCGTTGTCGGGTTTGCCGCCAAAAGATCACAAATCGCTTGTCTTTTGATTGACTTCTGCTATTTTAAGTGCAAATCAAATTGGGACAAGAGAAGGGCCCACTTCGCTAACCGCCAATTCATAGAGGCCGGTTGCGTCATAAATACCCGTACTGGATTAACGTTAGAAATGACGTAAATCGTCTGTCCAACCAAGTAATGCCGCATCTTTTGCATTGCGAATACCAATGCGAGGCATTCTTTCTCAATCATCAGATATCGAGACTCGGCGCCTACCAAGGTCCGACTTAGGTAATAAATTGCCTGTTCGTGACCGTTATCATCGTCTTGTGCTAGTAAAGCACTTATCGAGTGGTTCATCGCCTTGAGGTAAATCAAGAACGGTTTACCTGATTTCGGTGCAACGAGAACAAGAGGATTCGTCAGATATATTTTGATATCTTTGAGTGCTTTTTGGCAGGCGTCGTCCCAAATAAATGACACACCTTTCTTGTTTAGCTTAGAGAATGGTTGGCACTTCCCAGAAAGATTTGAGATGAACCGCCGGATGTAAGCTAAACGCCCTTGCAATCCTCTAAGCTCTCTTAGATTTCTAGGGGGTTGCAGTTCATGTATCGCCTTCACCTTATCAGGATCGATATGTATACCTTTGGTGGTGACGACGAATCCAAGGAATTTTCCGCTGGACATTCCAAGGAAGGATTTAGTGGGGTTCATCTTTAATTGATGACTTCGCATGAGATCGAACATCGTCTTCAAGTCCTTGATGTGATCTTCTTTGTTGTGGCTTTTTACAACCAAATCATCAACGTAGCATTCGACTGTTTTCCTGAGATGTTCTTGGAAAATCTTAGTCATTGCTCGGTGGTACGTGGCGCCTGCATTCTTTAGACCGAAAGGCATCACCTTGTAGCAAAAGACACCAAGGGGTGTTCTGAACGCTGTATGCTTCTCGTCATCTGGGTGCATCTTGATTTGATTATATCCTGAAAAACCATCCATAAAAGACATTCTCTCAAATCCGCACGTATTGTCGATAATAACATATGTGATTGGGAGAGGAAAGTCGTCTTTTGGACATGCTGTATTCAGGTCCCTGAAGTCGATGCAAATCCTGATTTTACCATTCTTCTTCATGACTGGAACAATATTGGCTAGCCAGTCTGGATGTTGCTCCTCTCGGATAAATCCTGATTCGATCAATTTCTTAACCTCTGCCTCAATGGCTTCCATAATCTGCGGACGAAACCGTCTTTGCTGTTGCTTGACAGGTTTAGCATCCGGCTTGATATCGAGGCGGTGCATTGCCACATTGGGGTCGAGCCCTGGCATATCTTCATAGTTCCAAGCAAAGACGTCAATATACTCCCTGATGAGAGCAACTAACTCCTCCTTCTCATTTGAGGGAAGACTATCGCTGATTAATATAGGCTTTGGGTTGGCCTCGTCGCCCATGTTAATTTAGATTATTTTATCTTCAGTGGGGGGTTCTCTCTGTTCGAACCTATCACCATACTGCATGTTCAGGTGATGAACCCATGGGTCTTTCCATGTTGGCATTTGATCATCGTTCTCCATCGTGGATGGATCAGCTGTAGCCATGTTCGACATTAGAGCTTTGAATACTTCCCCCAGACTTGTATCGGAATCCCATTCCGAGGAATCTGACGGGTACCCATCTTTGTATTACTTAGATGATTGGTTATTGATTAACCAGCAACATTCGTCTTCTGAAGAAGAGACATACCCTAATCCTCGTCTGAATTTATAATAATCATCCGGTTTCCCTTTTGGTACATATGCCGCTTTGGCTGGAATACGGGAACCTCGATCGAAGTATAAACCTTCTCCGAGTGTGAAATCATATCCCAGTTTTTCCATGAGCTTACGCGCTTCCGGACTATACTTAGATAAATGCAGACCTGGTTTGTCATCATTCTCATCTTCCCTTAAGAAATGATCTGGTAATGGAGAGCTTTTTCCTTTACCGTAAATCACTTCTTTTTCGCCTCCTATTTTGGTCGGGATGACCAGGGTTGTTCCGAAAGAATGTTGGAGGCGTTCCTTTGCTATATAGGACGATTGAAACGGCAGATATAAATCAGGATTATCATACAATTCTTTTATCACATCATCAAGAGACAGGGAGTACTCTAAATCATTATTTATTTCATTATTGGCAAGTTGCCAGTTACAACTGCCCTCTGACGATTGTTCATCGTCAAGGTTGATTACAAAGGGTACAATGTCTTTTAAAACATAACCTCCATTGTAATCAAATCCGGCTTCGGTATCAGCTTCTTCTCCGCTGTCCGTGCCATGGGCCGATGATTCAGTATCGGATTCGTTACCATAAAGGAGAGAATCAGTGAAATAATTCTCATACCCTTTGAATGGTTGCTTATCCGCGACCACCGTCCTAACCTTATTATCAATGTCGACATATTTCAAACACTGATGGAGAGTGGAGGGGATTATAACGTTACTATGGATCCAAGGCCGACCCAATAGTAAGTTATATGAAGTCTCGGCATCGATCACATAACATGTGACTTCTGTCTTCAAATCTCCCATTTGACACTTTACCCGGATCTTACCCAAGGGTCTTGACCCGCTAGTGTTGAATCCATAGATAACAGTACATGTGGACGCCAACTTACTAACTGGAATGGGGAAGGTTTTTAGCCGCTATATTGCAGTGTTGAATTAACGGTTCTGGCTCTTCAAGTACCGGCTTGATCTGAGTAATGAACACTTCTGAATTGGCCAAGGCTTCTTGCAAGGCTTCCCTGGTTTCTTTAGACAACCGTAGCAACTCATACAATGTTATCCGTGCTGGAATGTTAGCTAGTTGAGTCATAATATCAAAGACGTGCGGAGTGTTCGAGCTTTCCGGTTTATCTTTTCCAATCGGACGATTGAAACGAGACTGCTTCGGATTCTGAACCTCCTGGGGCTTCTTTTCTTTCTGTTTATTAACCAGCTGTCGTCGAGCTTCTTCAACCGGTCTAGGAGTCGTAATCACACCCAGCTCCGTGAGAGTTTTGGCTGGTCCCCGCTTAGTCACCCCCTGCTCAGCTAACTGATCACTGGGTGATGGATAGTTGAAGTGATACTGATTTCTGCTTCTAGTGGTAAAGACTTCTTGTTCTTCTTCGGAGAACGGGAAGGTAGGAGCTTCATTACCATCCTCCTCGAAGATCGCGGAGGTAGCATTGCAGGACTTGCATTTACCCTTTTTGATCGAGGAAGTCGCCCACTGATCGTCTTCAATTAGATCGGGATGAACCCAGAGGATTTCGCCGTTTGGAGCTGTGTGTGGCACAAGTCCTTTTTGGCGTTGTCCACATGGGTCGTCATTCACTATCTTCATTCCTACTTTGGTGATGCGTTCTGGTTCAAACCATGCTGTGGGCACTGATCCAAAGCTAATTGATACTGCATTTTCTCCGACATTCTTGGGCAGCTTCGGGGTTATGACGCCTACATCAATCAACGCCTGGATTTTATCATTGAGATGGTAGCATGACTTTGTAGGGTGATGGACCGCTCTATGGTATGCGCAATACTTCGAATCCGTCACTTTGCTAGCCCCTTCTTGATCCACGATCGACGGCAGCTGGATTTTGTTATTTTCCAACAGGTACTTAAAGATGCCGGGAACTTCGTCATCTTTGAAGGAGTACACTTTAGGAAATCTTGGCTCCGAAGATTTCTGCTTCTGAGGCCGTTGTTGCCATTGTGACTGCGATTGTTGTGGCGCTCGTTGCTACTGCTGCTGTTGCTGAGGTTGCAATTGGAAAGTTTGATTAGCATCAACTGCATTAGCATGTGCCTTACCTTTCCCTCGTGGGACAAAATTTTGTTTTGGAGCATTCGTCACTTGTTGGCCTCTTTCCACCTTCTTCCTTCTGAGGAATCGCTCGGCTTGCTCTCCTCGGACCTTCAAATCTTTCCATGTTTTGGACGGTGCTGTCCCCATTGCTTCCAACATGTCCAATGCGAGATTGTTGTGGCAAGTCTGGAGAATGAACTCCTCAGTGATCGGGTCCCGACAGTTCATCGCCTTGTTCCGGAACCTTTTGACGAAGGTATCAACCAATTCAAGCAACGTTCCGATAGATATCTCGGTGTCATCGTCGAAGAAATTAGCGATGAACTTAGTTTTCATGTCGTCCCAGCTATTTACACTTCCTGGCTTGAGGCGGCGATACCAATCGAAGGCGGCTCCACGAAGAGTGCCAACGAAGGACCGTACCATCAGAGGCTCGTTAGCAGAGATAACCCCTAGGTGTGATTTGAAGTAAATCAAATGCTGAGTGGGTGAACCCTTCCCATCAAACGGTGTGAAGTTAATTAGATTGAACTTCGCCGGATACGGGATTGGTTCCCATTCTCTTAGGTATGGACAAGGAATGCCCGTCTTCTGTATCTCTTGAGCGGAAATCAACGTATTGATTTTGCTCTCGAGGTTTTTGATCTTCAAACTTTTACCTGTGTTTTCGCTAGCATTCTCGTTACCACCCCCTGCATTGACGGGAGGATTATTAGCATTATGAGCTTCATTCGCACCTGTGTCCTCATCTTCCTGATTAACCTGGTTACGACGACTTGGTTCGCCTTGCTGGTTTGTCAGTGCTTGGATTTGTTGGTCATGCATTTCTCTCACATTCTGCATAGCCATCTGCATTTCGAACCTGAAGCTCTCCTGTTGTTTAGCCATGGCTTCTTCGAGCATCTTGGCCACTTGTTCCGCACTTATCATAAGTGACTCGCGGGGTTGTCCCTTGCTGGATACCGTATTATCTGATGCGACCGCCGAGCCGACATCCGATTCTTCATCTTCTGAAGGTAGTCTTGTCCGAATCCTACCATAAGTTGCTCGTATGATGGCTCCAGACTGCAGACGTGTTACACGCCGGGGTACTTCCAGAATCGACTTGGGATTATCCTGTGTCGATGTCCCTTTGCTGGTCATATTAGTGGTGACCCTCGGAAATTCTCCATCTTCAACTACCGTTCTTCTTCGTCGGAAACGCCTAAGCCTTGGTTTTGGCGTTTCGGTACTGAGCCTTTCGAAAACCGAAATTCTTTCGGGGACTGTCTTAATGCAGTTACACTCAGACAATACTGCTCGAATGAGTTTGGAACATGGGCATTGAGTTTCTAGTTCTCGAGGACTCCTTTTTCTGGTTTTACTCGTACTCCCAACACGATAGTACAACTCGTCGGCTTGAAGGTCGGAATAACCCATCGTGTATTGGAACGACTTCTTAGGTATAACGTTATCACTATCAGATAACAATGTTTCCTTCTGAGGGCGAACTGCCTTCTTTGGGCTTTCAAGAGTCACGCGCCTCGAAACATGCCTTTGTGGGCGTGAGTTCTCAGCGGGCTCCTGGGCTTCAATGCGCAAATTGGTGTGCGTAGCTGCCATGAACTCCTTGTCATGTTGAAGGTGGCGGCGACCCCCAGCATGTTGAGTCGTTCAGGACTTCTTTATCGGGCCCAAACGTTCTCGAACTGGAGCTTTGCATCCCTCATCGGGAAGTGGACCGAGGTGCTCCAAAACTGACTTCTTTCTTCGGGATGATTCTGCGGGATCTCCTGGAGTAGCTACTGGAATTACTTGCGTTGAAGGTTGCAATGATTGTTCCTTAGCCTGAATCGCCGCTTCAGACTTCGGCCTCCATACTTGGCGGGTTGGTGGCGGTTTTTTGGTCACTTCCTTCTGTAGTCTTCTGCGGGCTTCTTGGACTCGAGCCCGTGCCTGTGCTGACAGTGCGCGGCGCTTGCGAATGTGCTCCTTAAGTGTCGAATGATTCCATTTGACACGGATCCATTCATTCGTTGGCGGCTTAGAGGAGGTGCCATTCATTGATTGTTGAGGCTGTTTGCCTCTCCTGTTCTTCAGGTCCGCGTTATAGCGGATTCCGTCAGTGGACTCCATTGCCTTTGCGAATTGTCGCGCCAGGCATTGACGTCGCCTCTGGCGGGCTCTCTTTGAAAGAGTCACTACTCCCTCAGTGACGGAGGAATTGGCAAGAACATTCTTGACCTGGTTGGAGGTCGGTGGAGCTTCACCCGATGCAACTTTGGCATCAATTGGGGTGAGATCTTCATTGGTATTCTGCACTTCTTTGTACCAACGAACTTTTCTCCTGGAGGAGAACTTCTTGGACTTGAGGGGGGAGATGGATCCGGACGAGGATGACAGATACTCCTCGAACTTTTGTTAGTCGAATTCATACTCGACCTCCTCCTCAACCGATATTGAGATCCGCGGCTGCGACGCAATGATCTCGGCAGCGAGATCGGTGGCTCCCACTGTGGTCGCCAGTTTGTTCACCGGGAAAATCGTCTTTGTTGATGTCATTGTTTCCTTAAGCAATAGTTTATCGGTTACAAAAGATTCGGTCTTTTTATAAGATCCGGTTACAATAAAATCAAACAAAGAAAAAAGATTACAACTTTCCTTCTTTCGGAACAAATCGCAAGATCTGTTTTGCGATCTCTTGCTTTTGTGGGTTCTTCGCCTGCGCCGGGGTTAATCCGTGGACCACCGTGCGATCTTGATCCGGTCGGATCTACACGGTATGACGGGTGCTATTTCACAAAGGAAATAACAGCCGGGGGTACTATTTCACCAAGGAAATAATAGCCTTTAGTAATCGAAATCGACCAAGCGAAATCGATACTCTTCGAGGTTTAGCTCTTGATCCGGCAGAGTTTCGCCTCCAAAGTTCAATCAAAAGTCCAACCTCTCAAAAATGAACCCTCCTTCTCTATTTATAGGCATCTCAAACCAGATCTGGGCTCAGATCTGGGCCCAGATCTGGGTGGCTCGGCCCAGATCTGAGCCACCTGGCCTAGCCAAGGTCCGACTTAGGTAATAAATTACCTGTTCGTGACCGTTATCATCTCCGGCGGTTCATCTCAAATCTTTCTGGGAAGTGCCAACCATTCTCTAAGCTAAACAAGAAAGGTGTGTGAGTTTTGGAGCTTGGAAGACTCGGGCTTTTCAGATCTGGTTCTTGGCGGTCATCCACGTCAAATAAGGCCGGAGTTTGATAGAGATCAGATCTGAGATCCACACGGTTATCCTCCGGATCAAAACTTGG
This sequence comes from Asparagus officinalis, assembly GCF_001876935.1. Taxonomy (NCBI): domain Eukaryota; kingdom Viridiplantae; phylum Streptophyta; class Magnoliopsida; order Asparagales; family Asparagaceae; genus Asparagus; species Asparagus officinalis. The sequence continues at coordinate 46,813,556 of NC_033800.1, forward strand.
TTTTTGATCCCGAGAAGAGTATCGATTTTGCTTGGTCGATTTCGATTACTTAGGGCTATTATTTCCTTGGCGAAATAATCCCCTCGGCTGTTATTTCCTTTGTGAAATAGCACCCATCATACCGTATAGATCCGACCGGATCAAGATCGTGCAGTGGTCCACGGATTAACCCTGGCGCAGGCGAAGAACCCACAAAAGCAAGAGACCGCAAAACAGGACCTTGCGATTTGTTCCGAAAGAAGGAAAGTTGTAATCTTTTTTCTTTGTTTGATTTTGTTGTAACCGGATCTTATAAAAAGACCGAATCTTTTGTAACCGATAAACTGTTGCTTAAGGAAACAATGACATCAACAAAGACGATTTTCCCCGCGAACACCAAGTTATCGTATTTGTGCTAATCTAATTTTGATTGCTTTTTGCTTCTTGCATATAATCATTATGGATATGTATGAATCATCTAGTTTAGGTTATGCTATTAATATTGCTCCTCGTTTGGATATTTTTCCCTTTGCTCAATGGCGTGTTAGATTCAAACTTTTTGTTCAATCTAAACAATTTGATTTATGGGAAATTATTGAGGATGCCTATGTTGTTCCTATTTTGGAAAAATCCAAATGGTGTGAAAATGATAAAAGATTGTTTAATATGAACAAGCTTCTGTTAGAATATTTGCTTAATGCTTTTCACTCTTTATTTTCTAACAAATTTGCTAATTTTGATAGTGCTTACGCCTTATGGAAATTTATTGAAGCACTTGAAGGGGACTTGGAGGCTATTCAGCAAGCGTTAGAAAATCCCGCTTTGATTTCTAAAGAAGCATCATCTCCATGTACAATACCACTAGGTTATAACCCTAGTGAGGTATGCAATCTTGATAACGATGATATTATTACTTTTGATGAACTTGCTCTTAAGTTTAAAAAATTACACAATTGCTATATTAATGTAAGGAGTAAGTATGTAAATATGAAATCCCCTCATGAAACACTAGCCACTAAGTTTAATTTTATTGCAAATAAAAATATTATTCTTAAAGAATGCAATGAAAATTTGAGAATTGAAAATGCTAGTTTATTTCATGAAAAATATGATGCTATGTTAGAAGTAGATAAGTTAAAATCTATGATGAAAAATCTTGTTTATCCTACTTCTAATAGCAATGCTTGTATGCACAATGATGAGTTGAATCAAATGAGAAAACATATATCCACCTTAGATTCAACACTAAACACTTGTATTGCTAATAATAAAAAGCTTATGGACTTATGTGCAAAGTTCAATGTTAATTCTTCTAAGAAACCTATTCACTATGCACATATGTATGACAAAATTCACAAATGTTCTATTTGCGGTCTTAAAGGCCATTTAGCTCAATTTTGTCATAATGCACCAAAAATTAACAAGCCTATTCATGATTGTGCATCCCATCAAGCTTCTTCATTACATACACATGTACACACACATAATATTAATCATAAACATGCTTATGTGTATAAATGTGATTATTGTGGTCGTTTTGGTCATTTGGCCATGTTTTGTTTCGATTTGAAAAGAAATTCTCGTTTGTAAAATAATTACAAAGGAAAATCTATTTTTACAAATGAACCACATGCATTTCATTTCGGTCAACGTAAACCATTCAAACCTCTACATTACACAAATTTCAATCGTACGGGTCATGTTTATAATTTTTGCTTTGATTGTATCGGTGCACAAAATAAGCCCAAGCGGGTTCATAACCCTAGGGCCTTAGATTTAAATGATAGGGGTCATGTCCTAAATTCTAGTGGTACCAAAATAATTTGGGTACCAAAATGATTTTTATATCAATTTTTTTTTGTTTGTTTTGTTCAGTTTGTTTTTTGAATAATTGGGTTTTAAAATCTTAATGATGATTAAGTTTTTATTAAGCTAAAATAAAATAATTTTCATGACTTAAATAGCTAAGAACTTTTTATATATTATTATATATGTAAAATAAACATAAAACAAATTTTTATTTGGTCCAAATTTCATTTTCCTAAAATTCCAGAATTTATAAACTGTCAATGCATATTTCTTTCTAATGTTTCTAGAGTTTGTTACGTTCGACCGCCACGGTCGACCGCAAGAGGTTTTCCCTGTTTCCTGTTTGATCTCTTATCGGGTTTCGGTTTTTGTTTTAAAATGGTTCTAAACCCGACTCACCTATCACCGTTGATTTCATCCTTGGGCCGATCCGCACCATTCATTTCTCTCCTTAAGGTCCGACCCCCTTCATCTTCTTCCCCATTCGATTTTTTTTCAGTTCCTCTCTCGGTCGCCCGCAACATTCCCTCGGTCGACCGCATCTGTTCTCCACCTCTCTTGGGTAATCTCTCACCTCTCAATTTTTTTTCTAGAGTTTCAACATTTCAATTCTAGGGTTTTGGCTTAGGGTTTGCTTATTTGTACTTATTGTGCTTTATTTTTTTTAGGGTTTCAATTTCTGTCAAATTTCACATCTTTTCAAAACCCTAATTGATCATGCCTCCTAAGAAAAGATCTAAACCTGAATCTAGTTCCTCATCTATTACTGCCTCTCATTATGAGGATTATCTTCTGTTTAAGCCCCTAGTTAAGAAATATAGGGAGCTTTGCAAACTGAAAATCCTGCCCACTAGATATATCAAATTCGAACAATTAGCCATGTATGACATTTATACGGTTCTACATGATGTTGGGTTGGCTAGATTGTTAGATGTGGAACGTAAAGTTCCTTATTATCCATTTCTGGTATATTTATTTTATGAGAATTTGTCTGTCACTTCCACTGCTGATGGTGTCCAAACCATCTCCACATCTGTTAAAAACATCCAGATTTCTTTTGATGCCGACGAACTTGCGGGAATCCTTAAGATCCCGTCAAGCGATGTCGAGCTTATGTCTATCGAACACAAACTTGCGGGAATCCTTAAGATCCCGTCAAGCGATGTCGAGCTTATGTCTATCGAACACACTGATCAAGTTGTGAACGATATCTTGTTTAAGCTCAGTTGCACCTATCCTATGAACAACAAATCACTCAATCCCACCGCCAAAATCATAGCTCGTATTGTTGCTCATAATCTCATTCCTAAAATCGGTAGCTTTGATCATTTTGCTCCTGACAAGGTTAATGCTGTTTATGCCATTTTTGCCAAAATAAAAGTGAATTGGGTAAATGTTTTTCTTAAAAACATAGCATGCAAGCATTATAAATTTCTTCCTTTTGGCAGTTTCATCACCCTCATTCTTCAACACTTCGGTGTTGCTCTCTCCAATGAACCCAAAGTTGATCCGGATAAGGAGTACTTTGATAAAGTCTCTCTCTCCCGTATGCAACTTTCTGCCTCTTTATCTGATCATACAAAGCCTTCATCTTCTTGGTCTAGAGCTTCCACCTCCTCCACTTCTGATATCTGTGCCCGTTTGGATCGTCTCGAGACTCAGGTCTCAACTATCCAGAGGGATGTTAGGACTATTCTATCTTATCAGCGCCAGTCTCTCGGGATTCCGGATCCCTCTTCCAGTTATGAGTCTGGTTCTGAGGAGGGCCCTGCTGATGGATCTGATTCTGGCTCTGATGATGGATCTGCATCTGGCTCTGGCCATGCTTCTGATGGTGACGGTGATGGTGATGATTGATTTTGCTGCTTATTGGAGTTTATTGGATTTTGTGCCTATGGTGACGTTTATGTCTTGGTGAAACAATACTTGACACTTGTGCTTTTATTTTATGTTTTATTTTGAGTTGTAATAACTCTATGTTTGTGTGGAAAACTATGTGACTTTGTGAAACAATTTGTGTATGGTTTGTAGTATTGTGGAACAAACGTTATTTGTGGAAAACTATGTAGTATTTGGTGTTTAAGTGATGATTTATGATTTATTGTGTTAGTTTATTCATGCTTTGTTTTGTTAAAATATGTTGCTAATGATGCGTTCTTTGAATTCTAAATGTTTATTGCTATGTATGAATGATTATTATCTAGCTCCTATATATGCTCTTTATATGTCATTTATGCAAAGTGACAGGGGCTTTTTGGCCATACACTTGGTTATTATCTGTGCTTATATGCAGGGGGAGCGTTGCTTCTATTTATATTTTTCTCCTTTTTGATGTTGTCAAAGGGGGAGAAAATCTATGTGGTTTATATTTTTGTTTCATGATATATATGGTTTATACATATTGTATGTGGTTTATCAGTATATATTTCATATCAATAAATAAATTATTTGCCATCATTAAAAAGGGGGAAATTGTTGACCCTATAGTTTTGATGATGATTTGTTAAACAATTTATCACTAATATATTCTCTAGTTTTGTTTTTTATGTTTCTCTTTACAGGTATTTCAACACACGAAAATCAAGCATTAAAGATTCAAGTTCATATGTGTGAAGTTACCTAGGTATAAGAGTAGTTTACTTACATATATTGTATGTTCATATTTAAGCTCAATATATATACACTTAACACGATTTTTGACGTTTTCTATCATATAAATGATTTTTCATCAAACGTTGTTACGATATCTTTTATCTTATGTTTACAGCTCACTCATACTTTATTATATACATACAATATATGCATGAGATATATTTACATGTTTACAAGTCATATCAAAATTTTCATATTCGTAAAATACAAGTTTTACGAACACTTTTCAAAAATAGTGTGTTTTTGTAAACGAAAATTATTTTTCCAAAAATTCCTTTTCTAACATGTTCATTTTATCATTTAGAAACTTTTTTCCAAATTTTATTATTTTTGGAATTGTTTTGATATTTTTAAAGCATTTTCAAATCTGCCTAAAAACCTGTCATATTGGCTGTATCAATTTGCGGTCGACCGCCAGCAGCAAATTTTCTAGCATGGTTTTTTGTATGCCCGCGGTCGACTGTGACGGTCGACCGTGAACCATCCAGAGACTTTCGCGGTCGACCGTCAGCTTTAAAACCCTGTACTCAGTATTTTTTGTGCCTCGCGGTCAACCGCGAGATTTTCAGAGTCGACCGCCGATTCCATCATTGGTTTTTAACGGCTATTTTTACAACGGCTGTCTGAGGGCTTTTTGGTCATTTTAAGTTGGTTTTTGCTAAGTTCTTGAGTGGGTATAAATACCCCATTGCTCTTCTATTTCAATAACTAAGAAAATCAAGTGTTTTGTCTTTACAAGAAGTTTTAACAAAGGTTTAATAAACGTTTAAAGAGCTGTTAAGCTAATTTTTGATAATCTGCTTCAAGAGAAGTTTTCTACAACAAGATGTGGCTTTCAAATCCTATTAGGATCATCATCCATTGTTCTTCTTGTTTGAGAAGTTTTCTAAACTCTTATATAGCTTACTATTCCATTTTCATTTCATTAGCTATACTTATTGAGTTATATTATTTTCATTCACTGTTATCACACACATACATTTTGAGCTTAATATCTTCATACTATATAGTGTGGGTTGTGGGGTGTGATTTAGTGAGTGTGAGCTTCATTTGCGTTCTCATTTGTTGTTAAGAACAAACCATTGTATTTAATCTTTTTTTGTGATAATCACTTGTAATACACTTGTACACCGAGAGAAGTGTGAGGCGAGAGATGGGGTCGAATCCAATAGGAATGGCGTCGGTTGACTAACCTATGGAGAGGTCGCATCCGAGCACTTGAGGAGTAGGACACGGGCTAGGTTCCTACACTTAGTGTGTAAAGAGTGATTGCATAGTGTTTGTGTAGTGTGAGAGTTTTCGGTGATCTTGTAAACCGAGTGTGTAGAAGTTCCAGCTTCCAAACCGGATTGTGATAGTGGATATCTCCTCGAGGTGAGGAGCGGGGACGTAGGTCGTGGGGACCGAACCTCGTAAACATATCTTGTGTTTGTGTTTGCTTAGCGTACATTTCATTTGTGCTCTTTCTTATCATTCTTGCAAGAACAAATTGATCAACTTAATTTTAATTGGAATTTAATCGGGATTAGATTAGCATAAGACCCTAATCACCCCCCTCTAGGGTCTAACAGATATCTTCGTTGATTCTAACCCCAAAACCCTAACTTTCTTGTTGGATTTCGACAGGGAGAATATTTCCATTATGTCGCAGAGAAGATCTCGAGTTTCCCGAGGCCGTTCAGCTTCCCAGGCTTCCGAGGGGGTTGATCCCGCTGTCATTTCCTACGGGGGTATATTTCTTCCACTCTTTTATGAATTTAACTATCGTATCTTGTCAATTTCATATGTATATATCCATATTTGTATGTAAGCCCTCGTTTGTCATCCTTTGAGATACATTTGAGAAGAGCCGGTATCCTCCTTTGAGAGGATCGACTTTGGAAAGTGTTTATTTTGCTTGGACAAAACACACTTCAGAGTATACAGGGACAATTTTATTTTATCTCACGTATGTTGAAAGGTTCTGATATGTCGTTATAATGCTCATGCATAGTAACACATATCTCTTTTATACCTGTGGTAAATGAAAATCGTCACACCTGTTACGAGATGGCGATTCTATCTTATGGAATAAGATACACCGCCCTCTCTAAAATTTTAGGACTATTCTTACACCATTTATGTGTACGTCTTCTTTGTCAGTCCATTTTTCTTCTGTAATCTTCACCGCTAGTGAGGTCACGGGTCAAAGTAGTGCTACCCATTCCTACTATGAGGGAATCTCGTTAGTTGAATCAGCTCCCTAATTCAACTTGGACTATAGCGAAGGAGTAATGGAGTTGATACGACGAGGTAGTTGTCGTGTTCTGCGACGGTTAATCACGAACGTAACTTTAGTTTCTTAGCAAGACTCGAACCAGTGTGTAAGGAAGGCAGATTTTCTGTTTGCTAACTCCCTGAAAGTCCCGGAAATCGTTTCTTGTAGACCTGCGTAGTGGTTGCATGTGAGTGGGTCGACCTTCTTGTACCTGCCCTGGATTCCTCGGGAGCATTCACTTTTGAAGTTCAAAAACTTGGCAGTTGGTCGGGAGATGTTTTGGAGATTGACCGAAAACTACGAGCGTGTTCACTATGGTTTCATTGGTAGAGAGGCCACCCCAAGTTCTAGTAACAGAACTTCTGTGCAAGGACTACACCCTAGAGTCTTAGGCCAAGACAATCTGCCCCAGAATGAAAAGGCGGCACAAGCTAACACCGTGAAGAACAGGTTAGCTGTGTTGGGAAAAGAATTCCCCATTAAGAAGTTTAGATGTTATGGATGGGTTCATTATTTTGGAGATAAGTGGTGGACAAGAATGACCCGATATGTTATGGATGGGTTCATTATTTTGGAGATAAGTGGTGGACAAGAATGACCCGATATGTATTGAATCGCTGGGGGCAAGAATTAGCAGAATTAGGGTTGTCAGTTCCGATTCACGCCAGCATGTACGGTCTGCAGATTAGCGTGGATCACTTCTTTGCTTTGTTTGAGATCTACAATCCCAACACCAACACTTTCTTTACCAAGAACGGGGAGCTTGGACTGCTGTTACATGAAATGATGAAGGTATCGGGGCTGCCTATAGGTGACGTTCCGTATCAAGAATTCTTCCCAACTGTCAGTCAACTGAATCGGATGAAGGATCGGTCAGCCATGACTTATGACACCTTATGGGAGTTGACATGCTACTATCACATAGCTATGGCCGAAATGGAGACTAGAGCTAAGAAGAGGTCTCCTCAGATCAGCTTGAAACAATTCGTAGATTATTTGTTTAAGAATCTTGAGAGTCGTTCGGAAGACGTGTGTGGACTGTCCCCCTTAACTCCGAATGAGATTAACCAGTTGTTGGAGAGAACGAACACACAATCCCACACTTCCCGCTCAGAAGACGGCTTTCCTCACGGTACCAAATTCCCTTCTTATTTGTGGCAAGCTGGCGTTCCAATCAACTCAACCACCCTATTAGCTGGCTTTTTGGCCATATGGTTGAAGAGGTGTGTTGTCCCCCACCAACCTTCTGATGCGATGCCGATTGAAGTGTTGTATCCGGCCGTTCAGTTAGCTACAGGTCGTAGGTTATCCTTACTTCCTGCAATGGTAGCTGATATTCATAGCGGATTGCAGCAATTGGCTTTTGTGCTTACGCAAGAGGGAAAGAAACCATCCGCTGGAATATCCGTGCCGAAACTAGAATTACCCTACACTTATTTGATGACCTGGTTGGTACTTCACCGACCAGATTTAATAGAGGCTCCTAAGACGGTGGATTCAAATCTCCCTCTATTGCAGACTCTTGAAGGTAGTAAGTGGGTCAAACATCGGTGGCTGGATATATCTAGGCAATTCAAAGTTCACAAGTGTTGGGAGTTCTTTCCTTGTTTCCCTCGATTCTCCGGGACTTACAATGCAACTCTACTGGATGCTAAAGAACCTAATCAGAATCGCATAATTTTGGATGTAGGTTGCTTCAGACGGTTGATGAACATCCGACAGGTTATCTAGTATTCAGGGTGAAGGATGTCTGTCATATCGAACCATACTTTCCATGCCGGTTTGCTCGTCAATTCGGCTATGATCAACTGTAAGTCGGCAACTCGAACCGTCATCTTAGGGTTCAAGGTGGACTCATTGATGGGGCAAGAGCTTGGTTTTTGAGCATCGTCGGCTGCACGAATGTTGAGTTCGACCTCCCTTTAGAGACGCCTCCTCTGCATATGACTTTTCTTTACTGTAAGTGGCTGATAGATGCCAATACCATTGCTCGAAAGAGGAGGATATCCGAACTAGAGGAAGAAATAGCCTCCCGACGGGCAACAGAAGTAGTCCGTGAGACTGTACTATCACCTCAAGGGAAAGAAGCCGCCGAATCGTCTAGAAAGGGAAAAGAACCTGTCCGCCCCGTTGATAGCGAAGAAGAGCTTGAGACTAATGAGACTGAAACTTCCGAGAGGGCGGATGAGGCTGGCTCAAGTTCTGAAGAAACAGAAGAGGAGATAGCTGGTCTTCCAGATTCTTTCTTCGAGAGAGCATATGTAAACCCTTCTGTTGCTCGTAGGGCTCACCATGCTAATACAACTCGACCCTAAGACGCTCCAAAGAGAAGGAGGGAGAGGGTCGTTATGACATAACCCAATCGGATGATGGTAGAGGTCCTTAGTGGAGATGAAGAGGAGGAAGAAGATACAGTGCCTCTTGTTCGCCGGCAAAGATCACAATCTTCAACTCAAACTCAAACCCAAGTTCCTCCCAGAACAGAGTTACGTACCAAGCATCGTTACAAAAGATTTGGGGTTCAAGATGAAGCGCGTCCACTGAAAATATGGAAGAAAGCCGTCTCTCGACCATGTGTTCGTCTTCCTGTTTTAGAGGAGACATCTGCTCGCAGTATTTCTTTAGACGAACGAGGTAATGATTCATCTTTATTTTCATTTTACTGTTCTTATATTTCTTAATACTCGGACTTATCTCGCACTCAATTTCTGTAGGGAGTCAAGAAGAAGGAGAATTTCAGGCTGACACTGCTTTTCCCGTGTATGGAAGCCAAGGAACCCAGATTCGTTCAACAAACGAATGATGCGCTTAATGACAAAATTGCTAGTGTTCCAATAACTTCTGATGATGACCCATTGGCTTCAAACACAGGTACGGATCTTTCTCTGTTTGGAAGGCAATTCCGAAAGATGAATGAGTCGGAACGCGTGCCTCTTCTAATGACTTCTGCACTTTGTCTCCTTTTAGTTAAACTAAAAGAAGCGGGTACAAGTAGTGGAGCTCTCGAATCCGTCCCGGTTAATGAAGGTAAAACTAATCTCTATTTTGTGTAAATTCATCTAAATGTATATGTTACTTATGACCCAACACATTCTGCAGATGCCATAATAGGTGAATAAGCTGGAGGAGAACCCACTCCCGCTGCTGAGGTCGAGGATTTCAACGAGCACAATCTCAATCTCGATCTCTCAGAGGACGACCATCAATACATCTCTGATTTGTTATCGGGGAAGGCTCCTGGGGCAGCTACAGAATCAACCGTTGGAGTTGGTTCAACTGAAGCGTGTTCTTCTGAGAGTAAGGCCTTTATTCTATAAACTCCGTTGTCTTTTTTTTAACTTTGAATAATCATATAAGTGTTCGAATTATAGGACTAGTTGTTGAAACCGATACCGCTATAATTACTGGAACGTCTGATCAGCCCAAGGGTCGTGACTTCTTATTGTCAACAGGAACCGAGGCCGACATTCAGTCATTAATTCTTGAATCTCAACCTCGCACTCCTATAGACCCCATGATAATAGAAGTTGCTGCCACCCCTCAAATTAGTCACGTCGCAACAAAAAAGAGGCCAACCGAAGAAGTTGGTACATCAACAGCTGTCACATCTAGGGCTGGTGAGTTTTAGCCATTGCTTGTTTTAAACTTTTGGTTCATATTCCTATGTACTCATTATGTCTTTTGTTTCTTGTAGAATCTTTAGTCCTTCCTCCAGAAAATTTCATATATTCGGATCTGATCTCGAAACATGTTCCGGTTGTCCCATCGACTGATGCAGTGGGTACGTCGATGGCTGCTATTCCTGAATCAACTTTGGTTGCTCAAGAAGCCGGACTGACATCATTGGGGGCGAGAAGGCCATGTTGAAGGCTCTGCCATCGAACTCGGTATTTTTTATTGGATTTTATGTTTCGAGCATTAACTTAAGTATTCTTTCGAGTACTTATTTCATTTCCTCTTATTGCAGTGCCTCCTTTGACATTACTTGAGTCTATTAAAGCTTTAACGTCCGAAGAAGATCCGGATAATGTGTTTATCTGTTCAGACATCCAAAGCTTTGTTTATTTCTTAAACCTCATGATTGATAGAATTCTTCATCACGGGTCATCCTTCGACAGCTTTAGGAGATTGCTTGATCGCCATATAGCAGGAATTAGAGAAGATGGATATCCTGAATTGACTGATTCTATTGAAGTCTATCTAGTTCAGATGAAACAACAATTTGAACAACTAAGGGACTTAAAGACCGGCGGCGTCTCTTCTTATGTATCAACTCAAATAAAACTTAAGCTGCAAGAGTGGCACGCTTCACAAAAATTAGCAGAGCTTGAGCTTCAAAAGTTAAGAAATCGTGTAACCCAAATGCGGTTGGGTATCGCTAAGAAGATATAGGCTAAGGCTTATTTGCTCCAATCCTTAGAATTACGTCAGGCTCATATAGCCCACCTTGAAAAGGAGCTTGTAGAAGCTAAGAACGCCGAAAGTATTCTAAAACTCGATTTGGTTGAAGTTGAACGCATCGAAAAAGATTTATTCCAACAGCTGGAACTTCAGGACAAGAAGCTTACTGAGACGGAACAAGAAGTCCTCCAAGCTCGGAACACTAGCGAAGAATCCTTAAGAGCTTACCTGAAAGCTGAATTTGAACAATCTTATGCAGAAGCACTCTTAAAACTTGAAGGGTAATTTTGTAATTACAAGTTATGTTTAGATTAAAAGAAAACTTTTATTCTGTAATGACACTTTTGCCGCATTAAAGAGCTTGTCTTATGAATAAAGTGAACTCTTTTGCTCATCGAGATTTTATTATGATTACTCATTCTTGTTTAGAATAAATAACCATAATACTTACAGAATTTTTGGCAAATCCTCAGCCATCAACTGATTTGATATGTCTTTACCGACTTCCGTTTGAGTCGGACTAGTATGTGAATTATCTAGATCCGTTTCACATATAACGTTAGGCTAGAAGAATTAAACTCTTTTAGGCTTTGAACTACAATGTTGAATATGTAGGCTACATGTGTTAGATATAGGCTTATCTCTAATAAGGGATTGAGATAACACCCCCCACGCGTGAGCAGCGTGGATTTTGAAATATAATTAGGTTACATTTTCTTGATAAAAAAACAAACCTAAAATCGGGGAAGAAGAATCTGATATTCTATCTCTCGGTTTCTTGTTTGTTGGTAGAGATGAACCCAAAATCAGGGAGGAAGAATTTTATATTCTATCTCCTGGTCTCTTGTTTGTTGGTAGAGATAAACCCAAAATTAGAGGGGAAGAATTTTATATTCTATCTCCTGGTCTCTTGTTTGTTGGTAGAGATGAACCTAAAATCGGAGAAGAAGAATTTTATATTCTATCTCCTGATGTAAAGGAAACTCAAAGTGGGATCTCCACTTAGAGAATCTGGACTGGTTTGAATAACCCTAACTGTCATAAGGTTTGATTATTCAACTTGAAAGTGGACCTCTCGTTCATGGAATGAATCGAGAGGAGATTTTGGTCGTGGTCCTAACTGTAATAAGGTTTGACCAAGTGGGAGTTAAGATAATTTTACCTTTAATAGGCTAAATTGTTCAAATGGAATTGAGGTCCTTTCGTTTGTCGAAAGGGGATCTTAGTTTCAAAAGTGAACCTTTCGTTCATGAAAGGAATCGAGAGAGGATTTTGGCTTTGGTCTTAACTGTAGGAAGGTTTGACCAAAAGAGAAATGGGAGCGTAGTACGAGTAACGATAAAAATGTTGACTTGTACCCGTCACTCAATGGGAGTTTTTGATATCAAACAAAAGGTTTTGACATAAAAGGATTCGTTGATCGCTACGAGTCAACAAATCAAACTTTTTGAATATTGTATCATAACTTCAACATTAGGAGTGTTAATAAACATAGATACGACGGGAGTTTGAAGGTTTTTAATCCATGCCGGATTTTGGTGGATCCACTGTCGATTAATTCGATCGGCGAGGGATTTTGTGGTGTGGGGCTACGAATCATCGAGTTCCCCCCCCCAACGATCGCATTGTGGGGGTTTTTTGATGAAAGACCAACCGTATTTTGTCGTTGAATCTCATCTCAACAAAAAGCTTGGAAAGTCACAATGGAAGGTTCTCAATTTTCTTGGAAGCAATTAGATAATCCACAGTAAAAGAATCTTAATCATTTTCATAATAATCAAGAATAGATTATTCAAATGATCAGTTTCTATTTAGAACAATCAACTGATCTCGGGTTATCCTAAAAATATCCTACACAGGATTCTCTAGGAACTTCCCGTTTTACATAGGTTATCCTGAACATACTACGGATAGTACTTCTTCAGGAACTTCCCATTTATTGAAATCATTAATTTGTTGCCATCCTGGGTGATCAGGCGATACGCACCGTTTGAATAGACTGTTTCTATTACAAACGGTCCTTCCCATTTGGGCTGAAATTTTCCTTTCTTCTTGGAATTGAGAATCATGGGTCTCCAAACGGCAAGAACCAGATCTCCTTTCTTAAAGCTTCATCATCAGACTTTTTTTATCGAAAGCCCGAGAAATTCTAGCCTGATAAAACTCGATTTGTTGTTGAGCTTCCAAGCGCTTTTCATCTAAAATCTCTAATTCTTCGAGACGTTTCTGGTGATGTTCTTCTGTCATCATTCCTGTTGCGAGAGCGATGCGGAGAGAGGAAATTTGTATTTCTAAAGGTAGGACAGCTTCGCTTCCATATGTTAAGGAGTATGGGGTTGCTCCAGTTAGCATGCGGATAGTTGTATGATAAGCCCACAGAGCTTCACCGAGTTTGTCGTCCCAGTCCTGCTTATTGACTTTCACAAGCTTCGCCAGAATCTTGATAATAGTTTTGTTAAAAGCTTTGGCTAATCCGTTAGTTATAGGATTATAAGCAGTCGATGAAACGTCCTTAATTCTGAATTTACCACAGAATTTGATAAATGCATTGCTGACGAATTGAGGACCATTGTCATGTACTATTCACCTTGGGACACCATATTAATATATGATGTGATGTTTAACGAATTTGATAACATCACTCGTCTTTACTTCTTTAAGTGGAACTGCTTCTGCCCATTTCGAGAGTAATCGTTGATTGCTAGAATAAAATGGTCACATTTAACCGAAGGCGGTAAAATATGACACATAATATCTATTCCCCAAGTTTCAAATGGCCACGACATCGCTGACGGGTGTAAATGTTTCGGAGGTTAGTGCATATAATTTGCATGTATTTGACACACCTGGCATCATCGGGCATAATCTACCGCGTCTTTTACCATGGTAGGCCAATAGTATCCCATCCTTCTAAGTCAATCATAGAGTTTGGGACCGGGCTGATGTGCACCACACGTACCGTCGTGCGCTTCTTTGAGTGCTTCTTCTGCTTCTCTATTAGATAGACAACGGAGTAATAAACCATCATATGAACGTCGATACAATATTTGTGTCGTAGTGTTGTAATAAAATCTTGGTGCTCTACGCCGAACCGAATCCCTTTCTTTTACATCTTCAGGTAAAATACCGTGTAAGTCATAATCAATGATAGGAAAACGCCAATCTCGAACTTCGGATTCAACTCTCGTTGAATGTGCTTCTTTGGCAATCGAATCATAGATTAGATTAATAAGCTAGTGAGTTCCCACCGTAATTAATTGTTTTGTTTCGGGAGGCTGAGCCAAAGATACCGACAATGCTACCAATGCATCTGCATATGCATTTTGGAGATGTGAAACGTACTTGATGAAAAATTCTTCAAACGTGTTTGCTATCTCGATGGCTACCTGGTGGTATGGAATTAGATCTTGATTTCTGACTTCATACTCTCCTCGTATCTGATTAACTACCAATTGAGAATCACCAAAAGCTTCAAGGTATTCGACCCCCAGCTCTTTGGTAAAATTAAGTCCAATTATTAATGCATTGTACTCGGCCACGTTATTAGAGCATGATTCGGTCAACGAGTATGCTCTAGGCAAGACATGCTTTTCCGGGAAAACTAAAACGACCCCCACTCCAGAGAAAATTTTAGAACATCCGGGTGCGCTCGCCATGTTGGTTGCTCAGGAAGCCCCATTGAAGTATAATTGTCAAACTTGTTGATGTGACGTGGTATTAACTTCGTGAGTTTCATCCGGTAGATTATCGTACAACTCGGCTATATCTTTTGTAGGGTTTACCACTAAAAGATCGCAAATAGTTTGTCCCTTAACTGATTTTTGCTGCTTGAAATACAAATCATATTATGATAAGAGTAAGGCCCTCTTGGCTAAATGTTAATTCATGGAGGCCGGTTGGGTCATGAATACTCAAATTGGGTTTATGTTGGAAAGGATATAAATTGTCTGTCCAACTAAATAATGTCGCATTTTTTGGATTACGAATACTAGGGCGAGGCATTCTTTCTCGATCATCGGATAATGAAATTCGGCTCCTACCAATGAACGACTTAGATAATACACAGCTTGTTCGTGACTGTTATCGTCGTCTTGTGCGAGCAATGCACTTAACGAATGGCTCGTCGTTTTGACGTAAATCAAAAACGGTCTGCCCGATTTCGGTGCAATGAGAATAGGTGGATTCGCTAGATATGTTTTAATATCCTCGAACGCCTTCTGACATGCTTCATCTCAAATGAATGACACGCCTTTCTTCATGAGTTTAGAGAACGGTTGACATTTTTCGGACAGGTTCGATATAAACCGACGGATATATGCCAATCGACCTTGTAGCCCTCTGAGTTCTTTAAGATTTCTCGGGGGTATGCCAATCGACCTTGTAGCCCTCTGAGTTCTTTAAGATTTCTCGGGGGTTGTAGTTCATGTATCGCCTTCACCTTATCAGGATCGAAAGATTTCTCGGGGGTTGTAGTTCATGTATCGCCTTCACCTTATCAGGATCGATATGAATACCTTTTGTAGTGATGACGAACCTAAGAAATTTATCGCTAGACATTCTAAGGAAGGATTTAGTTGGGTTCATCTTTAACTGATGAGTCCTCATAAGATCGAACATCGTCTTCAAATCGTTAATGTGGTTGTTTTTATCACGGCTTTTAACGACCAGGTCATAAACGTAGCATTCAACGGTCTTCCGAAGGTGCTCTTGAAAGATCTTCGTCATTGCTCGTTGGTATGTGGCGTCGGTGTTCTTCAAACCGAAAGGCATAACAGTGTAACAGAAGACACCAAGGGGTGTTCTGAATGTAGTATGCTTTTCATCGTCTGAGTGCATCTTGATTTGATTATATCCAGAAAATCCATCCATAAATGACATTCTCTTGAACCCGTATGTGTTGTCAATAATGACATCTATAATTGGTAGAGGAAAATCGTCTTTAGGGCAGGCTGTATTCATATCTCTAAAGTCAATACAAATTCTGATCTTTTCGTTCTTTTTAAGGACTGGAACAATATTGGCCAACCAATCAGGATGTTGTTCTTCTCTAACAAAGCTTGACTCAATCAGTTTCTTGACTTTAGCTTCTATTGCCTCTATAATTTACAGACGAAACCGTCTTTGTTGTTGCTTGACAAGCTTAACATCCGGTTTAATGTTAAGGCTGTGCATTGCCACATTTGGGTCAAGTCCCGGCATATCTTCGTAATTCCAAGCGAAAACATCGATATACTCTCTAATAAGGGTGATTAGTTCCTCTTTCTCATCCGGTGGAAGATCGCCGCTAATAAATATAGGTTTCGGATTAATTTCGTCACACATATTAACTTGAACTACTCTATCCTCAGTAGGAGGTTCTCTTTGTTCAAATCGATCGCTGTATTGAACATTCATGTAATGTATCCAGGGATCTTCCCAAGTGGATAATTGATCATCTTCTTCTGTAGTAGATGGATCGACTACGGTCATGTTGGATCTTCCCAAGTGGATAATTGATCATCTTCTTCTGTAGTAGATGGATCGACTACGGTCATGTTCGACATTAATCTTTTGAACGTTTCTCTGATCATCTTCTTCTGTAGTAGATGGATCGACTACGGTCATGTTCGACATTAATCTTTTGAACGTTTCTCTGATACTAGTGTCAGAATCCCAAGTTGAAGTATCGGATGAATACTCACTTCTATTTGTTAGCTGGTTAATGATTTGCCAGCAATATTCATCATCAGATGATGAAACGTAACCCAAACCTCTTCTATGGCTATAATAATTATCAGGTTTTCCCTTCGATACATAGGTAGGACGGGGTGGAACCCTGGCACCTTGACCAAAACGAAGACCTTCACCGAGCGAGAGGTTATATCCTTGCTTTCTCATGTAGTCATTTGCTTGTGAACTATACCTAGAGAAATACCGTCCAGGTCCTTCGTCATCTGAGTTGGTATCCAAGAAGAGATCAGGAGTTGGGGATGATTCCCTTTTTCCGAAAATTATTTCTTTTTCACCCCCTGTCTTCGCAGGTAGGATCACAGTTATTCTAAATGAATTTTGGATGTATTTCATCGTCGTACAAGACGAACGAAGCGGCATGTGTAGACTAGGGTTGTCGAGCAATTCTTGCATTATATTATCGAGACAACGCGAGTACGCTAAATCATCATTTATTATTTCATCTGCAAGTTACGAGTTACAACTTTCATCCGACGATTCATCACCGTCAAGGTCGATTACAAGAGGTTCAATGTCATTAAGTACAAGACCTTCACTATAATCGAGCTCAGCTTTGGTATCAGCTTCTTCTCTGCTGTCCGTACCATGGGCCGATGGTTCAGTATCGGATTCAGCACCTTAAAGAAGAGAGTCAGTAAAATAATTTTCTAACCCTTTAAATGGTTGCTTATCCGCGACCACCGTCTTAACCTCGTTGTTAGTGTCAACATATTTCAGACACTGATGGAGGGTGGAGGGAACTATAAAATTACTGTGGATCCATGGGTGACCCAACAGTAAATTATAAGAAGTCTCTGCATTGATCACATAACAAGTGACCTCTGACTTCAAGTCTCCGAGTTGACACTTCACCCGGATTTTTCCCAATGGCCTGGATCCACTAGTATTGAATCCGTAAATAATGGTTCCTGTGGAGGCTAGCTTATTAGCAGGAATTCTGAGGTGGTACATCAACCGAAGTGGCATGATGCTGATAGCGGAACCCGGATCAACCTGAATCCGGTTGACAACGCTTGAGCCAATATATCCAGTGAAGTATAAAGGCCTATCATGTTTCGAATTCTTGACTTGCATATCTTCTTTGGTGAAAGCAATACAAGGGAATTTTATGGCTTCCAAGTTGCAGTGTTGAATCGACGACTCTAGCTCTTTGGGGGTTGGGTTAATCTGAGTGAGAAATACCTCAGAATCGGCCAAGGCTTCTTGTAAAGCTTCTCTGGTATCCTTTAAAAGACGCAGTAACTCGTACAGCATGATCCTTGCTGGGATATTAGCTAACTAAGCCATGACGTCGAAATGATATGGAGCATTCAAACTTTCTGGTTTATCTCGTCCAATCGATCGATTGAAATGAGACTGCCTCAGAACTTGAACCTCTTTTTGTTGAGGTTCTTTCTCCTTTTGCTTGGCAGCTTTCTGGTGCTTCTTAGTTGCTATGGGTGGACTTGTGACCACCCCCAACTCAGTTAAAGTCTTAGAAGATACATCTTTTACGACCCCCTGCTCAGCTTATTGTTCAGATGCGCTTGGGTAATTAAAGCAGTATTCACTTCCACTCCTAGTAGCGAAAGATTCTTGCTCCCCCTCAGAAAGTGGTAGAGCTGGGATTTCTTTATCATTCTTCTCAGGATTTGCCGAGGCTCCGTAACAGGACTTCTCTCTTCCCTTACTTTTCAATTTCTTCTTAGACGCGGATGTCGTCCATTGTTCATCTTCAAGCAGATCAGGATGAACCCAGAGGATTTCGTCATTTAGAGTTGTATGTGACACAAGTCCTTTTTAGCGCTGTCCGTGAGGATTATCGTTGATGGTTTGCATTTTAACCTTTGATACTGGTTCAGCTTGAAACCAGGATAAAGGAACTGAACCAAAGCTAATAGATACTGTATTTGTACCTACTTTCTTCTCTTTTTGTTTCGGTGTCACGATACCAACGTCGATCAAAGTTTATATTTTGTCTTTTAAGACGTAACACGCCTTGGTGGGATGGTGGACCCTTCTGTGGTATGTACAATATTCTGGGTCGTTAGTCTTCTTCGCTTCTTCCTGGTTTGTGACCGGTGGAAGTTTGATCTTGTTGTTGTCCAAAAGATACTTGAAGATGACCGGTTCTTCATCATCTTTAAAAGAGTATTCTTTCGAGAACCTGGGTTCTGAAGCTTTGGGCTGCCTTGGAGGCTGTTGATTCTGAGGTGGTGCTAATTGGAAAGATGACTCTTGCGGTTGTTGCAGCTGTTGTGATGTTTGATGAGCATCAACAGCAGCTGCGGACCCTCTCCCTCTACCTCGAGGGTTAAAATTTTGTTTTTGGGGATTAGCTGGTGGCTGACCCCTTTCAAGCTTCTTCCTCTTGAGGAAACGTTCGGCTTGTTCTCCTCTCACTTTCAATTCTTTTCATGTTTTAGAAGGCACAACCCCCATGACTTCTAGCACGTCTAAAGACAAGTTATTATGATATGTCTAAAGAATAAACTCCTCCGTGAGTGGATCCCAACAGTTCACCCCCTTGTTCCGGAATCGCTTGACGAAGACATCAACTGACTCCCCATCTTTCTGCTTCTCGTCCAGCAAAGTGCCAATAGAGACCTTTGTATCATCGTCAAAGAAATTGGTAAGAAATAATCCTTCAATATCTTCCCAGCTATTGATACTCCCAGGATTAAGACGTCGGTACCAATCGAAAGTAGGTCCACGAAGGGTGCCAACGAATGACCGGACCATCAAAGCTTCGTTTTCGGATATTACGCCGAGATGAAACTTAAAATAAATCAAGTGTTGAGTGGGTGAACCCCTGCCATCAAAAGGAGTAAAGTTAATCAAACTAAATTTTGGGGGATAAGAAATCAGATCCCACTCCCTTGGGTACGGATATAGGATGTCCGTTTTCTTCACTTCCTAGGCTGTCATCAGAGCATTGATTTTGCTTTCAAGATCTTGCATCTTCTTATCCTCTTCCTCACTTTTCTTTAAATAGATTTGAGAATGTTGAGTAGATGACTTAGCCGGACCGCTTCCCGAATTGTCTTTATCAGAAGAAGGATCAGTGAAGATGGTTTCTTCCTCTTCATGGTCATCGCGCCGGTTAGATTTAGCCTTTTGACTCGATTCTGGCTGTTGTTGTTGAGACTGCAAATCCCTCATCTGTTGCATCGTCAACTCCATCTCAGTCTTGATCTCAGCCCTGATTTCTTCCCGCTGCTTAGCTAATGCTTCCTGCAATATCTGGGCTAGTTGATCTGGTGTAATTACAAATGATTCTCTGACTTGTCCAACACTGGATATAGTATCATCCGAAGCAACTGTAGAACAAGTGCTGATAGTTCTTCATCTGAAGATAACCCTTCATGCATTTTCCTATAATCCCGACGTCGGTTGGCCCTTCGTTGTATCCGTGACATCCTTTGGGAAAGACCCTGCTCAACTCTTCCTCCTAGAGAGAAATCAGGATCCGGGTTAACCGAATGTTGCTTTCCTCTACCGGTCATATTAATAGTGACCTCTAGGAATTCATCTTTCTGAATTGTGGGTTTCTTCTTGTTGAAACGCCTCATTTTGGGATTTGATGTTTCAGCGGAAAGTCTTTGAAATACTGAGACTCTTGTCGGTTCAGTTTTGGAACAACCGCATTCTGTCAGTACTACCTTAATGAGTCTTTCACATGCGCAATAAGACTCCGTTTCTCGAGCAACCCTTTTTCATGACTTATTAGTTTGATAGTACAGCTCGTCATTACTATGATTAGAGCAACCTATCTTCTACCTTTGAGCTTTGTTAACATGCGCAGAATGACTTATCATCGTATCTGAGCGATCCAAGGCTATGTGTTTACCTCCCACCGCCTATGAGTGTGGAGTATTTACAGGCCCTAAACGAGAGTGAATTGGTATTTTCTCGTTTTGGGTTTGTTTTATTCTAATCGGGGGATACTTACGACCCCCAGTGTTAAGGGTTTATTCGGCATATTCGAGTATTCTTTGACCGGAGCTTTGCCTCGATCGTCAGGTGACAAACTGAGGAGATCTGCAGTTGTAATCTTGAATTTTGACAGGTCCGGGCTAACCCAGGGTTTCACTGGTGATATTGCAGATGTGGATGCGGTAGATGGACCCGGAATGGATGTTGATGGTGTTGAAAGAGACATCTTAGAAGCTTTTCTCTGGCCGAGACAGCTGTCATTGCCTCGGGTATGTCCGAGACAGTTGAAAGATTTATCCCGGTGACCTGATTTTTGTGCAAGTTTAGACTTCGGGATCCAAACTTTACGATTCTTTGGTGGCTCTTCAGACACCATTTCTTTCTTTCCCTCCGGTCGGATCTACACGGTATGACGGGTGCTATTTCACAAAGGAAATAACAGCCGAGGGGATTATTTCGCCAAGGAAATAATAGCCCTAAGTAATCAAAATCGACCAAGCGAAATTAATACTCTTCTCGGGATCAAAAACCAAGTTTTGATCCGGAGGATAACCGTGTGGATCTCAGATCTGGTCTCTCTCGAACTCCTGCCTTATTTGACGTGGATGACCGCCAAGAACCAGATCTGAAAAGCCCGAGTCTTCTCTGGCCGAGACAGCTGTCATTGCCTCGGGTATGTCCGAGACAGTTGAAAGATTTATCCCGGTGACCTGATTTTTGTGCAAGTTTAGACTTTGGGATCCAAACTTTACGATTCTTTGGTGTCTCTTCAGACATCATTTCTTTCTTTCCCTCTTGCGTCTGTTGACGAAGGGCACGAGTGCGAGCAGCATTCACTCGACGCTTTTGTATATGCTCTTTGAGGGTTGAACGAGCCCTCTTGACGAGAGTCCATTCTTCCGTTGTGAGCTGTGCAGAAATATGATTAGTTTGCCGTTGAGGTAACCAAATCACTCTATGCTTCCTCGACTCTAGGTCTGCGTAGTAGCGAACCCTGTCGGTTTGTTCTAAGGCCTTGGCCAATTGACGAGCACGGCGCTGACGTTGTCTCTGACGAGCCCTCTTCGTCAGTGCCGGTGAGTTTTGGTTCAAAGACCCCTAAACTAGTGAAGGGTCATTTGGAACAGATATGGAGCAAGCAGCATCCTTAGCCACAATCGGGCAATCATTTTCACTCGTAGTCTTCATCGGAGTTGAAGACTGGAAAACCTTCTTGGAAGACGAGATCTTCCTGCACTTACAAGGCGAGGAAGATTTTGTGGATGAGGATGACAGATACTCCTAAAATTTCGCCTGATCGAACTCATATTCGATATCTTCATTGATCACGATCTCGACAGTGAGACCGTTGGCTCCCACTGTGGTCGCCAGTTTGTTTTTATCGAAAGTTGATTCTATTATGGAATTCATTATATCTTCGATCAATTACAACGAATTCAAAAGAAAATAGTCTTTTTATAAGACTTCTTTTACACAATAAAAGGAAAATTATAACTCTCTAGAAAATAACACAAAAATTATTTATCGATTCCTATTTTGTGGGACTTTGCCTGTGCCGGGAGTGCTTTGACTCGTGGACCACCGATTCACAGATCGTGATAGTCTTTGGTATTCTTCCTTCGTTTAGAAGTAAGAATGGAAATCAGTGAATATCTTATCAAAATAAGATGAACACTCTTCTTAAGATCAAGTCAAAGCTCAAATCTTAAGGAATCACACAATTAACTCAAGTCTGCTGCTCTATCTGCTCTCTGCTCTCTGCTCTCAGATCTCAGATCTCAGATCTCCGATCCTTCTCATTAATGGCCTTAGGGGGGGTATTTATAGCCCTCAGGAGAAGTTCAACTGAAAATACAGCATTGTAAAGATGTTGTGACTGCGAGACAGTGTTGTCTGTCTCGGCGGCCGAGACAATGTTTGCTGTCTCGGCTGGCGGCCGAGACAGCCATAACTGTCTCGAAAATCATCAACTGTCTGTCAGTTTCTTCTGTAACTGCCTTCCCACGTTCTAAACTCCGTTATTTGATAGTTATCCACGTGATTTTCGCCCACGATGTTTCCCACATTCTTTAACAGTTAATGGACATGTGTCATGCAGTTATTTTAGCAACTTTTGATCATTTCAGAGTTATCTCGCGTGCGAGGTAGTAGACACTGTCTCGCATTGCGAGACAGTCTACACTGTCTCGCATTGTGAGACAGTCTATATTGTCTTGCATGTACGGGACAGTCATCACTGTCTCGCACCACGAGACAGTCAACACTGTCTCGCATGTGAGATAGTCTACACTGTCTTGATCATTTCGAGACAGCGTAAGGTTATTTTCTGTGATCTTTGGATGATCTTCTCGTTGTCTTGAGCTGTGTTTGGATATCTATCAGTATTTTTTAACACCTACACTTACGTATCAACTTTAGTTCAAGATTTCAATAATGGTCAGACAATAAACACAAAACCAGAAGAACTTTATCTATTTGACAGAATACTGAGTAGATTGAATACTGAAGAAGTCAAGAATTGATGCCATTCACAGGTCCTTCTACGCGATCTCCTTAACAAAATACTGAAGAGATTGAAAACAAAGTCTATCTTATCTAAAGCATTTTAGACACCTCTATAAAAGAATGAGTCTGAAATACTTTGGATGGGGTATTTGTAGGCATCTAAAAATACCTATAGGTGTTCGCACGCAGCTCAAGACGAAGAGAAGACAATGAACGTCATCATCCGAGTCAAGAAGGATTATCCAAGTGCTCGCCGTGTTTGTTGGTCAGCTCCAAAGTGTCCTCCGCGCTTGTCGGTCAGCTCCAAAGTGCCTGACGGGCTTGTCAGTCAACTCCAAAGTGCCCGACGGGCTTGTCGGTCAGCTCCAAGTGCCCGTCGCACTAGTCGGTCAGCTCCAAATAGCGTAAAGAAGCTAACGAGCGCATGAAGCAAGTTAGTGAAGCGTACAAGTCAACAAGACAATAAGATACGTAAAACGGCAGAAAGTACAAGTCCTGAAAATTCACAAAATGCCAAAAAGTTCAGCCAAGGTCAATTCACCCGTGCCAACGCGGGACAGCGGCAGCTGACCCATGCTAGCTGAGGGTCAGCGGAGGTGACCCGCACCAGCGTGTGGTCAGCCACGGCTGACCCGCAACCCCCGCGGGTTAGCAGTACATGCGCTACTTCAAGCCTCAACACGTTTTGACAGTTTTAAGCATATTTCATAGATTTATCTGTTCAGAGGTTCCCAACTGACTTGATATCATCCCTACACGTGAATAGACTGTTATTGCTGAATGATGAAAGGCCAAATCTTCCATTCTCATCTAAATAACCGCATCTGAGGTCCTATAAATATAAGCCTAAGGGCTCCATTCTACGGATCTGGAATTTTATCAGGAGAACGAAATGCTGCTGGATTAGAGAGTCAAAGAGCCACGAAATTTCAGAGGAGGCTAGCTAGATCCCAGCGAACTTCGACATAAAGAATGAGTATTTCGAATGATCCAAAGCCTCGTACCCCCTTTCCTTGAGATTAGGCTTGGTCTTAATCTTGAGAAGAGTATTGATTTTGCTTTGTCGATATCAGTACTTCAGCAAATACTTCTTTGGTGAAGTAGGATCTCTGATCAATTATTCTGTCAACCGGATCCGGTCTGTAGGCGGTCCACGGATAAACCCCGACACAGACAAAGATCTCACGCAAACAGCAATCGGCAATAAATGTTCTCTGCTGTGTGTTGTTTGAAGGAGATTATAATTTTTTTTATTTTTTTCATTGTGTAAGATCTTATAAAAAGATCATCTTTTTTCGGACTTATTGTAAGACCAAAGTTGTAATGAGTTATACAATGAAGAAAACAATTTCCCACCCAAACAATAAACTCCCCCAAACACCCTCTATATATTTTAATGCTTTAAGATCACAATGAATCAATGATGCATATTGAGTGTGAGAAGTTGTGTATTATGTAATGTAAGCAAATAAAACTAAGCCAGTGAGATTTAACCAAATTTGAATTCTCTCTACTATTAAAAAGTATAATTGAGACCACTACCTTTAACCCGAATTGTTTATTATCTTTGAATATTTTTTATTCATTCAAAATTTTAACAAATTTTCTTTTGCATTGTGCTCGTTCCTATTTCTAACTAGAAGGAGAACCACAGCCATCTGCTAAACAAGAAACTGCTTCGATTAAACTAGTGTCATATTCTCTTGCACTTTGGTAGTGGAAAGCAACCAAATCTGACAAAATTATGGTAAAATTTTGGTTAAAAAGAAAGTTACTCCTTCGTTGAAAAAAAAATGAAGAAGAGAGGGGAAAATAGTTGCTTTTCTAAACATAAACAAGTATAAAATATTTATTCTGGAAGATTTGGCCATCCACCATATATATTGTTAATTTAAGGCGCACTACAGATTATTCATATTTTGCTTGAAAAGGTAGCTGTTGACTGGCTAGCAAAGACATTAATTACACGTGTGTCAAGTACCTAGTGGATAATTACCATTTAGTGTCATAATGTACATCAGTCATCATCGGTTATTTAGATAAGTAGCATATTATTAATGCTGATAGATCGATTAATATATCGTTAGTTGAAAGTTCAGTTGTTTAAATTTCTTATATAACAATTTTGGGAGTGGACATGTGCCAACCACTGTTCTCCTTCCATCTAGAGAAGAACATGCTAATGTTTAGGAGACATGCGTTTGGTGCTGATTAAAGGCACGTACGTTTAGAAAAATTGAAGCAAATAATTATTCCCTCGTAGTAGTCAACTAAAAAAAGTCGTTCAAGGTTGCTAATGATGGTTTCGGACGCGTTTCTGGATGTCTCACAATAAGTGGTGTTTTGGACTGCCTAATATGGGGGAGCAGTGGAGCACGAATCCCATGCAGTGCAGGTTTATTTGAGCTTGACAAGGTTTGAAAGTTCAAACGGTCACCTGTTTCTGATGAGATCTTTTCTTTATTTTTTTAGTAGAAGATGGAATATTCAGCTATTTTTATTAACCAATCATATTAAAGTAGTGGACATGAGAAGTAATATGCGATAAGTTCGAAGGAGAACAAAATGAACAATATGTCTAAATCAATGAGCGCATAAACATATACTATTGGAACCAAAGTTTTTTGAGTTTCTACGGAGGTCAGGATTTTATAGAGAAAGCAAGGAACATTTGACAGTAGTCATCTGATACAAATTTCAAAGTTGACCATTGCATTTAAGGCCAATGGTTTAAGAAATAATACTTGTTACTCCAAAACACTAAAAATGAGCAAAATGATTGAAATAAATATTATTTAACAGGTTCAATTTCCATGTTAACAAATAGATTAAATATATTAACTCTTCTTTTTAATCTTCCTTCCTTAAACCTTTGTCACACAACATCAAGTTTATGATCAGTATAGATTAATAGAATGATAGTGTCAGAAAATATCATACCTATAACCACCCTATAGCCGCCTCCTAGCCGCCGCCCTCCTAATGTTCCTAGTATTTTCTGAGTGTTGAGAAATACAAAATCTAACATGGTATCAGTGTTGAGAAATACAAAATCTAACATGGTATCAGTGTTGAGAAATACAAAATCTAACATGGTATCAGAGCTCTTACCTCTTCTGTCGTCGACCTTGTAGAACTCTGCCGCCGACTCAGCCCGTGAAGCTTGCCGACACACTCTCCTCTCTCTAGAGCCCACAAATCTCTGCGGGTGGCGCGAGTGGGGGTGCCTCAGTTGCCCACGACGGATCCTGGTGGGTTCACGATGAGATTGGGGCCGACGTCGCACACACAGAGAGAGGAGAACCAACTGGATTCGTCGTCGGCCACTACAGCACCACGCTCACGTCGCCCACATGCTCGCCGAGATCTATGGGCCTTAGTTCGACGCCAGAGAGAGCAGAGAGAGAGAAGAGAAGAGAGAGAGAGAGAGAGGAGAGAAAGAGCAGAGAAGAGAGTCTGCCCCATGTTTCCTTCGAAAGTTGCCTTCATTACTGATTTCATTATAACTTTATTCGTTTATAAAGAATTCAAGTAACAAAAGTAAAAGAATTACAACTCTCTTAAAAATAACACAAGATCCGTTATCGTCTCTTGCTTGCGTGGGTTTTTGGCCGGTGATGGGGACATTAATATCCGTGGACCACCTGACGATCAGATCAGATCCGAAGCTTCGTCAATTCGCGAAGGAATCAAGAAGCCGAAGCGTTTATCTCGGCAACAGCGAGATAATTGCTCTTCTTAAGATCACCACAACGGGGTAATCTTAAGGGATGAATACGGGAATTGCAGATCTGATGAACACTTCTTTTTCTGCACTGAAGAACTCGATCAATCTCCTCCTCTCTTCTGAAATTCATGCACCTTTAGTCTTCGGTCTGGCAGGGCTTCGCCAACGCTCGAGAATTCCCGATCTGAAAAAATAAAGGCCCTGGGGCTGTATTTATAGGCTTCAGGAGCCCTGTATTCAAATAAGAACGGCCGATTCCCTCTTATCTTCAGTTGAAACCACTTAACCACATTATCAGATCAGTTGGAGCAAATCCAGGTGGTTAACGATCGAAAAACCACCAAAAACAACCAAAATCAGCATTTTCGTGTTGTAGACACTTATGAGTGTCTTGGCGTGGCCGAGACACTTACAAGTGTCTTTTGGCTTGGCCAAGACACTTGTAAGTGTCTTGGCCAAGCCAAGACACCCCGGGGTGTCTCAGTTTGGTTTTTTTTTTTGGTACGTCGAGTTTGTTTCCACCGTATATTCGTCATCCGGACTCGGAATTATACGGTTCAAGATGCGTTAGAAAGCCGACAAGGAGATCTACGGGCTCCCATGATTGAATCATATATGGAGAAAATAGGACACGAGGGGTGCTCCGCCTTTTGTAAACGACGCGGGGCTCCCGATCAGCTCTTGTTCCCATTATTCCGAAGTTCTGTCGCTTC
Source organism: Asparagus officinalis (assembly GCF_001876935.1). Taxonomy (NCBI): domain Eukaryota; kingdom Viridiplantae; phylum Streptophyta; class Magnoliopsida; order Asparagales; family Asparagaceae; genus Asparagus; species Asparagus officinalis. Next base: position 46,841,244 of record NC_033800.1, read on the forward strand.
GTATGATCCATCGACTCACTTCATACGTTTGTCATCGTCAAATGAGCTTCTGTGATTCGAATGGTGACGTTCATCGTCTTCTCTCTGTCTCGAGCCGTATGCTAGGACCTATAGGCAATTTTTGACGCCTACAACTTCATATTCTCTTTTGTATTGTTTTAGTATACTTTTAACCAATCATTTTATCTTATTGCTTTTAAATATTCACATTCCTTATATAACATTATTTTAATATTTTTCACTTTTAGAACATTATACTCTCAAGTAAAACTTGGTATCATGTCAGTCAAAATTATATAAAAATTTAAATTAGCTTTAAATTATATTTAGCTTCTATCAATTCAAATATCAATATGAAAATTTAAATTGGGTGTAGCCCATTTAAACAAACGTCAAAGAAAATAAATAATCATAATATTAAAATTTAGAGACAAAAGTAAGCATAAACTATTAAAGTGGAATTGAGAAACAAATTTTAGTTAGAAAATAATCTAAAAATACTCAATCCTGGTATTTAACCACGTGCATTGCACATGTATAAAACCTAGTATTAACAAAAACCTGAGTTTTGAGGAAATATAGACAACAAACCATAACCTGCAGTTTCGGTCTGGTAGGTCGACCGACCATGAGTATCAGTCGACCGACGGGGTGCTTTCTGTCTTGTGCGTGTTGCCAATCAGTCGACCGAAGCTCTATGTCGGTCGACTGATCAGGCCCTATTTGTGAACTCTTGCTTTCTTTTTCGTGGGTTTGATTTACGAGCTTGAAGTGCAAGTTGTACGTTGATACATACACATGTTTTGATGAGTACACATACTTAGTTGAGTACATACGAATCCCTCATTTGGAGTAGTCAAATAGTTTGCATCGTTACGAGTGATAGTTATTATTGTTTACTATAATCGCGGATGCTTGAGTGGGGTTAGTCGGTACCCACAATGAGACCGCAGATAGACTATACTCTGAGTGCATTAGTTAGTATACCGCAATAAGACCGTGATGGACTTCACTCCATAATGCATCGTTGTTTCTGCATGAGTGTGCGCATAGGTCGATAAACCTATATATTTGTTTCCTCATGGTTATGCGCAGATGTCGATATACCTATTTGTCAATCCGCACAATGGTGCGATGAGTTAAAGAATTTCAGTGAATAATAATTTTATGAATTTGTTGATAACCTGAGTCGCAAGCGATTATTGAGTTTTCTTTGATACAAATCATTGTGGAGGCACTTCACATCGTGGGTACATAGGATTGTGTATTGGTATCTATTTCATCTACTAAGGGTAGTGTGAGGAGTCAGATGATATTTATGGAGTTGTTTGATATGACACATTTCTGTATTACTTTTCTTTATTATTTTCTTTCTTAGTCAGAATTTATATCTAGAAATTCACAATTTGAGACATATGGTATATACATGATGGTTTCCTTGTTTGAATTATTTTGCTCGACGTACCAGTCTAGTGTTGTGATTTTCTAAATATAAATCTCGAATAGTATAGGGCAAATGATTTAGGTAGACTATGCACTTATAGCATCCATTACACTTAGTAGTCCTTCCCTTGGAGGTGGATGGAGATGATCTTGCTAGCACTCTAACGCTATTGATTTCCCTTCTTTTTAGGCAGCTGATCAGAGTTTCGGAGAACCGCAGGTTGACGGACGTTTAGCATAGTCGCCGTGGTTTATTTATAGTAGTTTATGCTCCACAGTTATTTAGTTATGATTTTAGTCGATTACTAGACCAGTATTTCATTTTGAGAGTTAAGAGTCTATGTACTTTTCAGTTGACTCCTGTGGTTGAGATTATTTGCCTTTTGTATCAGATTGTTGGATGTATTTTCTTTTATTTATGTTGAGACTTGATTATCTCTGTTTTTGATCATTTATTTCGTATGTTCTATTTTCCTATTTTCATCTCTTTTATATATGCTTGTACCTATATTGTTTTATTTGTTTCCACTAGAGAGAGATTACTATGATGGTGAAACGTGTTATTACACAGTGTTAGTGCATAGAATGTTTGATATCCTTGGGTTCACCTTGGATTGCAGCCTTGTGTGAAAATAGGAACGTCACAATAAACACCTAAACTACTATAACAAGCAATGTGATCTTCATTAAGCTCGATCTTGGTAGCGGTGATGAAGCGATAATATCGTTAACTTGAATTGCAACGGCTTCATTCCGATTTCCACCAATCTCCAAGATATCATCGTTAAAGCGCAATTCCAACCAACCTTCGACAAATGATCTTTGTTTAGGATACCTAACAATCAAATGCAAACACTTGACAAACGATGTTAGAAATTAATTGTTAATCATCAAAACCAGATTAGATGGATGGCTAATAAACATGAGACCTAACAATCTCCCCCTTTTTGATGATGACAAATAATCTACACAAATAGTATAGAAAACATACATGATACTAAATGAATATATAATTTATATTCCTCATGCATGATACCAAAAGATCCAAGATAATCACAATATATATATGATACCAAATGAATATACAATTTATATTCCTCATGCATGATACCAAAAGATGCAAGTGAAAGTACCCTAGAGGGGAGTGAATAGGGTTTATGCTAATCTAATCCTGATTTTATGCTAATTAAAAACTTTCTTGATTAATTAATTCTTGCAAAAGATATATGAATGAGTTATGAGCAAGAATGTAAATTACAAGCTTAAAATAAATATATACAAAGAAAACTCAAACACAAGATATGATCACGGAGTTCAGGCAACCCTTAACCTACGTCTCAATTTATATTCCTCATGCATGATACCAAAAGATGCAAGTGAAAGTACCCTAGAGGGGAGTGAATAGGGTTTATGCTAATCTAATCCTGATTTTATGCTAATTAAAAACTTTCTTGATTAATTAATTCTTGCAAAAGATATATGAATGAGTTATGAGCAAGAATGTAAATTACAAGCTTAAAATAAATATATACAAAGAAAACTCAAACACAAGATATGATCACGGAGTTCAGTCAACCCTTGACCTACATCTCTGCTCCTCACCTCGAGGAGATCTCCACTATCGACACACTCGGTTTGGAAGCCAAAAATTCTCTGCACACTAGGTTTTCTAGATCATCAAAAACTCTACAAGTCACTCACAATGTACATACACAAACTATAACCTCAAGTGTCGGTCCTCACGTATCGCCTCCCTCAAGTGCTCGGCTTTACTACCTCTCTCTAGGCTTTACTACCGATGTCACTCCTCTTGGTATCGACTACATCCTCACTGTTAGACCCTAGAGGTGGGGTGATTAGGGTCTTATGCTAATCTAATCCGATTTTATGCCAATTTAAAACTAATTAATGAGTTATCCTAGCAAGTATGAAATACAGCATGATATGTGAGCTAGGATAAGTAATATGAATAATGAGATATATATATCCTATATGATAAATATACTATAGGATATATGCAAGGATATACAAATTAATACAATGGTGAAATAAACATAAACAAGATAGTGGGCAAAGTAAATAATAAGACAATGGCGATATGAGCAATGAGCACAAATAAGAATAAACGCCAAAGCACACTCAAACACAATCAAATGATCACGGAGTTCGGACCTTCCGTCCTACGTCTCCGCTCCCCACTCCCGGGAAGAAATTCACTATCACGATCGGGTTTTCTACGCTCACCCGAATAACGTTTACAACCACACTATGTTGGTTTTTAACGCTCACCAATCAACGTATACACTCACACTCACAATGTCGGTTTTCAACGTTCACCGATCAACGTTCACTCCTCACACTCGGTTTTCTAGCTCACCAAAAACTTTACAATCTCACAATGTAACAAACAATAAATTTGTTCTCTACAATAGATGAGAACATAATGAAAGCTCACACTCAATTGTTACAACTCTCACCAACCCTAAATATACTATGTATGAAAATACAATAAGCTCAATGTGGGTGTGTGTAAACAATGAGTGAAATCAAATCAAATCTAAACTCAATATAAAAGCTAGATTTAAAGAATGATAATCAAATAACTAAGCAAATGTAAAGCTAGATAAGAGTTTAGAAAACTTCTCAATGGATAACAAGATGGAGAGATGGAGATTGAAACCCAAATAAGAAGATGATCTCCTCCACTTGTGAAAACTTCTTTATAAACCAAACAAATACTAAAACACACTTAAACCCATGTTTAAAACTTGTTTAAAACACTTCTTGGATTGGTAAGAACTGAGGTCAATGGGGGTATTTATAGCCTCCCAAGACCTCAACCAAAAACCCCAAACAAAAGACCAAAAAGCCCCAACCAACGGCTGCAAGAAAATAGCCGTTGGATGGAAAAAAGATAGCGTGTCAGTCGACCGTGACGTTCTCGTGGTCGACCGCGAGACATATGCAAAGCTGAGTAACTTCTAGAGAGTTTGGCGGTCGACCGTGGCTGTCGACCGCGGGTACTGTAGCACTATGTATCAGCTTTGTAAAATCAATTAAAAATAGTAAATCAGCTCCTAAAATTATGAAATTTTGTACGAAGGTTCTAGACATGTATAATGACATGTTAAAGAAAGAATTTCTGAAAAATAATTTCCCATTTAAGAGAAATAAATGTTTGAACACAGATATACAGTTTCTGAAAATCTGTTGACATACACGATTTTGTAAAATCAATTGGGCATAGTAAATCAACTCCAAAAATAGTAAAATTTTGATGAAAATTTCTAAACATATAGATAAACATGTAAAGGAAAGAATTTCTTAAATATCACTTCTCATTTATGAAAACTCATCTGTTTTGTAAAACATGCACGAACATGCACGAACAAAAAATATGATTTTGTAAATTCAATTAAACGTAACAAATCAATTTCAAACTTGATGAAACTTTGGGAAATGTTTACAAATGTGATTATGAACATGTTACAAAAAAGAATTTTCCAATTTGCATTTTCTAATTGTGGAATCTTATTATTTTGCAAAATCACATAAGTATGGATTTGTAAAAGCTTGATCTTGACAAAATGAGTTTAAACAAAATTTTAAAAACTTTCCAATAGATTTATAAACTTGATAAAAGATATAAAATAATATCGTTAAGTCTATAATCCAAAATGATGATAAACCAAACCAAACGTGTGTGTGTGATATTGAGCTTGAAGTATTAACACATATAATATAAGCCCTAAACTAATTTACCCAAGCTTGATTGGTCTTCAATAAGCTCTTCTTGGTAATCTTAAGGATGAAGCTTGAACTTGAATCTTTAACTTTGAATAACGTTGCTTCACTCCACAATTCCGCCAACCTCCATTTGATATCGTCGTTAAAGCGTTATTCCATCCATCCTCCAACATATTGTTTGTCTAGAATAAATACAAAAACATAAACACTAAACAAACAACATTAGATGTAAATTATTTGTAAATCATCATCAAAACAAGAAGGCCAACAATCTCCCCATTTTTGATGATGACAAACAATTTACAAAAAGGATATATGCATGAAAGGAAATGAATATACAAAGTATAATATATCATGCATATAAACAAGAAAGAATATACTCACAATATTTCTCCCCCTTTGACAACATCAAAAAAGGGGACAAATGTATGAAGAGAGCGAAAGCTCCCCCTATCAATATGCATGGGTGAGTATAACACGTAGAAAGATATAGGGATTGCTCCCCCTATCAAAATGCCATATAGAATATATGAAATGAATGCTAAGGCATACATATGTGAGAAAGCATAGATTAAAAACATACTAAACATAACTCACATACAAAAGGATAATGAGAACATATATAAATATATCAATATGAAAAAGTGTCTCAAAGCATTAGTTTTTAAAACAAAACCTAATCAAGAAGATTTATGAAATCAAAAGAGATAAAACATGAGAATCATGTAAAAAGAGTTTTCAAATGAAAACAAATCAATCAAATAAAATCATAAATCATAAGTAAATCATATAAAAACATAAAACCAAACCATCATTGATTTTCAAAAATCAAGAGAGGCAAATATATCTAGCTCTTGAGCTAGTATCAACCCATATCAACATTTTAATATCCGATAAATGAGATTTGGGAATAAACACCCAATAAACCCGGAGGGTATATAACTACAAACCTCTCATCTAAAATGAAAACTAATAATCATGAAAACAAAAGATTTGATCAGTTAAAAATTGTTTTCATATAAAAAGATTTCAAAGCATAATTTTCAAAACCAAGATAAAGAAAAATAAAAATACTAAAATTCTTGGTTTAAAATCAAATTTGTTTTGGTACCCAAGTAATCTTAGTACCAAAAGGTTTAGGGACATGACCCCTATCATTTAAGCTCAAAGCCCTAGGGTTATGAACCCATTTAGGCGCATATGGTGTACTAGCACGGTCAAAACAAAAATTGTACTCATGACCTTTCCGATTACAATAGGTGCAATGAAGAGGGTTAAATGATTTGTGTTGACCAAGTGGTCGTGCACGAGAATCATTTGCAAATAAAGATTTTTCTTTTAAATTATTTCGCAAATGAGAAACATCATTAAACAATGATGGTTTCTTTGGAGCATTTTGCAAAATAGAAACTTTTTGCACATCAAAACAAAATTTAGCAAGATGTCTAAACCTACCACAAACATCACATTTAAAAACATGTGGTTTACTAGAAACATTTGGGAAATGAGATTTATTTTTCAAATCAAAACAATATTCGGCCAAATAACCAAAACGACCACAATGATCACACTTGAACACACTAGCATGCTTATGATGAACAATGGGTGCATGTGTGTGTACATGTGATGAAGAAGCTACATGAGATGAACAAGGAGCATTGACATTTATATGTTTGTGTGCGTTATAGCAAAATTTAGCTAGATGACCTTTACGGCCGTAAATAGAGCACTTGTAAACTTTGCTATATATGTGTGCATAGTGAGTGGATGATGACTTAGACTTGGCACACATATCCATAAGCCTCTTATGATTATCAAAGCATACTTTCAAAGTTGAATCTAAAGATGAAATGCGATTATTCATAAGATTCAAATATTCATTTTTAGGTACATATGCATTTTTAGAAGTAGAACATAAATAGTCATTTATAAAGGAAGCGGTATCATTTTGTATGTTCTCTACTTCTAACATGGCATTATTTTTGTCATGAGTCAAGTTAGCAATATCCAATTTCAAATTTTTATTTTCCAAATTTAACATATCATTATTTTCTTGAAGAGCAATACTTTCTTGAGAAATGATATCAAATTTGGAAGCTAACTTCTCATGATCGGATTTTAAATCTTTATGCTTGCTTTTTAAATCAATAAAATTATTTTGTAATATTTTAAAGGCATGCAATAATTTTTTACTAGCACAAGCAAGTTCATCATTAGTTAAATCATTAATAGATTCGAACTCGCAAATCTCACTAGGGTTATCGCCTAGTGCTCGTGTGCATGAAGCTCCTTTAGAACTTGAAGCGGGATCCTCCAAAGCTTGTAGGATCGCTTCCAAGTCTCCTTGATGCGCTTCTATTAATTTCCATAATGTATAAGCGCTATCAAAAGAATCAAGCTTGTTAGACATAAATGAATCAAATGCATTTAATAAAAATTCTAACATAAGCTTGTTCATAATAAACATCTTTTTATCATATTTGCTCCACTTGGATTTCTCCAACATGGGCACAATATAAGCACAATCAATGACTTCCCATAAATCGATATTTTTAGATTGAAAAAATAATTTGAATCTAAAACACCATTGAACATAAGGGAAAACATTGAATTTAGGAGCAATACTAGAATCATAGCCTAAACAAGATGCATCATTCATATCCATAATTTGTAAAAAATATGCAAGCAAGATACAAATGCAATCAAAACAAGATTAGTACAAAAAGATAACTTGGATCTTTAAGATACAAATGCAATCAAAACAAGATTAGTACAAAAAGATAACTTGGATCTTTAACTCAAGGCGATTAGATCTTAAATCAAAGAACACCAAGATCTGATACCAATTGTTAGACCCTAGGGGGGTGATTAGGGTCTTAAGCTAATCTAATCCGATTTTATGCCAATTTAAAACTAATTAATGAGTTATCCTAGCAAGTATGAAATACAGCATGATATGTGAGCTAGGATAAGTAATATGAATAATGAGATATATATATATCCTATTTGATAAATATACTACGGGATATATGCAAGGATATACAAATTAATACAAGGGTGAAATAAACATAAACAAGATAGTGGGCAAAGTAAATAATGAGACAATGGCGATATGAGCAATGAGCACAAATAAGAATAAACGCCAAAGCACACTCAAACACAATCAAATGATCACGGAGTTCGGACCTTCCGTCCTACGTCTTCGGTCCCCACTCCCGGGGAGAAATCCACTATCACGACTGGGTTTTCTACGCTCACCCGAATAACGTTTACAACCATACTATGTCGGTTTTTAACACTCACCGATCAACGTATACACTCACACTCACAATGTCGGTTTTCAACGTTCACCGATCAACGTTCACTCCTCACACTCGGTTTTCTAGCTCACCGAAAACTTTAAAATCTCACAATGTAACAAACAATAAATTTGTTCTCTACAATAGATGAGAACACAATGAAAGCTCACACTCAATTGTTACAACTCTCACCAACCTCAAATATACTATGTATGAAAATACAATAAGCTCAATGTGGGTGTGTGTAAACAATGAGTGAAATCAAATCAAATCTAAACTCAATATAAAAGCTAGATTTAAAGAATAATAATCAAATAACTAAGCAAATGTAAACAAAATAATAAATAGCTAGAAATGAGTTTAGAGATTTCTCAATGGATAACAAGATGGAGAGATGGAGATTGAAGCCCAAACAAGAAGATGATCTCCTCCACTTGTGAAAACTTCTTTATAAACCAAACAAACACTAAAACACACTTAAACCCTTGTTTAAAACTTGTTTAAAACACTTCTTGGATTGGTAAGAACTGAGATCAATGGGGGTATTTATAGCCTCCTAAGACCTCAACCAAAAACCCCAAACAAAAGACCAAAAAGCCCCAACCAACGGCTGCAAGAAAATAACTGTTAGGATAGAAAAGACAGCGCGGGGATCAACCACGAGGCATATGCAAAGCTGAGTAACTTCCAGAGAGTTTGGCGGTCGACCGTGGCGGTCGACCG
>NC_033800.1:46850465-46862976 GCF_001876935.1 Asparagus officinalis
CGCCCGCGGGTACTGTAGCACTGTATATTAGCTTTGTAAAATCAATTAAAAATAGTAAATCAGCTCCAAAAATTATAAAATTTTGTGGGAAGGTTCTAGACATGTAGAATGACATGTTAGAAAATAATTTCTGAAAAATCATTTCCCAGTTGAGAGAAATAAATGTTTGAACACAGATATACAGTTTCTGAAAATCTGTTGATATACACGATTTTGTAAAATCAATTGGGCACAGTAAATCAACTCCAAAAATAGTAAAATTTTGAGGAAAGTTTCTAAACATATAGATAAACATGTAAAAGAAGTAATTTCTTGAATATCACTTTCCATTTATAAAAACTCATCTGTTTTGTAAAACATGCACGAACATGCACGAACGAAAAACATGATTTTGTAAATTCAATTAAACATAACAAATCAATTTCAAACTTGATGAAACTTTGGAAAATATTTGCAAATGTGATTTTGAACATATTACAAAAAAGAATTTTCTAATTTGCATTTCCCAATTGTGGAATCTCATTATTTTGCAAAATCACATAAGTATGGACTTGTAAAAGCTTGATCTTGACAAAATGAGTTTAAACAAAGTTTTGAAAACTTTCCAATAGATTTATAAACTTGATAAAAGATATAAAATAATGTTGTTAAGTCTATAATCCAAAACAATGATAAACCAAACCAAACGTGTGTGTGTGATATTGAGCTTGAAGTATTAACACACATAATATAAGCCCTAAACTAATTTACCCAAGCTTGATTGGTCTTCAATAAGATCTTCTTGGTAATCTTACGGATGAAGCTTGAACTTGAATCTTTAACTTTGAATAACGTTACTTCACTCCACAATTCCGCCAACCTCCATTTGATATCATCGTTGAAGCGCTATTCCATCCATCCTCCAACATATTGTTTGCCTAGAATAAATACGAAAACACAAACACTAGATAAACAACATTAGATGTAAATTGTTTGTAAATCATCATCAAAACAAGAAGGCCAACACTCACTACACACTCTACTCGGTGTAAATATGTATTACAAAGTGAATCTCACAATAAAGCTCACAAGTATAAATTTATTCTCTACAAAAGATGAGAACATAATATAGGCTCACTCTCAAGGTTACACTCACCACAACCCCAAATTATACAATATCTGAAAATACTTAAGCTCAATGGTTGTGTATGCAAGCAATGAGAAAAAATTAAATATAAACTCAAATAAATCTAGCAAATATGAATATAACAATTGAAGCATAAACAAGCTAGAGATATGAGTTTAGAAACACTTCTCTAATAACAAGAGAGAGGTATTGAAAGATTGAAAGTCCAAACTGAAATTGATCTCCTCTTCTTGTAAAACAATCTGCACAAAACTGATTTTATAAACAAACACTTAAAACAAACTTAAACAAACTTAAAACTCTTTTTAAACTTATTTTAAAACATTCTCTAGTTAGTTCAGAAGTAAAATGGTATAGGGTATATATAAGATGAAGAAACAAAGCCCAAAACCTAAGTAAAACCAAGCAAAAAGATAAAAAAAAAAAAGGAAACTAGAAATATAGCCATTACAGGCCATTAGTCGACTGACTAGTTAGATCAGTCGACTGATGAGCTGACCATTATAGGCAGCTAACAGCTCATCGCTTGACTGATGAGCATGGTTAGTCAACTGATTACCTCATCAGTCTGCTGGTTAGTCGACCAAATAAGAAACATAAACTTTTTAAGATTCTGGCGGGTTCTTCAGTCGACCGATCTCAAGCATCAGTCGACTGATAGCGATTTTTCAGCCAGTTTTGATTTATGAAAACGAATTTTAAACCTCTCTTAAAAATAGCAAACAAATTCAGAAAAAATATAAAACTTTGGGGAATGCTTGTAAACATAAAAATGAACATGTTATAAAAACTGGTTTTCAAATAGCACTTCATGTTTGTGAAATCTCATCATTTTGTAAAATCACATAAGTATGAACATGTTGAAAACTTGATTTTGCCAGGATGACTTAAAAAAACTTTGAAACACTTTAGAAAGGATTTATAGACTTATACATGATATGAAAATAGTGTAAATAAGTCTTCAATCCATAAACATAATATTTTACAAATTCAATAGAATATGAAACACATAAATGTGAAAATAAAGATATATATTGCTTCATATCTATATAGCTAAACAAAAATAACTTATCCACAAAGAAAACAAATAAGTATTATATATCTATTTGTTTACAAAAACTTTTATGGATAAAACACATAAACCATTAAATTTTGTGTGTATAATATTGAGCTTAAGGTATTAACACACAAAGTATAAACCCTAAACTAATTTACCCAAACTTGATAGATCTTCAATATGCTCGTCTTAGTAAACTTACGGATGAACCTTGAACTAGGATCTTGACTTGCTTGGATCTTGACTTGAATGCATAGCTTCACACCGATATTTCCTTCCATACTCCAATGGATATGATCGTGAAGGCTCTAGTCCATCTATCCACCATCATAGATATTTGTATAGATTACCTAACAAAACAAATGCAAACACTCAACACACGTTGTTAGAAATTATTTGTGATCATAAAAACAAGATTAGGGAGTAGGCTCATAAACATGAAACCTAACAAGACTAATAATCTCCACCTTTTTGATGATGATAAACAATCTACACAAAAAGATATAAAATATGCATGATACTTAAAAGAATATGTAAATTATAAACATCATGTATAAAATCAAAGCTATACTCATAATGTTTCTCCCCCTTTGTCAACATCAAAAATAGGGGAACCAACAAGAATGAAGAGATCGAAAGCTCCCTTATCATAAAGCATAGGTGAGTATACGAATAAATAAACAGGGAAAAGTTCCCCCTATCAAAAAGCCGTAAACAAAATATTAAATATGAGTATGGCAAACATATGTGAGTAAGCATAGATGAAAAAATTTACTAAACACCACTCATATGAAAGAAGACCAAGTGAACCTATATATGTGTATCATGAATACAAAGTGTCACAAGGGTCTAAAAAAACAAAAATATATATCCATGGGATATATCAAAAACAATAAAAAATCCCAAAAATGAAAGTCAAGGATTTAAAATTCAAAGATCAAGAATCAAATGATTTGTCAATAGATCCAAAAGAAAATTTATAAGTTATCAAACCATAAATTATAAATGATTGAGAACATATATAAATACATTATTATGAGAATGATGTCTCAAAAAGAACAAAGTATAAGTTCATTAAAACTTATGAAAACCAAAATCTTGTTCATGAAAATTTATGAATCCAAGAAAGGCAATAACAATGATACCAAAGAGAGTCCAAATGAGAGTTCATGGAAAAGCATAAAGTATCATTTTTAACAAAAATGATTGAGCAAATACATGATTACAAAGAAAATTTGTCGAAATATTTATAAGTTTTATCCATAAAGATCAAAGAATAGTATGCTTTGGATAAATACATTAAAGATCAATATACTCATTTTCGACAAAAACAAGAAAAACTTGTTTCAACCCATATGAACACCCGGTGAACATGATATAAAGTGAAAGATCAAGAAATCCGGGGGGTTGCTAAAACATAATCCTCTCATATGTAAATTCAAAACAAAGTATATATCTAAAAAGTTTTTGACCAATAGAAGAAATCTTCTTTGTAAAACTTGATCAAACCACATAAGGAATATATTATAAACCACAAATAGATGATCCGGAAGCTCAAACACATAAGTATCATCATAAGAGTGTTTTATAATGATCCCATAAACACCAACACATTGTTCAAACTTAAAAAATTGAAAATAAGGTATACTAACAAAAATGATGTTTTAGCATAGAAAAATCATCTTGATAAAAATAGTATTAATTCATAGAGGATGAAAACATGAAAATCCATGAAAGAGAAACATGAAAAAATATGAATGATAACTTTTTAAAAAATCAAATACCAAGTATAAAATTATTTTCAATTTTGTTTATAAAACTTAAATAGAAATCATCTTTAGGAACATGAAAAACTAAAAAGCTAAAGAATTTATTCTTAAAGATTAAACATGTTTTGGTACCCAATTACTCTTGGTACCGAAGAGTCTAGGAACATGACCCTTATCGTTCAAGCTTAAGGCCATTGGGTTATGAACCCATTTGGGCGTATATGGTGCACGGACATGATCAAAACAATACTCATATAAATGTCCTTTTCGATTGTAACGGGTGCAATGAAAGGGTTTAAAAATTTTATGTTGACCAAGTGGTGGTGCACGGAAATCATTTGCAAAAATAGGTTTATCATGAAAATTATTTTGAAAACGAGAAATTCTCTTTAAATCAAAATAAAATTTGGTCAAATGACCAAAACGACCATAAAAGTCACATTTGTACACATAAGCATGTTTATGATGTGCAATATGTGCATGTACATGTGTATGAGATAAAGAATCTTGATGGGATGCACAATGATCAATATTTTTTGGCTTAGTGGATTTTTGTGCATCATAATAAAATTTAGCAATATGGTCTTTTCGGCCGCAAATTGTGCACTTGTAAACTTTGTTATATATGTATGCATAGTGAATAGGTTTCTTGGAAATAATTTTGTGGGACTTTGTACACACATCCATAAGCTTTTCATTGTTGGCAATACATGTATTTAATGTTGAATCTAAAGATGATATGCATTTTTTTATTTGATTCAACTCATCATTTGAAATATGTGCATTGTCACAAGAAGTAGAACAAATAAGAGTATCTAATTTATTTTTATTAGCCTCTACTTCTAACATGGTATTATTCTTATCATGAGTCAAACATGCAATATCCAATCTTAATTTTTTATTGCATTCTTTAAGATTAACATTTTTATTTGTAATGAAATCAAATACAAGGGATAGGATTTTAATTGAACATGCTTGTTTTTTAGATCTTTAAAATTATGTTTCAATTTATTATGTGTGACGCCCCTGGGTTCACACAAGGCTGCGGTCCGAGGTAAAACTAGGAATGTCAAACCTACCGTGCACCACACCGTGTAATAACATATTTCACCATCACAATTACTATCTCTCTAGTGGAATCAACAACAGGTGTAGGTACAAAGCAAGTGAAAGATTTTACAATAAATACATGATGAAATGATAGAACTCGAATTAATACACCTCATCAACCGAATAAGATGGAATACATAGTCAATGTCTGAAATGAATAATAACAGTCTGGAGATCTCAACATGTCTCAAAGTATATAACATCTAATACATGAAATAAGGCACACAGCCTTTACAACTCTAAAATATAAATCTCTCAAGTCTAAAAATGTCTCAAGTGGAGCACAAAATGAAATACATCTAATAAGTGGATAAACGGGCGCTAATAAGAATCGCCGCTCCTGGCTCATTACCTGAAAGGGGGAGGGACAACGAGCATCAAAGCGCTAGCGAGCAACATCACAACCAACCCCAAGGGATAGGGCTTGTTGTATATGAAAATACAGTTAATACATAATAATATAAGATCATTTATCCTAACAATAATGGGTTTTGGTACTTAGAAAATTACAACACGAGTGTAAGTACGTCGAGCGAAATAATCCAAACAAGGAAACCCTCATGTATATACCTTGTATCTCAAATTGTAAATCCCTAAATACTAAACCCGAAGTCTAATACAGGAAACAATAAAGAAAAGAAAATAAACCCATCTCTATTGATAAACGTAAACATGTCATGCTACAATAAGAGTCATATCCAACCTAGATAGCTATCATGTCCCAGCCTCATATAGTATGTCGTGTTCCAAACTCGGTTAAGAATCATACTCAAGGTTTAGCAATTATCCAACATAAGACTATAATGGATTATAGTCCAACACGAGGACTTTGATGGATTATAGTCCAACACGAGGACTTTAATGGATTATAGTCCAACACGAGGACTTTGATGGATTATAGTCCAACACGAGGACTGGAAGATGAAAGCTTGTCCCACACGTGGACTATATATATTCATATTAGGCAGTGTCACAGATGTATATATGTGCAAAGTTATGCATATCCAAATCTCACACATATTTCTATGTATAGGTCAACATTTGTGTCAAAATATCATCTTACATGTGTAGGTGAAAAATATAAATATTGCAATTTAATACCCAATAAACGAGGTGGCTCCTCGTACTTAAAGAGATAAGCAGTGAAGCTCATTTGAATATAAACGATGCAGTGGTTAGTCCAAAACAACTCACAAGAAGAGGGCTGGAAGAGTTCACTAGTCAGTCGACTCATGGTCGACTAACGACATCAGTCGACCCATGGTCGACTGAAGACATCAGTTGACCCAAGGTCGACTGAACAGGGGGCTTTCCTGTTCGAGCATACTGTGATCATTTTGTGAAAATTCATCAAAAATTAAAATCTATCCAACCCGAATTTATAAATTCAATTCTAAGCATATGTGACAGTGAAAAAAATTTCGTATAAAACATAGGAAACGAAATCTTGCATGTTAAGTCTAACATTAAATCACTAAACATGTATGAGAGCAATTAATCAAGATAAAACTCGTTTTTATTTTTCTTTAAATAAATTCCCAGATCTGGGTTTCATCATAAATTCGTTGGTGAGAAATTTAGAGATCTGAAACACGTGATTTTTAGCATCTACACTAATAAGAACATCGGTTTATACTTGAAAATAATTCTTAGGCTCAATAAACCTCATGAAAAACGTTTAAAAACTCTTAAAAACATGGGAGAGGGATTGGGCGAGATGCTACTCGCCTTAGGTGTGCTGAAGAATGATTCCCTTCGCTACAAACCACAAGAAGCTGCTGAAATCCCCCGAAAATTTCCCAAAAACGCCCAAAAACGAACTAGGGTTTAGAGGGGGAAAGAAGGCTAGGCTTTCTCTGGGGAGAACTGATGAAAAGAGGTGTCTTCGAGTAGAGGAGATAATATATGAAGAGTTAAAACCCGACCCGCAAACCCAAACAAACCCGAACCGCAAAAACAAGAACACCCTCGATGAGTCGACTTATGGGCAGTTATGAGTCGACTTATGACTCATGGGTCGACTCATAAACTGATGAGTTGACTCAGCAGAAACTTTTAAAAATGAGACTTGATATCGTGAGTCGACTCATGACAGTCATTGGTCGACTCAACCTGATGAGTCGACTCATGATGAGTTATGAGTCGACCCACGAGCTGAAAACCGGATTCTTCGAATCTGCTGCTCGCCGTCTCGCTCCACGCTTCCACCGTGCTGATTGACACCTCCATAAATTATCAAAAGTACCGGGTTTTACATTATGGTTATGTAATACTTTTTTATATTCATGTGCGAGCTCATCATAAGTAAAATCATCATCATTATTAGGCTCACGTACCTCACTAGGGCTATCGCCTAATGGTCGTGTGCATGAAGATAAAGCTCCTTTTAAACTTGAAGACGAATCCTCCAAATCTTTTCGGATTGCCTCAAAGTCCCCTTGATGTGCTTCTATAAATTTCCACAACGTATAAGCACTATCAAAAGAATCAAGTTTGTTAGTAAAAGATAAGTCAAAGGCATCAATAAGAAATTCTAACAAAGACTTGTTCATAGAAAAAAAAATCTAATATCATTATCACTCCACTTGGATTTCTTCATAGTGAGTACAATATAAGCACATTTAATAATTTCCCATATATCAATATTTGTAAATCTAGCAAAAAGGTTAAATCTAGCACACCATTATTCATAGAGGAAATTACTAATTCTAGGAGCAATGTTAATAGCATATCCAAGACTAGGTGTATCGTGCATGTCCATTATATGTGCAAGCAAGAAACAAATAAAATCAAAACTAGATTAGCATAAAAAAATAAGAACAAGGGATATTTAACTCAAGATGGTTAAACCTTAAATCAAAGAGCACCAAGCTCTGATACCAATTGAAAGTACCCTAGAGGGGGATGAATAGGGTTTATGCTAATCTAATCCTGATTTATGCTAATTAAAAACTTTCTTGATTAATTAATTCTTTCAAAAGATATATGAATGAGTTATGAGCAAGATGTTCGGTCCTTTTGTTTTGATGATGATTAACAAACAATTTACAACTAATGATGTTTGTCTAGTGTTTGTGTTTTGTATTTATTCTAGGCAAATAATATGTTGGAGGATGGATGAAATCGAGCATTCACGATTATATCTAATGGAGGTTGGCAGAATTGTGGAATGTAGCAATACAATTCAAGTTCAAGATCCAAGTTCAATTTTCATCCGCACAGTTTACCAAGTGGAGCTATATTGAAGACCTTCTAGCTTGGGTAAATTAGTTTAGGTTTATATTATGTGTGTTGGTACTTTAAGCTTAATTATATACACACACATTTTATTGGTTTCTTTGTATATATATAGTTATATATATATACACAAGTTTTAGTTTTATGGTTTTCTAGTTTAAATATGAAACAAATACTTATTTATATACATACATACATGTTTCATAGTTATATATATTTCATGGTTATATGTGAAAATAGTTTATTCTAGTTTATAGACTTAACAATTATAATATACATCTTCTATTAAGTCTATAAAATTAGTTTATGAAGTTTCAAAACATGGTGTAGTTAAAATGTCAAAACAAGTATGTTTACATTTTTATGTTTTGGACTATTTTAAAAAAAGAATAAGATTTCTCAAATGGGAGGTGATTTTTGAAAAACAGTTTTTGTAACATGTGTATTATCATATCTACAATCATTTCCCAAAGTTTCATAATTTTTGGAATTTGTTTGCTATTTTTAAAGGCAGTTTAATCAGATTTACGGTTTTAATTAGGCTGATAATATGTTATCAGTCGTCTGATGAATGTGTTCAGTCGATTGAAGAAATCGCCTGAAATAACAAAAAGTTTTTGTTTTGTTTTGGTCGACTAACCAGTCGACTGATGAGGTCATCAGTCGACTGATAAGGTCATCAGTCGACTGATGAGCTAAAAAATACCTCTAACTGTCATCTCATCAGTCGACTGATGAAAGCCGTCAGTCGACTGATGCTGTAAAGGCTAGTTTTTTCAGCCTTATCTTATTTTGGGTTTTTAGTCTTTTTGCTTAGTTTTTCTTGTATTTTGGGGTCTCTATAAATACCCCTCATACCTCAAACCAAAAACAACTAAGAGAATGTTTTAAGAAAGTTTAACAAGGGTTTAAAGTTTGTTTAGTATTGTTTACAAGTTTTTTTTTGTGAAGATATTTTTACAAGAGGAAGAAGAGATCATCCTTTGGTGTTTGAGCTTTAACTTATCTCTCTCTCACTCTTGTCATTTATTGGAGAAGTTTTCTAAACTCAATCTAGCTATTTTATATGTTTGCTCTCTCACTCTTGTCATTTATTGGAGAAGTTTTCTAAACTCAATCTAGCTATTTTATATGTTTGATTTTTATTTCCATAAGCTAGAATCTATATTGAGTTTAGTTTGATTTTGTTTTATTAAATCTCATTGTTACACACACTCACTTGTGCTTTTAGTATTTTTATACATAGTATAATTGGGGTTGTGAGAGATTGTAACTTTGAGTTGTGCCTAATTGAGTTCTCGCCTTGTATTAGAGAACAAATCATTTGTTGTGAGCTAAAATCGTGAGGTTCACTGTGTATTACACTAGTACACTAAGAGGAGTGTGTGGTGAGAGACAGGTTCAT
The DNA here is from genome assembly GCF_001876935.1 of Asparagus officinalis. Classification (NCBI taxonomy): domain Eukaryota; kingdom Viridiplantae; phylum Streptophyta; class Magnoliopsida; order Asparagales; family Asparagaceae; genus Asparagus; species Asparagus officinalis. The sequence continues at coordinate 46,860,170 of NC_033800.1, forward strand.
CCCAAGAGGAATGAGGTAGGTTGTAATACCTAGAGAGAGATTGTAATTCCTAACACTTGAGGGAGACATGGGCTAGAGACCAACACTTGAGGTGGTAGTTAGTGTGTTTACATTGTGAGTGATTGTAAAGCTTTTGGTGAACTAGAAAACCGAGTGTGAGGTGTAAACATTATTTGGGTGAACGTAATAAACCTGGTTATGATAGTGGAGATCTCCTCGAGGTGAGGAGAGGAGACGTAGGTCGTGGGGACCGAACTCCGTGATCATATTGTTTGTTTGTGATTGCATTGGCACACATATTTTTGTGTTCATATCTTATATCGTCTTCATATATTGCTTATTGTTTATATTCTCACTATCTTGTTCGTGTTCATATTTCCCTTAGTTTATTATCCTTGCACATATATTGTTCATATCTCTTATGCTAGGATATATTTGTTAGTAAAGTTTAATTTGGTATAAATCGGATCAGATTAGTATAAACCCTATTCACCTCCCCCCCCCCCTTCTTCTGGGGTTCATATCTTATATCGTCTTCATATATTGCTTATTGTTTATATTCTCACTATCTTGTTCGTGTTCATATTTCCCTTAGTTTATTATCCTTGCACATATATTGTTCATATCTCTTATGCTAGGATATATTTGTTAGTAAAGTTTAATTTGGTATAAATCGGATCAGATTAGTATAAACCCTATTCCCCCCCCCCCCCCCCTTCTTCTGGGGTTCTTTCCTAGTCACATTAGGGTGCTTTCACAAGAATATAAATTATAAGCACAAAATAAATATACACAAAACAAACTCAAACACAATATATGATCACGGAGTTTGCTCAACCCTTAACCTACGTCTACGCTCCTCACGTCGAGGAGATCTCCACTATCGATACACCCGGTTTGGAAGCCGGAACTTCTCTACACACTTGATTTTCTAGCTCATCAAAAACGCTACAAGTCACTCATAATGTACATACACAAACTACAACCACAAGTGTCGGTCCTCACATATCGCCTCCTTTAATTGCTCAGCTTTACTACCTCTCTCTAGGCTTTACTACCGACATCACTCCTCTTGGTATCGACTACGTTCTCACCACACACTCCTCTCGGTGTAAATATGTATTACAAAGTAAATCTCACAATAAAGTTCACAAGTATAAATTTGTTCTCTACAATAGATGAGAACACAATGTAGGCTCACTCTCAAGGTTATACCCACCACAACCCCAAATTATACAATATGTGAAAATACTTAAGCTCAATGGTTGTGTATGCAAGAAATGAGAAAATCAAATATAAACTTAAATAAATCTAGCAAATATGAATATAACAATTGAAGCATAAACAAGCTAGAGATATGAGTTTAGAAACACTTCTCAAATAACAAGAGAGAGGGATTGGAAGATTGAAAGCCGAAACTGAAATTGATCTCCTCTTCTTGTAAAACAATCTTCACAAAACTGATTTTATAAAAAAAACTTAAATAAACTTAAAACTCTTTTTAAACTTGTTTTAAAACATTCTCTTGCTGGTTCAGAAGTGAAATAGTATAGAGTATATATAGGATGAAGAAACAAATCCCAAAACCCAAGTAAAACCAAGCAAAAATACAAAAAAATGAAATCTAGAAATATAGCCGTGACAGACCATCAGTCGACAGATGAGTTGGATTAGTTGACTGATGAGCAGACCGTTATAGGCAACTAACAGCTCATCGGTCAATTGATGAACATAATTAATCGACTGATGACCTTATCAGTCGATTGGTCAGTCGACCAAATAAGAAACATAAACTTTTTAATATTCTGGCGGGTTTCTTCAGTCGACCGATCTCAAGCATCAGTCGATTGATAACAATTTTTTAGCTAGTTTTGATTTATGAAAACAAATTTTAAACCTCTCTTAAAGATAGAAAACAAATTTAGAAAAATATAAAACTTTGGAGAATGCTTGTAAACATAAAAATGAACATGTTATAAAAACTGGTTTTCAAATAGCACTTCTCATTATGAAATCTCATCATTTTGTAAAATCACATAAGTATGAACATGTTGAAAACATGATTTTACCAGAATGACTTAAACAAAACTTTGAAACACTTTAGAATAGATTTATAGACTTATACAAGATATGAAAATAGTATAAATAAGTCTTCAATCCATAAACATAATATTTTACAAATTCAATAGAATATAAAACACATAAATGTAAAAATAAAGATATATATTGCTTCATATCTATATAGCTAAACCAAAACAACTTATTCACATAGAAAACAAATAAGTATTATATATCTATTTTTTTGCAAAAACTTTTATGGATAAAACACATAAACTATTAAATTATGTGTGTATAATATCGAGCTTAAGGTATTAACACACAAAGTATAAACCCTAAACTAATTTATCCAAGCTTGATAGATCTTCAATATGCTCGTCTTGGTAAACTTACGGATGAAGCTTGAACTTGGATCTTGCAATATGCTCGTCTTGGTAAACTTACGGATGAAGCTTGAACTTGGATCTTGACTTGAATGCATAGCTTCACACCGATATTTCCTTCCATCCTCCAATGGATATGATCGTGAAAGCTCTAGTCCATCCATCCACCATCATGGATATTTGTGTAGATTACCTAACAAAACAAATGCAAACACTCAACACACGTTGTTAGGAGTTGTTTGTGATTATCAAAATAAGGTTAGGGAGTAGGCTCATAAACATGAAATCTCAGCAAGATACTCACAATATATATGTTTCTTCCCCTTTGTCAATATCAAAATGAAGAAAACAATAAGAAGAAAGAGT
>NC_033800.1:46862986-46886533 GCF_001876935.1 Asparagus officinalis
TGAAAGCTCCCCTACATATAAGCATGGTGAGTATAAAGCAGATAGGGAAAAAGCTCCCCTTATCAAACAGCCTTAAAGCATATATATAAGAAAAATTTTAAGACATCAATATGTGAGCATAAATAAATTATAACAACTCACATTCAAGGAAACTAAGAGAACACAAATCATTATGAAAATGATGTCTCAAAAATACATATATAAAACAAATCTTACACAAATATATATATATATATATCAAACAAAAGAAGATCATGAAAATCATGAAGATCATGAGAGTTCAAATGAAAATCCAATAAAAAATCCTGATATATATCCCTAAATTTGAAAATGAAAGAAAAACATGAACATCCATGAAGGCCAAGAATCATAAAAACATCATTTTTGAAAAAGATAAAGAAAATGATCAAGCAAACATGATTCAAATGATAAACATGCCTAAATTCACCTCTTATATGACAAAACAATTTCTTTGCAAAGAGGTTAGGTAAAGATGTCCGCTAATTTGAGATTTTGAATTAATACAAATAAAGCACACATTTTTTCCTATCTACTTGATTATGCAAAAAGTAATGTCGAAACAATTTATATGTTTTATCCACAAAGATCAAAAGAAGTATGCTTCGAATAAAACAAACCAAGATTAATTTGTACTATATTCAATAAGAAAATTTGAGCATGCTAAACTCTTGGAGTTTGTTTCAACCCATATAAATCTTTTTGCATTCAATAAACATAATTTGAAAGAAAAATATCAATAAATCTAGGAGGTTGCTCAACATAGATATCTTCATTTGTAAAAACATTTAGGAAGGTATTTTTAACATGCATTTGAAATAGTTTAAAATTTTTAAAACAAGCAAATGCTAAAAACATAAGAATTGACTAATAATCAATAATGCCCTTAAAGTCAAAATCAAAAAATCATAATATGTAATAAAAAACAAAGTATATTTCAATAATGTTTGATCAATATATGTAATTTTAAAAACAATCATTTGGGTAAAAATTTTGATCAATATACATTAAAAGAAATTTTGCAAACATGTTTTCCAAAAAGAAACAAGAACAAAAACGCTAAAGCCTTAATTTTTTTAAAATCAAAAAAAAAATTAGCACCCAAATACTCTTGGTGTCAGAGAGTTTAGGGACATGGCCCCTATCAATAAAATCCAAGGTCATTGGGTTATGACCATATTTAGGCGCATTTTGTGCACGTGTCCAGTCATAGTAATAATTACGCAAATGACCTATTCTATTGTAATACGTGTAATAAAATAAATGCATTTGTTTTTATGACCTTTTAAATGTGCACGAAAAATAATTGCAAACAAGGGTGGTCTTTTTAGAGCATTTTGCAAATATGAAACCCTTTTTAAATCAAAATAAAATTTGGCCAAATGATTAAATCTACCACGAAAATCATACTTATACACATTTACATGTTTATGATGAATATTGTGTGCATATGTGTGTGTGTGATGATGATGAAATTTTAAGGAATGCATAATGAGAAATATTATCATTAATTGTGGATTTTTGTGCATCATAACAAAATTTAGCAAGATGGCCTTTACGACCACAAATAGAGCATTTATAAATTTTGTTATACATATGTGCATAGTGAGTGGGTGGTTTGGAAGTAGTAGAGCATGACTTAGCATATATGTGCACAAGTTTTTTATGTTGGACAATGCATGTTTTCAAAGTTGAATCTAAAGATGAAATATGATTTTTTTATGTCATTCAACTCATTTTTAGGCATATTTGTATTGGCAATAGAAGTAGAACAATCATGATCATTCTTGAAAGAATTAAATTTATTTCTAATTGTTTCTACCTATAACATGGCATCATTTTTAGTATGAGATAAACTAACTATTTTTAGGTTAAATTTTTATTTTCCAAATTTAATTTATCATTGTTTTCTTTAATTATTACATTCTCCTTAGCAATGATGTTAAATTTGGATGCTAGTGTCCCATGATCGGATTTTATAATAACATGCTTTCTTTTTAACTCTACAAAATTATGATGTGTAAAACCCCGTATTTTTATTAGTAGTATATGTGAATTATTGGGGATAAATAATTATATTGTGATAAATGGCTTGAGGCCACGGATATACTTGATAACAAGTTATTAGATAAATGTGAGTGTATTTTCATAGAGTTTTGTGCATTGGTTTTAAAAAATTAGCAAAACATACACGGATCTGGAAATCAGACTACTCAGTCGACTTATCAGTCGACTCATGAGTCGACCTATGAGTCGACTGACGGACTGATTTTGGGTTTTCTTTTAGTTTGCGGGTCTGTTCGGTTTTGTATCGGGTTTGACCGCTCATATATTATATCTCCTACCCGAGAACATCTTCAGAACTCAAAACCCTAGCCCCTCTCTCTCCCTCTCAAACCCTAACTTGGATTTTGGCGATTTGGAGGAATTTCGAAGGGGTTTGCAGCGGGATTTTGTGCAGTGCAGCTAAGGAGATCGTTCTCTTATGGATTCTAGGAGTTTTCTAGCATACCAGAGGCGAGTAACATCTCGCCCAGCCCTATACCCATTGTTTGTATAGTTTTATTTGGTTTTATTTCGGATTTTTGAGCCTAAAACGTATTTTGTAGATAAAAGTAGATGCTTTACATTATAAGCTGCAAGATCTATAGTTTTCAGTTAGTAAAAAGCTCATCAACGTTTTTGTAAGGTAGATCCAGATCTGGAATTAGTTTTAAACATGGGTTTCATGTGATTTAATGTTTTTAATACGTTTTTAAACATGTATAAATATGTTTAGGGTTTTAATGTAAGATATTACTTGCAAATCTCTCATTTCTGTTGATACACATGGGTTAGAATCAGAAATATGTTGCATGACATGACGAAAAAGAACTTTAGTTTAACGTTTTTGTAGATAACCATCGTATGCAGCAAAACTGGGGATTTTCTGCTCAGTTGACCAATGAGTCGACTCATGAGTCGACTTATGAGTCGACCAATGAGTCGACTAACGACAAAATTTGTCACGCCCTGCTTCCTAAAATACCCGGGAATCGGAACGTGAACAAGCCCGCGACGTATTAGATTGAGAAGAAATATACACTATTATTTTTTTTTTCTTTTTCTTTTCTTCTCAATCCAATACGCTAAGCGTCTAGAAATAAATACAATGTGAAGTCACAGGTCCCCAATCACATATAACAAGAATATAATGAACAATACAGAATAAAATAATACATATCACAAATGGGATAATATCCAAGACATAATATTCGGGTCAACATGCACTTATACAAAAACTATCTGAATGAAATACTAGAGAATATAAAAATACACTGATCAAAAGGAAATGAAGGTGCTACAAAACAAACTGAAAGGAATGACTAAGCTTTGACTTCTTCTTCTGCTACGTCTGTAAGGCACTCAGCTGAGAATCCTCTGGCTCCTGGCGATCTCCTAGCTGGACCTGTCCTTCCTTATAAAACCACGTATTTTATTAGAGTATATGTGAATTATTAGTGATAAATAATTCTATTTATGGTAAATGACTTGAGCTTATGGATATACTTGATGGCAAGTTGTTAGTCATGTATGAGTGTGATTTCATAGAGTTTTGTGCATTGGTTTTGGCTGAATAACAAAACATGCACGAATCTGAAAATTTGCATCTGTTTAGTTGACTTATGAGTCGACTCATGAGTCGACTAATGAGTCGACTGATGAGTCGACCAATAAGTCGACTGACGGGCTGATTTTAAGTTTTTCTTTTCTTTTGCGGGTTTGGTTTGGTTGTTTCGGGCAATAAGTCGACTGACGGGCTGATTTTAAGTTTTTCTTTTCTTTTGCGGGTTTGGTTTGGTTGTTTCGGGTTTGACCACTTTTATAAGAAACTCTCCTACCCGAAACCAACCCCAATACTCATCAGACCCTAGAGAAAACCCTAGCCTCCCTCTCCACTCAAACCCTAGATTCGTTCTTGGTGATTTTGGAGGAGTTTCGGAGGAGTTTTCAGCGAGATTTTGTGGTGTTGTCGAAGGGGGATCGTCCTCTCATCGGATTCGGGAGTTTGCAGAACATTAGAGGCGAGTAACATCTCGCCCAATCCTACACCACTGTTTGTATAGCTTTCTTGAGTTTTTATTTCGGATCTTTGAACCTAAAACGTATTTTGTGCATAAAAATAGATACTTTACATTATGAGATGCAAGATCTATATTTTTTTAGTTATAAAAAGCTCACAAACGAATTTTTAAATTAAGATCCAGATATGGAAATTTGTTTAAACATGAGTTTCAATGTGATTTACTATTTTCAATACATTTTTTAAACATGTTTATATGATTAAGGTTTTTATGTAAGTGATCACATGCAAATCCCTTTAGTTTCTGTTGATACACATGAGTTAGAATCGAAAATATATTGTTGGACATGATTAAAGAGAACTTTAGTTAACATTTTTACAGATAATCATCGAAAGCAGAAAACTGGAGATTTTCTGCTCAGTCGACCAATGAGTCGACTCATGAGTCAACTTATGAGTTGACTGATGAGTCGACCAATTAGTCGACTGATGGGGAAAACTTCAGTTTAGTGTTTTGCCTGGTCGACTTATGAGTCAACTGATGAGTCAACCAATGAGTCGACTAATGAATAATTTTCTCCTTTTGTATTTTTCTTCAGTTTTGAATCCGTTTGAGTTATTTCAGTTTAATATAAATTGTTTATGTTTGTTCATTGTTGCTGCGTGCTTAAATATAAACGATGAGTCGCCTCGAATGACGGGTATTAGAAATTTATGAATAATCTGTATCTTTACATATGAGATGTCATGCGAACACGAGTTTAGGTTTGCGCACTGAGACACGTGAGAAAGTAGGGTATATGCACCTGTTCATATAACTCATCTAATCCATGTGTTGGGCAATTACGATGAGTAGTCATGTGTTGGACACTTATCACTTTCAGTCCAAGTGTTTGACCGTTTACATATGTAGTCCATGTGTTGGACATCCACTACATCAGTTTAGACCTTTAGAGTTAACACCTATACTTGCATAGGCTGGACACGACATTTATATGAGTTGTAACACAACACCGTAATTAAGTCTGAGATGAGTTTGCCTTCTTTTATTAATAATTCTTGTATTAGATTTTCGGTTTGGTATTTAGGGATGTACAATCTGAGCTACATGGTATATACATGAGGGTTTCCTTGTTTGGATTATTTCGCTCGACGTACCTATGCTCGTGTTGTAACTTCCTAAATACTAAAATCCTCTTATACATAGGTACTTACAATCTGAGCTACATGGTATATACATGAGGGTTTTCTTGGTTGGATTATTTCACTCGACGTACTTATGCTCACATTGTAATTACCTAAATATGATTTGTGATTTTATATATATGTTATAACTATATTTTCTGTATACAACGAGCCCTTTTCCCTTGGGATTGGTTGTGATGTTGCTCGCTAGCGTTTTGACGCTCGTTGTCTCTCCCCCTTTCAGGTAACGAGCCAGGAGCCCGGAGAGTCGCAGGTTGATGGCGAGGCACTTTAGCTTCAGCTATTCTATTATAGTTATATTTTACTTTTGAGCTCCACTATAGGCTTTTGTTTAGACATTTTGAGAGTTCATTTCTATAAGTTGTAAAGGATGTGTGTCTTATTTCCTTTTATTCAGATATTTATGTTTGAGACTTGTTGAGAAGTTTCAGTTTACTCATTTTAGACATTGACTTATACTTCAGTATGTTAGATGATGAAATATTAATTTGATCTATATTATTTCATCAGTTGACTCTTGTATTATCTTTTACTTGCTTTTGTACCTACACCTGTTATTTGACTCTACTAGAGAGATAGTAAATGCGATGGTAAAACATGTTATTACACGGTGTAGTGCATGGCAGATTTGACATTCTTGGTTTTATCTTGGACTACAGCCTTATGTGAACCCATGGGCATCACATTCCTCTAAGTCTGACGTATACCAGAGAAAACAGGTGTACGTCAGCGTGTATGGTACACGACAAGACCCCACAAAAGAAAGAACGAACGAAAACCAAAATGGAAAATGATACGAAAATAGAAAATGACAAAGAGACGAACAACTAGAAATCCAACAAAACTAACATGGGATAACACTACTAAAATATGATAATCAGAAGAATCCAAAAATCGAACAGGTAATGAGGACATGCAGCTAGCGATCAGAACAATCATACAAGTCATAAGGTCATACAACTAGATGGAATTAATACATAAAAATCTACAACTCGAGACGTAGTACATCGAGCGAAATAATCCAAACAAGGAAACCCTCATATATATACCATATGTCTCGAATTGTAAATAATTAAATATTAATCCCGATCTACGTATTAAAAGAAATACAACTAGCCTACATCTCATAAGAATCCATACTCATCCAAGTAACACGTCATGTAACAAGCCATTCTATAACATGTCACTGATCTACATCTCACATAGAGTCAACACTCATATCACCGGATAACTGGCTGTTCACAAATCCCTTACGTGCATCCAAACCCACGAAACGGTTCGGTAAGAGGACTACACGCAATCCGATTTTGGCCTGGTTCGAACTCAAGCAAAACTCGGGTAACAAAACGATTTCACTAACCAAGTGCGAAACGGTTCACTTGGTCCAACAAACTAACCCCAGTGCGAAACGATTCACTAGTGTGAGTATGGAAGATACATCAACAGCCTTATCCGATCACATGAACATGGACTTCCCCATCCCAACTCTCTTGTATTTTCTAAATCGACCATAATCCTCATTGAAACTCGGGTTCACCACCTAAACTCAGTCAACACACCCACACATGTCACTAAGTCTGTTCATGATGCACAAAGTCACTAAGTCATCAACTATTAAGGTTCTCAATCAAAACAAGGAGATAGTAATAACACTAATTCTATACGATAATAACATGGCATGTCGAACATGATTAAACAAGTTGTAAAGCATGAATAACTACTAGAATCAGTGCAAAATAAACTACCATCAGTATCGATTATACACATGTAATGTCGCGGTCTACAACCATCGATTATACGTTCATAATTAATTCAAAAATATTCTATTTCCAAAATAAATTCCTTAAAGTTATTTCTCATTAATTATTATTATAAAATAACTCCTTTTCTCAAAAATAAATTCTTTTAAAATTATTTCTCATTATTAATCTGAAATAATTATTTTCCTCAAATAAAATCTTTTTTTTAATATTATAAATTCTCTAAAATAATTCCGTTATCAAAATAAATTCTTTTACTTCATTATCATTATTCCAAAAATACTATTTATCACACAACTATGATTTAAAATCAATATGATTCATCAAATAGCCCATGCAGATAAATACGTCATAACTAAACTATGCAAATAATTTATAACATGTAAAAATTCAGATTTGAGCAAGAGGGATCTTGCCTACGAATGTCGTTGGAATGTCTCGGGGCTCCGACGGGCTCGACGGCGGCTAGAAGGGAGCGGTTCTCCAATAGGATGTGCGTTAGCATATGATCAAATGGGTGGTGTGCGACGACACAAAGGTGGCGAATCTGATCGGATCTGAATGGCGGATGACGAGGTTGATGTCATGGGGAGGCAACGGGCGAGGGAAGTGCGGTGTCGGATCTAGGGAGGGGCTGAACGACGAGGGTGGCGAGTGGGTCGTCGGCGTCGGATATGGAAGAGATCTGATGGGAGGGTGCAGCGGTGGCATTGAACTCAGGAAAGGGGCTGAGGAGGAGCACTACCGCGGCGTGGGTGGTTGCTGGAGTTAGGTGGCTCGACAGGGGGCGACTGGCAGCGGCTCAACAGCGAGGTCGGGCGAGAGGCGGGTCGACGGGGTGGTTGAGGGCTGGCTATCGGATGGAGATGGAGGCGTGTGGTTGATGGTTAGAGGAAAGAAGAAAAGGGGCGTGAAGAAGAGGGTTTGGCTTGTCGGCGGCTCTGTCGAGGACAGGAGGCGAACGGAGTGCGGTCGGAGCTCAGGTGAAGGGATAGAGGAGCTGCAGCTGTAGGGGACTGTGCTTGGTGATCAGTTGGAGCGGGAGAGAAGGTTGTTGAGGAGGATACCCGCTGTTAATGGCCCGTGGGTCAGATAGCAGCCGAGGAGTGTGGGTCGAGCGATGCGGTGCTAGAGGCTCGTGGAGGTGGCCAGAGGGTGTGTGGATTGGATGATGACGCTGGATCTGGCGAGGCTAGCGGCGTCTCAGGGCGAGATAGAGCGTGGTCGGAGCGGAGAGGCTGGGCTATGGTGTGGGTGGCGGTGAAGGGAAGTGAGCGAAGGGAAGAGGAGGCTGGATGTAGAACCCGTAATTTTTATATGAATATATATGAATTATTAGTAAATAATAATTCTTTTATGATAAATAGCTTGAGGTCATTGATATACATGAAATAATAAGGTTATTTGAGATGATATGAGAGTTTGGGTGTAGAGTTTTGTGGATGGTTTGCAAATTAGCAAACACATGCACAAACCTGAATTTTTCCAGATCAGTCGACACATCAGTCGACTGACTGTATCGGTCGACACATCAGTCGAGCTGATACGCTGATTTCAGTTTTTCAGGTTTCGGGTCTGTTTGATTGGTTCCGGTTTGGTCGGGTTTAACTGTTGTATATTTTCCCTTCACCCGCAATCACCCCACTCATTCTTAGAACTGAGAAAACCCTAGCCCCATCTCCCTAATCTTAAACACTATTTTTTGTTCTTGTGATTGGGGAAGAACTTGTGAGATTTGTCGTCGAAAATCTTCACATTGCAGCAAAAGGGATCCACTCTCTCTCAGATCGCAGAGTTGTTCATCAGCCAGAGGCGAGTAACATCTCACCCAAACTCTGTCCCTTTTGTTTACCGAATTTAATTGAGCTTTAATGAGTTTTTATTGAGCCAAAAACGTATTTATTAGTACAAAGAATAAATCTTATAGGATATGATGTAAAGTATTGAGGCTTCTCAGTTTAAAAAGATCATCAATGTGTTTATTATAAGAGATCTAGAATCTGAAGAATGTTTGCACAAGAGTTTTTCTGATTTATGGATCAAAACTTATCAAAACATGTTTTATGTGTTTAAAGGCTTTTGATAAATGTTTACATGTAGATCTTTCATTCAGTTTGCTACATATATGTTAATATCAGTATTTTTCATGCTTGGATTGATGGAGGATGAGTTAGATCAACTTTTGGTGAATAATAACCTTGTGCAGAGTTTCTGCATCAATCAGTCGACTGATCCGTCGACCGATCCGGGCTGAATCTCAGTCATCAGTCGACTGATCAGTCGCTGATGGGTTGATTTGGTTTTTCGCAGGCTCCGAGTCGACAACGTCGGTCAACGGTGAGCCTGAGAGTGTGCTGCGCTGAGTTGTCGTCGACAGCATGAGTCGGACTGAACGTCGATCCGTCGCACACCTCATCGATGCTTGAGTTGTTTACAGATTCTAACTATTTGAGTGCTTTTCGGGTTGCCTCGATGACCTGACACTAGTTCACCTGTTAATGATATATATGTACAGTGTGGTGTGACTTTTGACCAATTTAGATATGTACACCGAGACGCGTGTAAGTATAGAATATGTATATCATTCCGCATAATACTTTTCACAGTTACACAGTCCTCTGTTGTTGACGTATAATCCATAGAATGTCCTCTGTTGAACTATAATCCATTTGTTCTGCTCGTGTTTGGACCAGAATGTAGAACCCCGTAATTTTTATATGAATATATATGAATTATTAGTAAATAAATAATTCTTTTATGATAAATAGCTTGAGGTCATTGATATACATGATAATAAGTTATTTGAGATGATATGAGAGTTTGGGTGTAGAGTTTTGTGCATTGGTTTGCAAATTAGCAAAACATGCACAAAACTGAATTTTTCCAGATCAGTCGACACATCAGTCGACTGACTGTATCGGTCGACACATCAGTCGACTGATACGCTGATTTCCAGTTTTTCAGGTTTCGGGTCTGTTTTGATTTGGTTCCGGTTTGGGTCGGGTTTAACTGTTTGTATATTTTCCCCTTCACCCGAAATCACCCCACTCATCTTTAGAACTGAGAAAACCCTAGCCCCATCTCCCCTATCTTAAACCCTATTTTTGTTCTTGGTGATTTGGGGGAGAACTTGGAGGATTTTCGTCGAAATCTTCACATTGCAGCAAAGGGGATCCACTCTCTCTCAGATCCAGGAGTTGTTCATCAGCCAGAGGCGAGTAACATCTCACCCAACTCTGTCCCTTTTGTTTTACACGAATTTATTGAGTTTAATGAGTTTTTATTGAGCCAAAAACGTATTTTTAGTACAAAGAATAAATCTTTATGGTATATGATGTAAAGTATTGAGCTTCTCAGTTTATAAAAAGATCATCAATGTTTTATTAAAGAGATCTAGATCTGAAAATGTTTGACAAGAGTTATTTCATGATTTATGGATTTCAAAACGTATCAAACATGTTTTTATGTGTTTAAGGCTTTTGATAAATGTTTACATGTAGATCTTTCATTCCAGTTTGGTACATATATGTTAATATCAGTATTTTTCATGCTTGGGATTGATGGGGATGAGTTTAGATCAACTTTTGGGTGAATAATAACCTGTGCAGAGTTTGTGCAGTCAATCGGTCGACTGATCAGTCGACCGACGGGCTGAAATCTCAGTCATCAGTCGACTGATCAGTCGACTGATGGGTTGATTTGGTTTTTCCCAGCTCCGCAGTCGACAGATCGGTCAACTGGTGAGCTGAGGATGTGCTGCCTGAGCTTGTCAGTCGACACATGAGTCGACTGACGTCATCAGTCGACACCTCAGTCGACTGATGAGTTGTTTTACAGATTCTTAAATCTATTTGAGTTGCTTTTCGGGGTTGCCTCGATGACCTGACACTAGTTCACCATGTTAATGATATATATGTACATGTGGGTTGACTTTTGACACAAGTTTAGATATGTACACCGAGACGCGTGTAAGTATAGAATATGTATATCAGTCCGCATATACTTTTCACAGTTACACAGTCCTCGTGTTGGACTATAATCCATAGAAGTCCTCGTGTTGAACTATAATCCATTTTTGTCCTCGTGTTGGACACTTACCACTTATTCCATGTGTTTGGAAAACCACAGTATCTAGTTCCTGTATCGGACATATTTCTTAACCCTGTATATGACTTTCTCACAGGAGTTTTATGACATGACACTTATGTAGATTATGACATGATAACATGATACTCATGTAGGCTATGACATGGTACTGTATTTATGCTCTGGGGTTTGTTGTATTTCTTTTATTATTGTTCCTGTACTAGAACTTCGGGTTTGGTGTTTAGGAATTTACAATTTGAGATACAAGGTATATACATGAGGGTTTCCTTGTTTGGATTATTTCGCTCGACGTACCTATGCTCGTGTTGTAAATTCCTAAATACTAAAAATCCTCTTTAGTAAGATCAATGATTTTAGATCTATTATGTATTATCTATATTTTCTTATACAACGAGCACTGTTCCCTTGGGGTTCGGTTGTGTAATGTTGCTTCGGCTAGCGCTTTGACGCTCAATTGTCCTCCCCCATTTCAAGGTAAGCGAGGCCAGGAGCCCGAAGAGTCGGGCAGGTTGATAGCGACACCCTTTAAGTGTTCAGAGCTGTCTATTTTTAGCTATGTTTTATTTGGAGCTCCACTGTAGTTTTGTTTTTGAAGCATTTGGAGGAGCTATTCTCTAGATGTTGTAAAGGCTGTATGCCTTATTTTCCTTTAAACGTCAGATAATTTGGTAGACTTGAGACTTGTTGAGTATTCGCATTATCTATATACAAACATTGCTATGTATTTGCTGTAGTGTTGGACGATGAGAATATCAATGTGAGATCAGCTGATCAGCTTCATGCAGTTATTTGGCTTGTATATGTTTTCTTGGCTTTTGTACCTACACCTATTATTGACTGTGCTACTAGAGTAGATGTTAATTGTGCATGGTGAATATGTTATTGCACGGTTCATGGTGTGCAGTGGAAAGGTTTGACATTCTTAGGCTTTCACCCTGGACCCTGCATGCCTTTGTGTGAACCACGGGGCGTCACAATGGAGGCGTGGCATTGGTGACCGGTCAGGAGAGGAGAAACAAAGAGGGCGGTTGGGTTTCGTGTGTGGAGGTACGGGTGGGTCGAGTGAGGGAGGCGGGCTTTGGTGTGGGGTTTCCTCGGAGGATGAAGAGGCAGGGAGAGGAGAGAGAGGAGGAGGACGTGGAAGAGAGTGGGTTTCGGTTTGGAAAGGTAAGCAGCAAAGAGGGAGAGGGGAACGTGGGGGCGTGCGTGAAAACAGAGAGGAGAGAGAAGAGGAGTTGTGGGCAACCAGCTTTCGTGAAAGAAAGAAGAGTTTAGCAGAGGAGAGAGAAACACAAATTATATATATATATATATATATATATATATATATATATATATATATATATATGAAAATTTAGGGTTTTAAAAAATAATTAAAAATAATAATAATTACGAAATAAATTAAATAATTATTGGATAATTATTTACACATTAAACCGTACCAGTTGTACTAATACAACATATAATACGCAACAATAGAAATAATACAAGAAATTATACAATTAAACAAGAATAATTAAATAAAAATATAATTTCTTATATTTAAAATCAAATAATTATGGAATAATTATCCACATGATAAAACGTACCAGTTATGCTAATAGGAAAGATAATATGTAACAGTAGAAATAATACAACAAATTATACAAATTAATATGAAATAATAATACAACGTATTATACGAAAATATACATAATAATAATAATACCACGTATGATACGGGTGTATCTTCTCTTCAGGAGCTTAGCGATCCTCATGGGAGCTTGAGGATAGATGATTCTCATGGTATCTGAGAATAGAGTAGAGGAGTCGTGGACGAGGCCATTGGAGGCGACGAAGTCGAAGGATTCGTCAAAACTGCAGGATTTACAGTTAGACTCTGGCCGGTCGACCGGCTTGGTCCCGGCGGTCGACCGCTTAGTGCACAGACCCAGACTATGTCTCGGGACTGAGAGCGGTCGACCGATGGTGGCGCTGCAGTCAACCGGAAACACTGTAATCGATTTTTCCAGTTTTCGTCGTTCTGACCGGTCGACCGCCTTGGGCACTGCGGTCGACCGCGTAGCGGTTCCGGGCCTGGGTCTGTTTCTTGCTCCAGTTGGGATTTCTGTTTAGTATAAATAGAAACACGACTTTTCTAGGATTGAGAACTCAGATTGTAATCAGAAAAGAGATCAGGGAGGTTGTTCTTTGATCTAGAGAGATTGTGAGAGAGAGATTTTGTAAATTCAATTGATTCTCATAATCTAGAGAAGGTATTTTCTTTCGCCCTAATTATAACTCTTGTGTTCTTCAGTCGTTTTCTTCTTTACCCACTCTTGATAATTCCGCGATCAAGAGTGCTCGCACGGCGACTCGTATCAACGTAGTATTCAAAATGATATGTAATAATATCTGTAACACAACGGATAAATTCTAGAAATTTTCACGGTACAAAATTAATTTATAAATATTAATACCATTTAAATAAATATAAAATTTGGACTTTTAAATCATAAAAAATTCTAGAAGGCCGAGAAAATATAAATACTCTTTTAAAAATCATAATTAAATATTTTAAAATACTAAAAAAAATATTTTAACTAGTATCAAAATTCATGGTCCTTACATTCTAACCACCTTAAAACAAATTCTGTCCTTGGAATTAAAATAAAAGTAATACAGAAAGAATCCAAGGACAGAGATATGGAGCGATATCCATAAACAGAGGATAATGTAAAACAAAAATGACACAAGGTAAGAAACAAGATGTGATAGCTAAGATATCGTTATCGTATTTCAGACTCGCAACAAAATCGAAACAAATACTATGATACAAACATATTTAACTGTGTGAACTTGTTATACAGTACTTATAAATATATAAGCAATCTAATTAGTATAAAGTATAAGAAAAACAATAATATAAAATCAAAACAAATAGGTACAATATAAATAACAATCATATAGAGTGAGTCATACAATTAATATACAAGCATTCATAGGATCAAAGCAAAACATATTAAGTAAGAATAAAAATCAAGTAAGAATAATAAATCTAAAGCAAACACAAAAATAAGTCAAATACAATAGAAACATACAGAAACATAAATAACATAATAAGAAAAGTCAAAATATCTAAAATACATAACAGTTTAAACAAAACATAAGAGTAGGGTATAACAACGGTTAATCAAAAACAAAAAGAAATTTAATTATGAAACACACAATCAATACAAGTTCAAACTAAAGATATTAAAACACATTGTAAAATACAAAATCAATAAAAACGAGTAAACGAACGAAAAACAAACATCAACAAGATCATATAACAAAATAGAATAATATAATAATAAGTATAAATCAAAGATAATAGGAAAAGCAATCATAAAACAAAATAGAATAATATAATAATAAGTATAAATCAAAGATAATAGGAAAAGCAATCATAAAGCAATTAGAATAATAATACATAAGTATAAATCAAAGATAATAGGAAAAGCAATCATAAAGCAATTAGAATAATAATACATACAAAATAAATAAAAATAAAAGAAAACATATTTAATTGATGGAATAATGAAAAGTAGTCTGAAACATAGAAAAGATACAAAGATAATCAAGTATAAATAGCTAAACACAATTATTAAAACAATTATACAATCAAATAATCATATAAAGTAATATACAAAATTAAGCAGATAAATAATTCATTACACAAATTTTGGGAATTTACAAATTGTATACACAGAAATTAGAATGCGACAAACATTATAATTATATAAAAATAAGCAGCACAATGCAAGTGGAATATTTGAAGGTAATTGAACATAAACCAAAAAGATATGATATACAAAACAATACAAAGCAAATAATCATGAAAGGACAAGGTGATATGACACAACAACATATAAGAAATGAATTATATGTAGTATATCATATCAAAACAAAATAAATAATTATAGTCGTATATCACAGTAATAATTATCGAAAACACACACTTTATATAAATATTATGACTAAATAAATAAAGCAGACTATCATGAACGAAGAACAAAATAAAAGTAAGTATTAGAATGAATAAGAAACTGTATATAGAAAATAAGTAAGCAAAACATAAACAAAACTAAGAAAGATAAAATGATTGATAAATTAAATCAAACAATAATGATACATGTAATTGAAAGTAAAGAATGAAATGAAGTATACTAAATGAAACTACTTTATACGTAATAAAACAAGCTCGCAAGTTAATAATACGCTTATATTATAATATACAATAGTAGACAATGATAATGTAAAATGACTGACATATACTAAACATGAGAATGATGTAATATTACTAGAAAGGCACAAGACATAAAACAAGATTGTGGAACAATCAGGCATAAAGACAATAAATATTATAATAAGGTATACAGAACATACATAATCACAATTAAAATTAACATTAAGAAATAAATATAGATAGAAACATATCAATACATATAGACAAACAAGTAGAGGCAAATCATAATAATAATGAATAGCAGAATGAAACGACACACAATAATTATTAGCATACAAACAGTTATATAACACAAAGTAAATAATACACAATCATAGTTAGGTTCAAAGAAACACAAATAAAATCACAGTATAAAAATAAAAGATATAAAGCAAAAAGGATAAACAAGATTCAGAAACATATGATGTGCATAACAAATATAATCATTATGTATAATAGGCGTTAAAAATGAAAACACATATATAATAATAAGCATATAAAAGTCTGAATACTCATGGTACTAATCATGCTAACAAAAATAAATTTTGATGGAAAGAGTCACAAAATATGATATGATAAAATAGACATAAGAGTAAACTCGTGATTCAAAATAAACATATTATATAAAACATAATAAGAAGAACAAAATTATATATTTGACAAACAATATGATAAATTAGAAGTATTAGTAATATTCATAAATATAAACATGATACAACAATAATAATCATCACTACATAAAATCAATTTAAACATAGTAGTATATTGTGTAGTAGTCAAAAATCACATAAATACAATCAGCATAATATACATAAATAAAATGTATAATACATGAAACATGAACTATGAAAGATAAAATAGATTTATAACAAATGAAAATATACAATATAATATTGTAAATAATATAATAAATAATACAGAATTCAATACAATCAAACGATACACAAGTCAAATCAAAGAAAATATAGTGTAAAAATAATAACACATAAATAACGACAGGTACGAGGATAGAGGAATTATACAAGGAGAGTGTAGTTGCGAAGCGATGGGACAAGGACTGTGGAAAACTCCGGAGTCAAAGAGTGATAAGATAGGGACGAAACGAAATTTATCAAGAAATATGATAAGGCTTAAGAATAGTCTCACGGATGAAATATGTGTTGGCCTTCTTGTTTTGATGATGTTTAACAAACAATTTACTTCTAATGTTGTTTGTCTAGTATTTGTGTTTTCTTATTTTTTGTAGACAAACAACGTTGTTGGAGGATGGATAGAATCGAGCCTTAACGATCATATCAAATGGAGGTTGGCGGATTTCAATTATCTATACACACACATTTATTGGTTTCTTCGTATATATATATATAGTCATATATATATATATAAGTTTTGGTTTCTATGCATATATATAGTTATATATATACATACATATGTTTTGAGTTTTTATGGTTATATATATGAAATTCTATATTTCATATTTTCTATTATGTTTTTGAAAACATTGCATAGAATATGCAATTTTGTGAAAATATTGTATTCTTAGTTTATAGACTTCAATATCAGTTTATACATGTTTTACTAAGTCTACAAAAACATTTCACAAAGTTTCAAAAGTTGGTTTATGTCAAAACATCAAAATTCAAGTATCTCATATTTTCATGTTTTGGACTAGTTTGTAAAATGATGATATTTTTCATTTGGGAAGTCATTTTTGATAACCAGTCATTATAGCATGTTTACTATCATGTCTACAATCATTCCCAAAAGTTTTACATTTTTTGGAATTTATTTGATATTTTTAAACAGTGTTTTAAAATCAGCTCTAAAACCGATTTTTCTGGAAATGTCAGTTTTCGGTCGACCGGTACGGTCGACCGGTCAATTGACCATTCGTCGGTATTTTTCCAGAGAATCGTCGGTCGACCGGTCCGGTCGAATTTACGGTCGACCGACTATATGACCGTTGCACTCTAACGGCTATTTTCTGAGCTGATGTTTTCTGGGGTTTTTGGTCATTTTGCTCTGGTTTTTGCTGATGTTTTGGGTGACTATATATACCCCCTTGCTCTCATCTTTCATAACTAACCAAGAGAGTTTTTAATCAAGTTTAATAAAGTTTTTAACAAGGGTTTTAGTTTGGTTTAAGTGTGTTTAAAAAGCTTTTAAGCAAATTGAGAGTTTGTTTTTGGTGAATCAAATTCCACAAGAGCTTGAGGAGATTATCTATTAAAGTTTGAGCTTCCAACTATCATCCCTCCATCTCTTGTTATCAAATTGAGAAGTTTTCTAAACTCAAACTCTTGCTTTACATTTATATACTTGATTGATTATCATTGTTCTTAAGCTAGATTTTATACTTGAGTTTAGTTGATTTGATCTTATTTACTCATTGTTACACACACACCCACATTGAGCTTATTGTATCTTTCATACATAGTATAGTTGGGTGGTGAGAGATTGTAACTTTGAGTTGTGCTTTCATTGTGTTCTCATCTATTGTAGAGAACAAATTTATATTTGTTACATTGTGAGTGTTGTAAGGTTTTCGGTGAGCTAGAAACCGAGTGTGTAGTGAGGTTTTCGGTGAGCTAGAAACCGAGTGTGAGGAGTGACGTTGATCGGTGAGCGTTGAAAACCGATACTGTGAGGTGTAAACGTTATTCGGGTGAACGTAGAAAACCCGGTTGATAGTGGATTTCTCCCCGGGAGTGGGGAGCGGAGACGTAGGACGGAAGGTCCGAACTCCGTGATCATATTGCTTGTTTGAGTGTGCTTTGGCGTTCATTCATATTTATGTTCATATCTTATATCGCCATTGTCATTAGCTCATTATCTATTTCATCCACTATCTTGTCTAGATTATTTACCCTTGTGTTGTTTATATATCCTTGCATATATCTCTATCATATAGGATATATCTCATTGTTCATATTGCTTATCCTAGCTTACATATCTTGTTATATTTCACACTTGCTAGGATAACTTGTTAATTAGTTTTAATTGGCATTTAAATCGGATTAGATTAGCATAAGACCCTAATCACCCCCCCTCTAGGGTCTAACAATTGGTATCAGAGCTTGGTGCTCTTTGATTTAAGGTCTAATCGCCTTGAGTTAAAGATCCAAGTTATATTTTTGTGCTAATCTTGTTTTGATTGCATTTGTATCTTGCTTGCATATTTTTACAAATTATGGATATGAATGATGCATCTTGTTTAGGCTATGATTCTAGTGTTGCTCCTAGATTAGACAATTTCCCCTATGCCCAATGGTGTGTTAGATTTAAACTATTTGTTAGATCTAAACATTTTGATTTATGGGAAATTATAGATGATGCTTATATTGTGCCCATTTTGGAGAAATCCAAGTGGAATAAAAATGATCATCGCATGTTTACTATGAACAACATTTTGTTAGAATATTTGTTAAATGCTTTTAACTCATCTATGTCTAACAAGTTTGTTCATTTTGATAGTGCTTACACCTTATGGATATTTATAGAAGCACATCAAGGAGACTTGGAGGCGATCCGACAAGCTTTGGAGGATCCCGCTTCAAGTTCATGTGGAGCATCATGCACACGGCCACTAGGCGATAGCCCTAGTGAGGTTTGCGAGTTCGAAACCATAAATGATTTACCTAATGATGAACTTGCTTGTGCTAGTGAAAAATTATTACATGCCTTTAACAAATTGCAAAATGATTTCATTAATTTACAAAGCAAGCATGAAATTTTGAAATCCGATCATGAGTTGTTAGCATCTAAGTTTGAAACTATTTCTAATGAAAATGTGATCCTTAAAGAAAACAATGAAAAATTAAAATTGGATCATGTTTCTTTAACTTCAAACGTTGCTAGTTTAACTCATGAAAGAGATAATGCCATGTTAGAAGTAAAGAACATACAAAATAATACAGCTTCTTTTATAAATGACTATTTATGTTCTACTTCTAAAAATGCATATGTGCCTAAAAATGAAGATTTGAATCTTATGAAAAATAGTATTTCATCTTTAGATTCAACTTTGAAAATATGCATTAATAACCATAAGAAGCTTATGAACATTTGTGCCAAGACCAAATCAAAATCATCCACTCATTATCCACACATGTATAGCAAAACTTACAAGTGTTCTATTTGCGGCCGTCAAGGTCATTTAGCTAAGTTTTGTTATGATGTACAAAAACATAAGAATATTAATCATTCTTGTGCATCTCATGTAACTTCTTCATCACATGAACACACACATGCACCCATTATTCATCATAAGCATGCTCATGTGTATAGATGTGATCATTGTGGTCGTCTTGGTCATTTGGCCAAATATTGTTTTGATTTAAAAATTAAATCTCATTTGCCAAATGCTTCTAGTAGGCCACATGTTTTTAGATGTGATGTTTGTGGTAGATATGGCCACTTAGGAAAGTTTTGTTTTGATAATGTTTCACATTTGCAAAATAATCTTAAAAGAAAATATTTATTTGCAAATGATTCACGTGCACGAACTAATGGTCCACAAAAACAAATGGATCTCTTTCATTGCACAAATTGCAATCGGAAGGGTCATTTGAATGAATATTGTTTTGACCATGTTAGTGCACCACATATACCTAAGAGGGTTCATAACCCTAAGGTTTTGAGCTTAAATGATAGGGGTCATGTCCCTAAATCTTTTGGTACCAAGAGTTCTTGGGTACCAAAACAAATTTAAATTTTAAACCAAGAATTTTAGTATTCTTACATTTCCTTCTCTTGGTTTTGAAAATTATGTCTTAAAATCTATTGTTTATGAAAACAAATTTTTAATTGATCAAATCCTTTGTCTTCATGATTTTATACTTCTAAAAGATTTTTTATCCATAGTTCATGATTCTAGTACGTTTTGTAATCTTATTTTTGAACTATGAAAATCTTATTTTGATTTGTTCTTTTGAATTCATTATATAGCACAAATAGATAATTCACATTTCAAATATGCTCTATAATGTATTCTTTATACGGTTTGATCAAGTTTTTCAAAGAAAGTTTTCTTTGTTGATCAAACATTGCTTTTGGACTTAAAATTTGATTTATGATTTCATTTGAGTGATTTGTTTTCTTTTGAAAACTTTTTACATGATTCTCATGTATTCTTTCATAAATCTATTTTATACATAATGTTTATGTTCTTTGATATGAGACATTTGTTTTAAATGATACATTTATATGTGTTCTCATTATCTCTTGAATGTAAGTGATTGTTAGCATATCTTTTATGCTTACTCACATATGTTTGCCATGATCTTCATTGCATATATTCTATATGGCTTTTTGATAGGGGGAGCAATCCATATACTTGTTTGATACTCACCTATGCTTATTGATAGGGGGAGCTTTCGCTCTCTTAATTCTTTTGTCCCCTTTTTGATGTTGTCAAAGGGGGAGAAATATTGTGAGTATATTATTTCTTGTTTATATGCATGTGAATTATAAATTATATATTCATTTCCTTCATGCATATATCTCTTTTTGTAAATTGTTTGTCATCATCAAAAAGGGGGAGATTGTTGGCCTTCTTGTTTTGATGATGTTTAACAAACAATTTACCACTAATGTTATTTGTCTAGTATTTGTGTTTTCTTATTTATTATAGACAAACAACGTAGTTGGAGGATGGATGGAATAGAGCTTCAACGATCATATCCAAAGGAGGTTGGCGGAATGTCGGTGAAGCCTTGCAAATTCAAAGTTAAAGATCAAGTTCAAGCTTCATCCGCAAATATATCAAGTCAAGCCTATTGAAGATCAAGATCAAGCTTTGGTATATTTAGTTTAGGTTTTATATTATGTGTGTTAGATACTCTAAGCTCAATATAATATACACACACGTATTTGGTTTCTATGTATATATATAGTTATATACATACATGCATGGTTTTGGGTTTTTCATGTTTTGAATACTTTTGCAAAATAATGAGATTTCACAATTGGGAAATGCAAATTGGAAAATTCTTTTTGTAACATGTTCAAAATATCATTTGCAAACATTTCTCAAAGTTTCATCAAGTTTGGAATTGATTTGTTATGTTTAAAGGAATTTACAAATTCACGTTTTCGTTCGTGCACATGTTCGTGCATGTTTTACAAAACAGATGAGTTTTTATAAATGGAAAGTGATATTCAAGAAATTCTTTCTTTGACATGTTTATCTACATATTTATAAACTTCCCACAAAATTTTACTATTTTTGGAGTTGATTTACTGTGCCTAATTGATTTTACAAAATCGTGTATCACAGCAGATTTTCAGAAACTGTATTTTTGTGTTCAAAAATTTATTTCTCTCAACTGGGAAAAGCTTTTTCAGAAATTCTTTCTCTGAAATTTTATTCTACATGTCTAGAACATTCCCACAAAATTTCATAATTTTTGGAGTTCATTTACTATTTAAATTGATTTTACAAAATTGCTGTGCATTGCTACAGTAATCCGGTCGACCGAAATTTTGGTCGGTCGACCGAAATTTTGGTCGGTCGACCGAAATTTTGGTCGGTCGACCGAAATTTTGGTCGGTCGACCGAAATTTCCTCCGGTCGACCGGTACGGTCGACCGACGCTGTTTCTGCTCGATTCCCAGGTTGGGATCTTCATCGCGGTCGACCGACGATATTTCCGGTCGACCGACTATGTGACCGTTGCTTTCTAACGGCTCTTTTCTGAGCCGATTTTCTCTGGGTCTTTTTGTCCTTTTCTTGGGTAGTTTTTGGCTGAGTTGTGAGAGGGTATAAATACCCATTGTCTTCAACTCTCAAGCTCTCCAAGAGATTATTTTAAAAAATAGTTTAACAAGGGTTTAAACTTGTTTAAGGTTTTGTTTAAGTTTGGTTTAAAAAGCTTTTAAGCAAATTGAGAGTTTGTTTTGGTGAATCAAATTCCACAAGAGCTTGAGGAGATTATCTATTGAAGTTTGAGCTTCCAACTATCATCCCTCCATCTCTTGTTATCAAATTGAGAAGTTTTCTAAACTCAAACTCTAGCTTTACATTTATATACTTGATTGATTATCATTGTTCTTAAGCTAGATTTCATACTTGAGTTTAGTTGATTTGATCTTATTTACTCATTGTTACACACACACCCACATTGAGCTTATTGTATCTTTCATACATAGTATAGTTGGGTGGTGAGAGATTGTAACATTGAGTTGTGCTACATTGTGTTCTCATCTATTGTAGAGAACAAATTTATATTTGTTACATTGTGAGTGTTGTAAGGTTTTCGGTGAGCTAGAAACCGAGTGTGTAGTGAGGTTTTCGGTGAGCTAGAAACCGAGTGTGAGGAGTGACGTTGATCGGTGAGCGTTGAAAACCGATACTGTGAGGTGTAAACGTTATTCGGGTGAACGTAGAAAACCCGGTTGATAGTGGATTTCTCCCCGGGAGTGGGGAGCGGTGTGGCTTGACGACGCGAGGGTCGCTGTGGCTTGACGACGCGAGGGTCGCCGTGGCTTGGCGACGCGAGGGTCGCCGTGGCTTGGCGACGCGAGGGTCGCTCACATTTCCAAAGTGGTGACGCGGGGATGACATCCGCGTCTCAGAATGAGCTATTTGACTTGTAGCTTCTTCTGTGGTGCGTTGCAAGGACCGTTGTTCAGTAATCCTGGCTTTTAGCTGTTGTGGAGTGTGAAAGCCGTCAGGTTGTAACTTGATTTGTAATCCCTTTCTGTCAGAGTATTGCTAAAGACTGTCGTTTTGTAATCTTTGCTTTAACTCTTTGACATGTGAAAATCTTCGAATTGTAGCCTTCTGGAAGTCGTCAGATTGTAACTTCCATCATCGGTGGTTGATGGGGGATAAGCTATCTATTGTGATTTTTAGACAGCCTACAGAACCCCCTCCAAAGTTTTCGAAAGTTCGCGGTTGACTGGGACGAATTTTCGGAATACTTTGGATCTTAACTCTGATCTTAGAGCTGTTGATTCCTTGTCGTAAAGGAGTCGTTCTCTGCACTTGCTTTGAAGGCATCTTGGTTGAAGGGATTTGCCACGTAGGACCTTTGTGAAGGTATGCGTCATAATTCTGCTTCTGTAATGCGGGGGTAGACCCCTGCGTTTTGGACTTGAGACGCGGGGCTGATTTCGGCGTTTTGGATTTGAAACCCGGTTGTGAC
>NC_033800.1:46887533-46987156 GCF_001876935.1 Asparagus officinalis
GTGCCATCCATAACTTGGAAGGAGTTAAAATCTCGGGGTGAACAAGCTGAGTACTTTCTTAAAAGAAAGAAAGCTGAGAGAGGCCAACCAATGACATCTGCAATCGTTGAGAATGCGACTCTCGATCCGAAGTTTCAAAAAGAATATTCATTCGAAGAGGATGAAGCTCCAGCCATATTGGAATACCTCCTCGCTAATGACAAAATCGAGCTACCACCTATTAAAGAGCAGGAGGGTGCTAAGATGATTACAGATCCAAACTACTGTGCATATCACAGAAGGATTCTTCATCCCACCGAAATTTGCTTCGGACTCAAAAACAGAATCCAAGCCTTAATTGACTCCGGCGTCATAACGGCGAAAGAAGTCGAGTAAAGACGACCATATTACTCCATTGGGTACACGAGTATAAACTGTTTTCCCTGACTCCGATAAGTATACGAGTATAAACTGCTTCTCCATCTCACTCCGAAAAGTATACGAGTATAAACTGCTCCTTAATACTCCAACAGGTATATGAGTCTAAACTATTTCCTTTCTTTCACGGGAAGTTCCTGGAGAGCGCTATGCATAGTACTCTTAAGGATAACCCGATC
This sequence comes from Asparagus officinalis, assembly GCF_001876935.1. NCBI lineage: Eukaryota > Viridiplantae > Streptophyta > Magnoliopsida > Asparagales > Asparagaceae > Asparagus > Asparagus officinalis. The sequence goes on from NC_033800.1 coordinate 46,888,130, forward strand.
ATACAGCTGAATATAATGATAAACCCAGTTTCATAAGAAAAGCTGGGGGTGGATGGTTCATGTAACGGAAGTTCCCGAAAGAATGCTATATGTAATTTTCTTAGGAATAACCCGATCATTACAAACAAAGTGTTAAACACTACATCCCCACGATGATTTCCGAATATTCTTTTGCTGAGATGAGATTCGATCACTTCGTTGGATCAATCTTCCCTCTCAAACCCTCCTTTGGTCAAACCTTTAAACAGTTAGGACCAAAGCCAAAATCCCCTCTCGATTCGTTCCATGAACGAGAGGTCCACAAATTGAACGATCAAATCTTTAAACAGTTAGGATCGTCTCAAATCCCCATATTGGTCAAACCTTTAAACAGTTAGGACCAAAGCCAAAATCCCCTCTCGATTCGTTCCATGAACGAGAGGTCCACAAATTGAACGATCAAACCTTTAAACAGTTAAGTATAATATTCTTAGGGATAACCTGATTATTATGAACAAAATGATAAATACTAAACTCCTATTATAATTTCCGAACACTCTTTTGATCACCTCTTTATATCAATCTTCCCTCACAAAATTCCTTTTTGGTCAAACCTTTAAACAGTTAGGACCAAAGCCAAAATCCCCTCTCGATTCGTTCCATGAACGAGAGGTCCACAAATTGAACGATCAAACCTTTAAACAGTTAGGATCGTCTCGAATTCCCTTTTGGTTAAACCTTTAAACAGTTAGGACCAAAACCAAAATCCCCTTTCGATTCCTTCTATGAACGAGAGGTCCACTTTCAGTTGAATAATCAAACCTTATGACAGTTAGGATTATTCAAACCCGTCCAGATTCTCTAAGTGGAGATCCCACTTTGAATTTCCTTTGTACCAGGAGATAGAATATAAAATTCTTCCTCTCCGATTTCGGGTTTATCTCTACCAACAAACAAGAGACCAGGAGATAGAATATAAAATTCTTCCTCTCCGATTCTGGGTTCATCTCTACCAACAAAAAAGAGACCAGGAGATAGAATATAAAATTCTTCCTCTCCATCATCGAGTTCATCTCTACCAACTGTTAAGAGACCATAATACTCCAATAGGTACACGAGTCTAAACTGTTTCCCTAATCTCAACAGGAAGTTTCTGGAGAATATCACTCAGAATATTCTTAAGAATAACCTGAATACTCCAAATAGGTATAAGAGTCTAAACTGTTTCCCTATCCTCAACAGGAAGTTTCTGGAGAATATCAGTTAAAATTCAGAGAAGCTAGTCCCCAGCGGAGTCGTCATCTTTTGTTTGTGGGAAAATTTGCAGTAAAAGAAATAAAAGAAAATTGATTTGTATTCCTTTAATCTCAGTTACAATTGGATTTCCTGATTACAAAAGAGAGGAGAATGATCTGGATTCTCCCCTTTGTTTAATTCTGGGTTCTTCTTGGTAGCGATGAGATGCCTCCCTCGAATGCTCGCGTCGAGTTTGCTTCTCGTTGACGATCCGACGTCTTGTTTCACTGGAACGTGGTCTTCTCCTCACGATTTGACGTTATGGAGAACTCTGAACGAGTTTGAAACTCTTGATGAGTTGATAACTCTGATCGAGTTTAGAACTCTTGAAAAAGAGTTGATTTGAACCGAGAATCGGTTCTCAAGCCAAGGATGAAGAAGCTCTTGTTGCAGATCTCCCAAGCTCCAGAAATGCTCTAAGGATCCTGTTGACTAGCCAAGAAGTTCCAACAAACCGACCCTGAAAGATCCAGCCCTGATCTGATTATCAAAAATCCGATCTTTAACTCTGTTGAGTTTGTTGTTATTTATAGGGGATTAAGGGGTGTAACCACCTCCTTAATTCGCTCCTAAGTGGGGCTAATGGGATGTAACCGCCCCTTAAATCACTCCTGAGTGGAGTTGTGATCCCCTCAGATCGTGGGAAACAGTTTTGAAACTGTTCAGCTCGTGTTTGGACGAGTCAAATGCAAAATCCGCGTTCTGGCGTGAATTCTGCGTTCAAACGCACCGTCTGGAAGCTCGGACGCAGTATTTTGTTGGAAGCTGCGTTTGGCAGCTTGGAAGCTGCGTTTGCAGCGATTTGGAAGCTGCGTCTGGCGGCGATTTGAGCTGCGTTTGGCGGCGATTTGAGCTGCGTTTGGTAGCGATTTGAGCTGCGTCTGTCAGTGATTAGAGCTGCGTCTGGGTTGCGTTTGCAGCGATTTGGAAGCTGCGTTTGAGCTGCGTTCGTGGCTATGAACGCGGTGCGTCTTAATGCTGGTGTGCGGGGAGGACTTCCGCAGCTTGATTTGAAGAGACCGTCGATTTGTAGTCTCTTTCTGTCGAAGCGTTGCAAAGATCGTTGTTTTGTAATCTTTACTTTAGCTCTTTGATATGCAAGAGTCGTCAGATTGTAACTCTCGATGTTGATGGTGAAGGCTGTTAAACTAGAGCTCTCATCGGTTGGCGTGAAGGGCGTCAGATTGTAACCTTCAGCGATCTACGTGAAAGTCTTCAAATTGTAGCCTTCTGGAAGTCGTCAGATTGTAACTTCCATCATCGGTGTTTTGATGGGGATCAACTATCTATTGTGATTTTTTTGACAGCCTACATCAGCAACAAAGACCTTAGCTCCTTATCAGGGTAAGCCCAAGGCACAACTTGTGGTCGATTCCTCCTGCTCTCATCAACCACCATGGTCAAGACCTTGGCTCCTTATCAGGATAAGCCCAAGGCACATAGACTTCACAGTCGGTAAACAAGACCTTGTCTCCTTATCTGGATAAGCCCAAGGCACAACGACTTCACAGTCGGTAAGCAAGACCTTGGCGCCTCCTCAGATAAGCCCAAAGCACAACGACTTCTCAGTCGAATATCAAGATCTTATCTCCTTATCAGGATAAGCCTAAGGCACAATGACTCCTCAGTCGGTAACAAAGACCTTGGCTCCTTATCAGGGTAAGCCTAAGGTACAACTGGTGGTCGATTCCTCCTGCTCTCATCGACCATCATGGTCAAGACCTTAGCTCCTTATTAGGATAAGCCCAAGGCATAACGACTTCTCAATCAAATATTAAGACCTTGACTCCTTATCAGGATAAGCCTAAGGCAGAACGACTCCTCAATTGGCAACAAAGACCTTGGCTCCTTATCAAGGTAAGCCTAAGGCATAACTGGTGGTCGATTCCTCCTGCTCTAATCGACCATCATGGTCAAAACCTTGGCTCCTTATCAGGATAAGCCCAAGGCATAACGACTTCTCAGTCAAATATCAAGCTCTTGGCTTTCTCTTAGGATAAACCCAAAGCATAACGACTTCTTAGTCGGTAATCAAGCCCTTGGTACCTTATCAGGAATAAACCCAAGGCACAACCCTTTGACTGACTCCCACAGTCGCCTCTCGACCTTAGGGGAAATTTGAGTACTTTGACATCAACATAAGACCTAGACGCAACCTACGGATTGTGTCTAATCAAAATGGGCCTCGCAACCACTCGCACTAAGGTACGATTCCTGCAAGCATGACAATCCATCGACATAAAATAAACAAGTTGTCGATCAGATTGCTCAGCCAAAGCATAGAGCATTCAAAGTAAACTAGTTGTAGTCTCCTACATATGGATCGACATTATGCAATTAATTTACTCAAACTACAAAACTCGAGCCAAATGCTTAGGCATAAATGCAAAATTTGGTCTTTTATTCAAAAAGTTTCATTACAATATGTCCTCCATAGTTCTAAAAAAAAGAGGAGAAAGGGCGGTATATCTTTAATGTCCACGACCGAGTCCCGAAGAAAGGCCCGGTCGCCTCCTGGCCGGGCTAGCATGTGTTCGAGCTGACAGAATAGAGCCAGCTCTAATGAAGCCCCTTGGGCCTGACAGGCTTAAAAAGCTTGATGAATGTTGTTGCTTAACATTTCCTTCAAACTTCCCACGCCAGTGTCACCTCCAGGGCCAGGAGAAGACTTGTCTACACCATCCACCTTAATGACTAGAGCAAGAGGTTCTTTACCAGGTTGACAAGACGGTCCAGGTCTCGAGGAAGATTCTCAGGCAAACCCTACATCCACAGAGTCGGCCAAGTCCCTTCTCATATCCCTCGTCCCACCAGGAGAGGGAGCAACCTCGATCACGAGGGGCCTTTTGTCAAAATCCCCCTCCCATCGAGGTCCGCCGTCGATCTCTTTTGAGACTCCCCGGCCGAGCCTTCCCTCTCGATCCCGAGCCTCCTGTTACAAACCTCCATTGGTGGAGGAATAGGAGACATCACCCTGTCCACGAAGCTAGTGGAAGATAAGATCATGGACATGTCCTCCACTAAGTCCTCTACGTCCAAAGGCCTAGCATAAGAACGGATCTTCTCCAGGGCCTCCTTCTCCAAAGTGCTAAGAGCAACTGGCCTTAGGGCCTCTATGTTTGCCTCCAACCAGGTTGAGCAGGCAAAGATGCCATCAGCTCCATAAGCCCACACTAAATGTTCCCTCCAATCCTCCTCCAATTAAGGAAGATCTAGGGAGAGCTTGAAATTATCATCAATATAATAAAAGTAGTGTGGGTCCCCTTCAGTCTATCCCACACTCAATAAATAATCCAGCACTTTCATGATGGGCCGCACTCCAACTCGGTAGCAGACGACCACGAAGGCCACCAAAGCCCCTACCGCATTCGGACAAAACTACATGGGGGAAACCCCCAAAGCTGCATGTACTCCCCTGATAAAGGGATTAAGAGGCAGCCGCAGACTCTGCTCCAGATGTGCCAAGTACAATGGCACTCACCCCTCGCCATGATTGTATACGGACTCCGTCAGCTTAGGTTCCTCGAGTGTTAAGGCTCGACGAATGTCGAATCTCTCGCACGCCCATTTTAACTGATCTCTAAGAACCTTCAAACGCAGACGCCAAAGTACGGCAAGCTTTTCTTCACGATGGCTAGGAGTGGAAGTTGGAGAAGCCATGGAAAATTTCCCTCTTTACAAAGTCCAATGATTTTGAAGATGAAAAGTCTGTAAGAAAATCCTCTCAGCCCTCAGGATATTTATAAAGCCTCCAAAGAAGTATGCAGAAGAACTCAAGAGACATAATCTTGAAGCGACCAAGAAAGATCCATTTTGAGAATCTGAAACGGATTGCTCGAAATACCAACCGCCGCTCCTGCACATTATTCCATGCCAATAAATTGACAATGAGGAGCCACTCGTTTTGTCCATGACGCTTCCTATGACGATTGGACAGAAGGCCCTACACAACGTTTTCAACCACGATCAACTGGCTAAGAATCCTCAGCAACCTTGGGCAAGTTTAAACAAATTGTAAGCTTATATCTATTTTACTCGAACCCGACTAAAGTCGACTCCAAGTAAAAAGGGTCATCTATTATGGTAATTCACTATCTAAAGATAAAAATATCGAGAAACTATCTTCATAGGCCCAAAAGAGCTATGGCCCAAGCCAGCTTACCGGCCTAAAGCCCAGCCAAGAACAAATCTATCGACCCGCCGAGCGACGAGTCATCTTTACCGATACAAAGTGCGGGATCAATCGACGCCTCATAATCAAGACGACTCCCCAAATATTCGGCTCAACCATCTACTTGGCTGTCACCTCGGCCAGAAGCTCACTCGACTATCTGGTCAGCAAATCATAGGGACGACTCGAAAACCAACTCGTCTCTACTGAGGGGATAAGATCCAACTAAGCTCCCTTCAGATATACATCAATAAACACTATAGTATTAATCGATCCTATCAGGATCTCAACTCTGACAAATCTCAGGCATAAACAGCTTACTCTGCACACAAGTCACTTCCTAGATATCACTAAGATATCCTCTACTGTGCTCGAATGACTTTCCCTCCAGTCGCCAGCCGGCATCTGTAAAGTGGAGGACGACTTAGCAACCTGTCTAATCACCCCGCCACCGCCCTCCTGTGCATAGTCAAAGCCAAGGGTTAGAATCTCAGGGAGAAGGACTATAAAGGGGAGGAAGGAAGGAAGGTAAGGTGAAGGGTATCTTCTTCTTCTTCTTTTAAATCTGGACTCTACGAAGAGGTTGGACCTCCATTAAACTCTAGGGATCATTTCTCCCTCTTGAGCCACTTCTTTTTACTAATAACTCTAAAAGAGTACCCCCTTACAAGAACCTCAATGGTCCCGGGACTCTCCCTCAAACCTCGCTCAAGCTCGCAAGCTGACTTGACCGTCGGAGGTACCACAGGGGAAACAAGCTCCGTCCTCTTACGGGTTCGTTCTTCTTGTTTATACAGAAGAATCAGGAATTTCAGTCCAAGGATCGGGCATAAAGTTGGATGAGGAGTCGGTCCCATCTCTCATCCTCTCACTCTTCATCATCAGCGGATAGCTCTCATCGACTGTGTGATCTCGGACATCAACAGTTTAGCGCCCACCGTGAGGCCTCATCAGCGGATAGCTCTCATCGACTGTGTGATCTCGGACATCAACAGTTTAGCGCCCACCGTGAGGCCCACTTTCTTCTCTGAGAAGACATGCCCAATTCTGAGCAGAGGCCTACAGTTTAGCGCCCACCGTGAGGCCCACTTTCTTCTCTGAGAAGACATGCCCAATTCTGAGCAGAGGCCTAATCTTGTTCATCCTTGAAGAAGAACACTGAAATCGCACCATTCAAGCTAAACAAAACCTGGAATCGCATCATTCAAGCTAAGGAGGATTAGCCTATGGCTATGAGGAGCTAACATAGGCACAGCCCTCGAGGGCTTCAACAGCTTTCTGTGGAGTATTTGCCAAGCAGGCCATCCACCAGAAGATGGACCCGCTACCAAAACCCTGAGAGCCCTCCTAAGAGATGACACACCACTATGGTGCTTGTCTGGCTTGAAAATAAAGCACAGGCTTCTTATCACAACCACAGATGAACTCCACCTCCTGGACAACCAAGGAGCTTGGATTCGGATCACAAAACAGAACCCCCGCCTCCAACAAGGATTATGATCAGATCCAATATCGCTTAAGCTCCCATCGCCGGTAGGTCATTCGAGCTCAGGAGCAATAATCAAGTCTGTGGCAGGCTCCTCGGACCATCACCACCTTCAGAAGAGAGTTCCTACTTGCTAAGGATGAGATAGCGGGAAAAACTCAAAGGGCCACCTGATAATTACTTCCTTTGGAAATCCGGCCCTAGCCCCCTGACAAAAGTTCGAACCACCAAAGCCGAAGCAAGCACTGGTGGTCGAAGCATGCGACTTGCACTCTCCCTACAAGAAGGTTCCTCCATTCACAGGATGGTCCAGTCGTTGTTATTCTGGAATCCCCAAAGGGAAACTATGATCCCATCAAATTCCAGGAGACAAAGCATCAGCATCTGGGGTTTCACCAACAAGAAGCGCCCATCACAAAAGTTGATTGGCCTCCTCCTGTTTAAACACTGGCCTCTGAAGGCTCAATCAACAAGACGTTGGCTATACAGGGCAACCAATAATGGTTAAGCAAGATCTGTTAAAAATCTGCACATCTACCATCAGCCTGCAAAGACCTCAACAAAGACTCAAGTTCAGAAAGGTCTTGACCGATGAGATGCAAAATATGTAGACAGCTTAGCGATGCCTAAAGCCAAACAGCTTGCCCTCAAAAGAGAGAGCAACATCCGACTCCGGATATTCATTGACTGGCGACTTAGTCTCCTAAGTCACACAACAACGAAGATGAACAATAAAACATCGACTCACCCTCGTCAAAACAGGAATGTTCAAAGACGACAAGAAACAACCAAGGAAGCTCCATTTTGGTGGCATTATCTCCTACAAAAGGCAACCTTCAAAATACATAGGAGCAGAGAACAAGATTTCGACGCCATTAGGACGATAAATGTTGATAAATTGCGCTCCATGACGTACAAATTTCAACAATTAATGAAAGTTAACAAAAAAAAACAATAAAGACCTTGGCTCCTTATCAGGGTAAGCCCAAGGCACAACTGGTGGTCGATTCCTCCTACTCTCATCGACCATCATGAGCAAGACTTTGGCGCCTCCTCAGGATAAGCCCAAGGCACAACGACTCCTCAGTCGAATATCAAGACCTTAGCTCCTTATTAGGATAAGCCCAAGTCACAACAACTCCTCAGTCAGCAACAAAGACCTTGGCTCCTTATCATGGTAAGCCTAAGGCACAACTGGTGGTCGATTCCTCCTGCTCTCATCGACCATCATGGTCAAGACTTTGGCTCCTTATCAGGATAAGCCTAATGCACAATGACTCTTTAGTCGAATATCAAGACCTTGGCTCCTTATCAGGATAAGCCCAAGGCACAACGACTCCTTAGTCAGCAACAAAGACCTTAGCTCCTTATCAGGGTAAGTCCAAGGCACAACTTGTGGTCGATTCCTCCTGCTCTCATCAACCATCATGGTCAAGACCTTGGCTCCTTATTAGGATAAGCCCAAGGCACATAGACTTCACAGTCGGTAAACAAGACCTTGTCTCCTTATCAGGATAAGCCCAAGGCACAACGACTTCACAGTCGGTAAGCAAGACCTTGGCGCTGTTTGCGGAAAAAGTTGTTGTATTCATTGCTGCATTCATTACAACTTCAATCGTTATAATGAAACAAAAAGATAGCCTTTTTATAAGACTCTTACACAATGAAAACAAAAAAATACAACTCTTTTCAAACAAACGCAAGATCCGTTTATCATCTCTTGCTTGCGTGGGTCTTTATAGCGGGAAAAACTCAAAGGGCCACCTGATAATTACTTCCTTTGGAAATCCGGCCCTAGCCCCCTGACAAAAGTTCGAACCACCAAAGCCGAAGCAAGCACTGGTGGTCGAAGCATGCGACTTGCACTCTCCCTACAAGAAGGTTCCTCCATTCACAGGATGGTCCAGTCGTTGTTATTCTGGAATCCCCAAAGGGAAACTATGATCCCATCAAATTCCAGGAGACAAAGCATCAGCATCTGGGGTTTCACCAACAAGAAGCGCCCATCACAAAAGTTGATTGGCCTCCTCCTGTTTAAACACTGGCCTCTGAAGGCTCAATCAACAAGACGTTGGCTATACAGGGCAACCAATAATGGTTAAGCAAGATCTGTTAAAAATCTGCACATCTACCATCAGCCTGCAAAGACCTCAACAAAGACTCAAGTTCAGAAAGGTCTTGACCGATGAGATGCAAAATATGTAGACAGCTTAGCGATGCCTAAAGCCAAACAGCTTGCCCTCAAAAGAGAGAGCAACATCCGACTCCGGATATTCATTGACTGGCGACTTAGTCTCCTAAGTCACACAACAACGAAGATGAACAATAAAACATCGACTCACCCTCGTCAAAACAGGAATGTTCAAAGACGACAAGAAACAACCAAGGAAGCTCCATTTTGGTGGCATTATCTCCTACAAAAGGCAACCTTCAAAATACATAGGAGCAGAGAACAAGATTTCGACGCCATTAGGACGATAAATGTTGATAAATTGCGCTCCATGACGTACAAATTTCAACAATTAATGAAAGTTAACAAAAAAAAACAATAAAGACCTTGGCTCCTTATCAGGGTAAGCCCAAGGCACAACTGGTGGTCGATTCCTCCTACTCTCATCGACCATCATGAGCAAGACTTTGGCGCCTCCTCAGGATAAGCCCAAGGCACAACGACTCCTCAGTCGAATATCAAGACCTTAGCTCCTTATTAGGATAAGCCCAAGTCACAACAACTCCTCAGTCAGCAACAAAGACCTTGGCTCCTTATCATGGTAAGCCTAAGGCACAACTGGTGGTCGATTCCTCCTGCTCTCATCGACCATCATGGTCAAGACTTTGGCTCCTTATCAGGATAAGCCTAATGCACAATGACTCTTTAGTCGAATATCAAGACCTTGGCTCCTTATCAGGATAAGCCCAAGGCACAACGACTCCTTAGTCAGCAACAAAGACCTTAGCTCCTTATCAGGGTAAGTCCAAGGCACAACTTGTGGTCGATTCCTCCTGCTCTCATCAACCATCATGGTCAAGACCTTGGCTCCTTATTAGGATAAGCCCAAGGCACATAGACTTCACAGTCGGTAAACAAGACCTTGTCTCCTTATCAGGATAAGCCCAAGGCACAACGACTTCACAGTCGGTAAGCAAGACCTTGGCGCTGTTTGCGGAAAAAGTTGTTGTATTCATTGCTGCATTCATTACAACTTCAATCGTTATAATGAAACAAAAAGATAGCCTTTTTATAAGACTCTTACACAATGAAAACAAAAAAATACAACTCTTTTCAAACAAACGCAAGATCCGTTTATCATCTCTTGCTTGCGTGGGTCTTTTGCCTGTGACGGGGACGTTGATATCCGTGGACCACCGGGCACTCAAATCTGCTCCGAGAAAATCGGGCAGAGCTTCGTCGATCCGCGTGAGATCTAGAAGCTTTGAAGCGTCTATCTCGGCTAAAGCGAGATATGAGCTCTTCTTAGTATTAACGCCAAGGGCTAACACTAAGGATCGGACGGGTGATGAAGGCTCTGACGTGGACCTCTCCTCTCCTTGTTGAAGCGCACGACCACTCTTCACTGCAGCAGGGCTTCGCCAAGAGTCTCCAAAAATCCTCTTCCAAAACAAAGAGGTAAGGGGGGTATTTATAGGTGCTATGGGACCTCTAGGGGGCGTAGACACCCCCTGGTGTCTCGGCCATGGCCGAGACACCCTTGGGGTGTCTCGGCCAGGACGAGACACCCCTGGGGTGTCTAGGCTTTTCCTAGACACCCCCGGGGTGTTTCGACCTCCCGAGACTCCGTTTGAGGTGATTCGGTTGTTTTCCCTGTAAACCCTTCATCCGAACTCGGATTTGAGTGATTCCGGATGCGTTGGATGCTTGACGAAGAGTTCGATCCGCTTCGCTGGTTGGATTATCTGTAGAGTGGTCGAGGCATGGAGGGCGTTGTCCTTTTTGTGAACATTGTCGGGTTCCCGATTGGTCCGGGTCTTTGTTGTTCCGAAATCCTATCCGCTCAACCTATAGGCAATTTTCGATGCCTACAGATACCCCCTCCAAAGTGTTCCGGACTCGTTTCTTTTATAAAGGAGGCTGGAATACTTTGGATGTGATTGGTCTGGCCTTCAATCGGCGTAAGGACCTGTGGTTAGCTTCAACTCTTGGCTCTTTCGATTTTCAGTCTATCCGATGCTTTGACGAATAGCTGAAGTTCTTCCGGCACTGCGTTTATCGCTTGGCCGTCGTCGGAGTCTCGAGTTTGCAGCTGATGAATTGAGTTTGGCTCGTGTTATTGAGTTGACTTTGAACTACCTCCGCCACATTATGCTGGCTTAGGGTTTCGGATCACCATGTGTCGACTTTTTATCGCAACGCGTTGACTGGCGTTGTCCTAGGGTTACGCGTTGACCGGCGTTGACCCTAGGGTTTTGAATCGTCAAACGTTGACTTTGGTTGCAACGCGTTGACTGGCGTTGACCTAGGGTTACGCGTTGACCGGCGTGGACCCTTAGGGTTTCGAACCGTCGAACGTTGACTTTGGTTGCAACGTGTTGACTGGCGTTGACCTAGGGTTACGCGTTGACCGGCGTTGACCCTTAGGGTTTCGAATCGTCGAACGTTGACTTTGGTTGCAACGCGTTGACTGGCGTTGACCTAGGGTTACGCGTTAACCGGCGTTGACCTTTAGGGTTTACGGATCGCCATTAACATAGTTTATACTCGTACGTTTACTGAAGTATACACAGTTTAAGCTCTTAAGGTATTGGAGCATAGTGGTCTCAAATGTCGGGGCTGCGGGACCAACTGTTAAAGTTGATTCGTCTGCATGTATGGATTTTATCCTGAATTTGTTGGGTGCTCAAGTCACGAGACCAACTAGTGGAGTTGATGCGTCAATGACTCGCATTTATAGAATTTTTGGCAAATCCTCAGCCATTAACGGGTTTGACAAGCCTTTACCGACTACCGTTTGAGTCGGGCTAGCATGCGGATTGTTTAAGTCCGTTCCGCATGTGACGTCGTGCTAAGAGAGTTAACGCTCTTAGTGCTACGATATTGAATACGTAGACTTCGTCTTTCTCACGGGAATAGACTACCCGGCAACGCGTGTTAGGCGTTGACTTATCCCTACTTAGGCTTCGGGATGAAATTCCCCGTGCATCGAGTGCCCGGATTGGAAGTTGAGAATCGTGTCTTTTCTAAAAGCAAAGACAGACTGAGAAACGGGAGAAGAAGAATTTTATATTCTATCTCCCGGTGCTGAAGAGGAAGAATTTTATATTCTATCTTCGGCCGGAAAGGAAACGGGAGGGGAAGAATTTTATATTCTATCTCCCGGCGCTAAAGGGGAAGAATTTTATATTCTATCTCCCGGTGCTGAAGAGGAAGAATTTTATATTCTATCTTCAGCTGGAGAATTTTATATTCTATCTTCAGCTGGAAAGAAAACGGGAGAGGAAGAATTTTATATTCTATCTCCCGGTGCTGAAGAGGAAGAATTTTATATTCTATCTTCAGCTGGAAAGGAAACTCGAGGTGGGATCTCCACCCCCAGAATCCGGAAGGATGAAACTAAGAGTGGGATCTCCACTCCGAGAATCGGAAAAGATCGGATAACCCTAACTGTCGGAAGGTTTGATTACTCGATTTGAAAGTGGACCTCTCGTTCATTGGGGGAATCGAGAGGGGATTTTGACTGTGGTCCTAACTGTATGAAGGTTTGACCAAGCAGGAGTTTGAGACGACCCTAACTGTAGGAAGGTTTGATCATTCGATTTGAAAGTGGACCTCTCGTTCATTGGAGGAATCGAGAGGGGATTTTGGCTTTGGTCCTAACTTTTATAGGTTTGACCAGAAAGCAAAGAAAGTAGAATACGGGTAGCAAAGAAAGTGCCAACTCGTATTATCACTCAAAGGGAGACTTTAATGCTAGGCGTTTAGGACCTAGCACGTTAAGTCTGAGAAATGCCAACGACGGGCAAATGGAAATGTTGGTGGATCCACTGTCGTTTAATTTGATCAGCGGATGGTTTGGTGAGGAAAGATTAACCTATCAGAGGATTGGATCTCCTCTCACAAAAACAACTCATAAGAGTTTAGAGAATTTTGGTAAGAATAAGAAGAAACATTCTGACCTTCAGAGTTCGAACGTGAATTTCTTATTCATCGATTCTTCAATGATTGGGTTATCCCTAAGAATACCCATGTGGGATTCTTCCGGGAACTTCCCGATACATTGGATCATCCACCCCCAGCTTCTTTCTTGGAACTGGGTTTGACATTGTTATCCGACTGGGTTATCCTTAAGAATATTAGCGTAATATCTTCCAGGAACTTCCCGTCAATGGTAGGAAATAGTTTAGACTCATATACCTATTGGAGTATCAGGGAACAGTTTAACCTCATATACCGATTGGAGGACTGAGAAGCAGTTTATACTCGTATACTCTTCGGAGTTTCAAGAAGCAGTTTATACTCTTATACTTGTCGGAGTGTCAGGGAGCAGTTTAACCTCTTATACTGGTCGGAGGATTGCCGTTCTCAATTGGCTTACCCTAGCGTTATAACGCCGGCTTCAACCAAGGTTTGGATGCTATTCTTTAAAGTAAAGCAAGCCTTGGTGGGATGAAGGATCCTCCTGTGGTACGCACAGTACTTCGGATCTGCAGGATCGTCAGCTTCCTCCTGATTCATGATGGGCGGGAGCTTGATTTTGTTGTTTTCGAGAAGGGTCTCGAAGATAGCTGGAACGTCTTCGTCTTTGAACGAGTACTCGTTTTGGAGCTCCTCGTCCGAATTCTCCTGTTGTTCCCAGGACTGCTGTTGTGACGTTTGATCATCGTCAACAACCGTTGCAGGTACGTCCTCTTCATCATGAGGTACGAGATCCGAATCCAGAGGATTAACCATCGGTTGGTTTCTCTCGACCTTCCGCCTTCTGATGAAGCGTTCAGCCTGTTCTCCTCGAGCCTTCAACTCTTTCCAGGTATTGAGCGGCTCTATTCCCATCACGTCCAAGATGTTAATGGACAAGTTGTTCTGACAAGTCTGCAAGAGGAATTCCTCCGTGACGGGATCCCTGCAGTTCATTGCCTGATTGCGGAAGCGTTTGATGAAGGTATCCACCGACTCTCCGCCTTTTTGTTTCTCGTCGAAGAGTGTCCTGATCGACACCTCGGTGTCATCATCGAAGAAATGGGCGAGAAACATGCCTTCCAAGTCCTCCCAGCTGTTGATGCTTCCGGGCTTGAGACGGCGGTACCAATCGAAGGCAGGCCCGCGAAGGGTGCCAACGAATGACCGAACCATCAAAGGCTCGTTGCCCGAGATTACTCCCAAGTGAGACTTGAAGTAGATCAGATGTTGAGTGGGCGAGCCCTTTCCGTTGAACGGCGTGAAGTTGATCAGGTTGAACTTCGCCGGATACGGGATCGAATCCCACTTTCTCGGGTAAGGACACGGAATGCCGGTCCTCTTCACCTCTCGAGTAGACATCAGGGCGTCGATTTTTCTTTCGAGCTCCTTCATCTTTTCGGCCTCACCCATATCCTGTTTTGGATAAGTTTCGAGAGGAATCATACGGCCACCCCCAGTGTTGTCACTACTGGTGGGTCCACCCCCAGTGTTGTTATTTTTAGTGGGGCCACCCCCAGTATTCTTGGGCGGTGCGTCGGCCATGACGACTTCGTCCACTTCCGGATCGCTATCAACAGCGGCGTCCTGGGTACGACGGCTGGTTTCCACTATCTGATTTGACAAAGCTCGGATTTGTTGGTCGTGCCTTTGTCTCATCTCTTGCATAGCCATTTCCATTTCGAACTTGAAGATTTCCTTCTGCTTAGCCAGGGCCTCTTCAATGATTTTGGCTATCTGCTCGGTGTTGACCATGAACACTTCTCGAGCTTGCCCTATGCTAGACGTTGTATCGTCGGAGGCGAGTGCGGAATAAGAATCTGAGAGTTCGTCATCGGAATGGACTTCTTCATGGATCCCATGGTCGTCGTTATATCCGACGGCTTCTAGCTGAAGCTGAGCTATTCCCGAATTGACTCCGCTTCCTGAAGAGAAATTAGGGTCGGAACCACTTGAAATAATTGGAGATTTTCCCTTGTTGACCATGTTGATGGTAACTTCTGGGAGTTCATCATCTCGAACAGCCGATCCTCTTTGGTGTAAATGCCTTGATTTGGGCTTCGTCATTCCATCGGAGATTCTCTCGAATATCGAGACCCTCTGCGGAGTGGTCTTGGGGCAGCTACATGTTGAGAATACTGCCCTGATAAATTCGGTACATGGACAGTGAGAATCCGCTTCCCGAGTGTTTCTCTTTCGAGATTCATTCGCACCCCCAGCCTGATAGTACAACTCACTGACGTTGCAGTCGGAGTAACCTATCGGCTGCTCACATGGGTTCTCAGGTATAACGTGTCCGTCTGTCCGACACGTTTTCTTCTGAGTAAACATTGCCTTGTTGGCCCCTGCAAGAGTCGCACGTTCGGAATCACACCTTTGTGAGGGTGAAACCTTAACGGGCTCTTGGTCCTTTGCACGCACCGCCGAGCTGGTTGTTGCAGTGGCTTGCAGCTCGTTCAATGATCTCCAGCTTTCCTTATCAAGCGCTTTTCTTCGATTCTCGGGTAGAGCGCCGACACGATCTTTTAGAGGAGTCCTAAACTTGGGGAGATCTGCGTTACGGTGGGGCTTTAATGGAGGTTCGGGATTTGAAGTCGACGAAGGCCGGAGAGCAACGTCGCCTGCTTTTGCCTTAGGCACTGATTTGGCTTTTGGCACCCAAACTTGTCTAGATCTCGGCGATCTCTTAACTGCCTTTTCCCTTTGTGTTTCTTATGCTTTTCGCATAAGGGTCCGAGCATGCGCACGCAAGGCGCGGCGCTTCTGGATTCGCTCCTCGAGAGTAGAAGGGTTCTTTTGACATGAACCCATTCGTTCGTTTCTGCTTTGGAGAAGGGGTTGGTTGTTCGCCGCTGTTGTTCTCGTCGTCGCCTGGACTTTAGATCTTCATTGTAGTGGATCCCATCCGTCGGCTCCAAAGCTTTGGCCAGCTGACGAGCAAGGCGTTGACGCCGTCTTTGGCGTGCTCTCTGGACGACGCGGGGACGTCACGTGGTGCAAGTGCAGAGGAGGAGTCCGGATATGCGATCTCGACCACGTTGGACGACGCGGGGACGTCACGTGGTGCGAGTGCAGCGGCGGCAATGGGATCTTGGATTTTCGAGCCGAAGGTCCTGCAAACATTTATGGAAGAGGTTACCTTTCTACGCCTGTTCGGAGGGGCGGATCTGGAGGAGGAGGAAGAGAGGCCTTCTTCGAACTTTTGCCGATCGAACTCGCATTCGATCTCTTCATTCACCCGGATCTTGAATGCCGGTTGCGTCACGACGGCGTCGGTAGCGATGCCGTTGGCTCCCACTTTGGTCGCCAGCTTGTTTGCGGAAAAAGTTGTTGTATTCATTGCTGTATTCATTACAACTTCAATCGTTACAATGAAACAAAAAGATAGCCTTTTTATAAGACTCTTACACAATGAAAAGAAAAAAAAATACAACTCTTTTTAAACAAACGCAAGATCCGTTTATCATCTCTTGCTTGCGTGGGTCTTTTGCCTGTGACGGGGACGTTGATATCCGTGGACCACCGGGCACTCAAATCTGCTCCGAGAAAATCGGGCAGAGCTTCGTCGATCCGCGTGAGATCTAGAAGCTTTGAAGCGTCTATCTCGGCTAAAGCGAGATATGAGCTCTTCTTAGTATTAACGCCAAGGGCTAACACTAAGAATCGGACGGGTGATGAAGGCTCTGACGTGGACCTCTCCTCTCCTTGTTGAAGCGCACGACCACTCTTCACTGCAGCAGGGCTTCGCCAAGGGTCTCCAAAAATCCTCTTCCAAAACAAAGAGGTAAGGGGGGGATTTATAGGTGCTATGGGACCTCTAGGGGGCGTAGACACCCCCTGGTGTCTCGGCCATGGCCGAGACACCCTTGGGGTGTCTCGGCCAGGCCGAGACACCCCTGGGGTGTCTAGGCTTTTCCTAGACACCCCCGGGGTGTTTCGACCTCCCGAGACTCCGTTTGAGGTGATTCGGTTGTTTTCCCTGTAAACTCTTCATCCGAACTCGGATTTGAGTGATTCCGGGTGCGTTGGATGCTTGACGAAGAGTTCGATCCGCTTCGGTGGTTGGATTATCTGTAGAGTGGTCGAGGCATGGAGGGCGTTATCCTTTTTGTGAACATTGTCGGGTTCCCGATTGGTCCGGGTCTTTGTTGTTCCGAAATCCTATCCGCTCACGTAGCTCGTCGATTCACTTCAGTCGTTCGTCGACGTCAATTAGACTCTTGTGGATCGGATAGTGACGTTCATCATCGCTCTTTAACACTGAACTATTCGTGGAGACCTATAGGCAATTTTCGATGCCTACGGGCGCCTCCTCAGGATAAGCCCAAAGCACAATGACTTCTCAGTCGAATATCAAGATCTTATCTCCTTATCAGGATAAGCCTAAGGCACAATGACTCCTCAGGACTTCTCAGTCGAATATCAAGATCTTATCTCCTTATCAGGATAAGCCTAAGGCACAATGACTCCTCAGTCGGTAACAAAGACCTTGGCTCCTTATCAGGGTAAGCCTAAGGTACAACTGGTGATCGATTCCTTCTGCTCTCATCGACCATCATAGTCAAGACCTTAACTCCTTATTAGGATAAGTCCAAGGCATAACGACTTCTCAATCAAATATTAAGACCTTGACTCCTTATCAGGATGAGCCTAAGGCAGAACGACTCCTCAATTGGCAACAAAGACCTTGGCTCCTTATTAAGGTAAGCCTAAGGCATAACTGGTGGTCGATTCCTCCTGCTCTAATCGACCATCATGGTCAAAACCTTGGCTCCTTATCAGGATAAGCCCAAGGCATAACGACTTCTCAGTCAAATATCAAGCTCTTGGCTTTCTCTTAGGATAAACCCAAAGCATAACGACTTCTCAGTCGGTAATCAAGCCCTTGGTACCTTATCAGGAATAAACCCAAGGCACAACCCTTTGACTGACTCCCACAGTCGCCTCTCGACCTTAGGGGAAATTTGAGTACTTTGACATCAACATAAGACCTAGACGCAACCTACGGATTGTGTCTAATCAAAATAGGCCTTGCAACCACTTGCACTAAGGTACGATTCCTGCAAGCATGACAATCCATCGACATAAAATAAACAAGTTGTCGATCAGATTGCTCAGCCAAAGCATAGAGCATTCAAAGTAAACTAGTTGTAGTCTCCTACATATGGATCGACATTATGCAATTAATTTACTCCAACTAAAAAATTCGAACCAAATGCTTAGGCATAAAAGCAAAATTTGGTCTTTCATTCAAAAAGTTCCATTACACTGTCCTCTATAATTCTTTCAAAAAAAGAGCCCGTCTCTCTACCTCTTCCCTGGCTGATCTCTCTACGGCTAGCATGTGTTCGAGCTGACAGAATAGAGCCAGCTCTAATGAAGCCCCTTGGGCCTGACAGGCTTGAAAAGCTTGATGAATGTTGTTGCTTAACATTTCCTTCAAACTTCCCACGCCAGTGTCACCTCCAGGGCCAGGAGAAGACTTGTCTACACCATCCACCTTAATGACTAGAGCAAGAGGTTCTTTACCAGGTCGACAAGATGGTCCAGGTCTCGAGGAAGATTCTCAGGCAAACCCTACATCCACAGAGTCGGCCAAGTCCCTTCTCATATCCCTCGTCCCACCAGGAGAGGGAGCAACCTCGATCACGAGGGGCCTTTTGTCAGAATCCCCCTCCCATCGAGGTCCCCCGTCGATCTCTTCTGAGACTCCCCGGCCGAGTCTTCCCTCTCGATCCCGAGCCTCCTGTTACAAACCTCCATTGGCGGAGGAATAGGAGACCTCACCCTGTCCACGAAGCCAGTGGAAGATAAGATCATGGACATGTCCTCCACTAAGTCATCTACGTCCAAAGGCCTAGCATAAGAACGGATCTTCTCCAGGGCCTCCTTCTCCAAAGTGCTAAGAGCAACTGCCCTTAGGGCCTCTATGTTTGCCTCCAGCCAGGTTGAGCAGGCAAAGATGCCATCAGCTCCATAAGCCCACACTAAATGTTCCCTCCAATCCTCCTCCAATTCAGGAAGATCCAGGGAGAGCTTGAAATTATCATCAATATAATAAAAGTAGTGCGGGTCCCCTTCAGTCGATCCCACACTCAACAAATGATCCAGCACTTTCATGATGGGCCGCACTCCAACTCGGTAGCAGACGACCACGAAGGCCACCAGAGCCCCTACCGCATTCGGACAAAACTACATGGGGGAAACCCCCAAAGCTTCATGTACTCCCCTGATAAAGGGATTAAGAGGCAGCCGCAGACCCTGCTCCAGATGTGCTAAGTACAATGGCCCTCTCCCCTCGCCATGATTGTATACGGACTCCGTTAGCTTAGGCTCCTCGAGTGTTAAGGCTCGAGGAATGTCGAATCTCTCGCACGCCCATTTTAACTGATCTCTAAGAACCTTCGAACGCAGATGCCAAAGTATGGCAAGCTTTTCTTCGCGATGGCTAGGAGTGGAAGTTGGAGAAGCCATGGAAAATTTCCCTCTTTACAAAGTCCAATGATTTTGAAGATGAAAAGTCTGTAAGAAAATCCTCTCAGCCCTCAGGATATTTATAAAGCCTCCAAAGAAGTATGCAGAAGAACTCAAGAGACATAATCTTGAAGCGACCAAGAAAGATCCACTTTGAGAATCTGAAACGGATTGCTCGAAATACCAACCGCCGCTCCTGCACATTATTCCATGCCAATAAATTGACAATGAGGAGCCACTCGTTTTGTCCATGACGCTTCCTATGAAAATTGGACAGAAGGCCCTACACTACGTTTTCAACCACGATCAACTGGCTAAGAATCCAGCAACCTTGGGCAAGTTTATACAAATTGTAAGCTTATATCTATTTTACTCGAACCCTACTAAAGTCGACTCCAAGTAGAAAGGGTCATCTATTATGGTAATTCGCTATCTAAAGATAAAAATATCGAGAAACTGTCTTCATAGGCCCAAAAGAGCTATGGCCCAAGCCAGCTTGGCGGCCTAAAGCCCAGCCAAGAGCAAATCTATCGACCCGCCGAGCGACGAGTCATCTTTACTGACACAAAGTGCGGGATCAATCGATGCCTCATAATCAAGACGACTCCCCAAATATTCGGCTCAACCATCTACTAGGCTGTCTCCTCGGCCAGAAGCTCACTCGACTATCTGGTCAGCAAATCATAGGGACGACTCGAAAACCAACTCATCTCTACTGAGGGGATAAGATCCAACTAAGCTCCCTTTAGATATACATCAATCAACACTACAATATTAATCGATCCCATCAGGATCTCAACTCTGACAAATCTCAGGCATAAACAGCTTACTCTGCTCACAAGTATTAATCGATCCCATCAGGATCTCAACTCTGACAAATCTCAGGCATAAACAGCTTACTCTGCTCACAAGTCACTTCCTAGATATCACTAAGAACAACTCTGACAAATCTCAGGCATAAACAGCTTACTCTGCTCACAAGTCACTTCCTAGATATCACTAAGAAATCATCTACTGTGCTCAAATGACTTCCCCTCCAGTCGCCAGCCAGCATCTGTAAAGTGAAGGATGACTTAACAACCTGTCTACTCACCCCGCCACCGCCCTCCTGTGCATAGTCAAAGCCAATGGTTAGAATCTCAGGGAGAAAGACTATAAAAGGGAGGAAGGAAGGTAAGGTGAAGGGGATCTTCTTCTTTTTTTTTAATTTGGACTCTACAAAGAGGCTGGACCTCCATTAAACTCTGGGGATCATTTCTCCCTCTTGAGCTACTTCTTTTTACTTATAAATCCAAAAGATTACCCCCTTACAAGGACCTCAATGGTCCTGGGACTCTCCCTCAAACCTCGTTCAAGCTCACCAGCTGACTTGACCGTCAGAGGTACCACGGAGGAAACAAGCCCCGCCCTCTTACGGGTTTGTTCTTCTTGTTTATGCAGAATAATTAGGAATTTCAGTCCAAGGATCTGGCATAAAATCAGAGGAGGAGTCGGCCTCATCTCTCATCCTCTCACTCTTCGTCATCAGCGCATAGCTCTCATCGACTGTGTAATCTCGGACATCAACACGTACACATAATGGTTGTCTCGTCTAAGAATTACATGAGCAATTTAGATTGCATTCTCATCATGGTATGCCTTATCTAAATAATAAAATTATAATATAGACTGCATTAACAAAAATGACCAACCATCATTGCCTAACTCAAAAATCCCAAATGAACTTATGAAAATTATTATAACTTGTCCACAGATGAGGAACCAAAGTTTGAGAGAATGATCATACCAATACACACTAGTTTAGTTCTCAGATGAGGAACCAAAGTTTGAACGATAGCCATACGAATACACACCAAAGTCTGTAGATTGTTATCTTTATAACTTGTCCATAGATCATAGCATTGTGTCTCATGAGAATAGATGTGTGGAAAAAAGTAGCATGCATTTGCACGCTAATAACATGCACATAATAAAGACCAATCATATTGCATAAGCTCGATCATAAACAGAGCATGTAACAAGAAAACAATGAGCTTAAAACTGCTCAAAGTCTGAGCTGAAATAGATAATATATCATAAACATAACATAAGTAGGCATGACAATTTTAGCTAAAACTGCTCAGAAGCTGAAACTGAAGCAAATATTGAGCTAAAACTACGCATAAGCAATGCTAAAACTAAAGCAAATAATGAGATGAAAAAACCTTATAATTTGAGCAAAAACTGAAGTAAACATTGAGCTGAAACTGCTTATAATCTAAGCTAAAAATGCTCATAATCTCAACTAAAACTAGAGTAGAAACTGAAGCAAGTTATTGACCTGAAACTGCTCATAATATGATCTAAAATGCTTATAATCTTAGCTAAAACTGGAGCTAAAACTGAAGCAAACAGAGAGCACAACTTAATCATAACCAGAGAGCAAACGAAGTATTGTCTCATAACCTGATCATAAGATGTTCATAACCTGTTGCATAAGCTGATCATAAGCAAATAGAGAGCACACCATTATACTGATCATAAGTTGTTCATAACTTGATCATAAGCATAATTTTACAAAATCACATAGCAGTTGCTTCATGAAAATAAAGGCAAAGTATTGCCAATCCTCTTTGTCAAATTCATTTTCCTGGATAATCTTCTCTATGAAAAGTTTCTGTGCATTTTTTGATTTGATAATGAACCTCCTAGATTCTGATTCATTATCATACAAAAAATTAAGAACTTTATCCAGTATTGTCTCAGAGAAATTAGCCCCATGTGCTAATAAAGCCATGACCATGCTCTCACTCCAATGTAAAATATGTTGGTTTTGAATTGAATAGGACATGGACTCGATGAGATCACGCATTAGTGAATCATCATCTTTACCCTTGCCACTCTTCTTTTTGGATTGAGATTTAACATTGGATGTAGAAGTTACCCCACTAGACGACTTCACAAAGATTTAATGGTTCCTCAAAAAATTCAGGAGGCCAACTAGAACCAAGTTTCTTACACATATCTTTGGCCAAATTTCCCCTTGCTTGGTCATCACCAATAATCGCACACAAATCATCATAGTGAGTGAGAGGCGTGTTCAAGTACTCCTTCAACTTTGAGCTATTACACTTATTGTCCTGTATAGTAAATTAATGTAAGAAAAAAATGCAAGCTAAATATAGTTGTATAGAAATAACGCAAGATAAATATTCAAAATATCAATCAATACCTTTGTCCGCATATCAAATGAATTTGGATTCATGGTCACAATTTTTATCTTTGGATCATATCCGGCACCACTCCTGTTCATGACAGTTCGCATATCAAAAGACTTAGTCTTCAAGCTCTTCATATGGTTCATCACATTTTCCTTGGTGAATTCAGATCCATATTGCTTGTTGACCTCTTCAACAGTCACCTTGTATGCATGCATTTTAAAGTTCTTATCAACCCTGAGACCATCTCTTGCTAACTGTAGGCGTCAAAAAATGCTAATAGATATCCCAAGCATAGATAAGATCACTCAAAAATTCACAAGAAAGGATTTCATACTGTTTTGAAAAAATCAAAACAAGTATGAACTGTCTCGCCAGCGAGACAGTCTTTGCTGTCTCGCCAGCGGGACAGTCTTGAAATAGTCAAAACTACATTTGTAACTGCCCTACACGTGTCCATTAACTGCCAAGGGACGTGGGAAACATCATGGGCGAAAATCACGTGGATAACTGCCAAAATAACGGAGTTTGAAACGTGGGAGAACAGTTACAGCGGGAAACTGCCATTTTCCGAGACAGCATTTACTGTCTCGCTGAGCGAGACAGCAAATTTACTGTCTCGCGGGTCGAGACAGCAAACGCTGTCTCGCCCAGCGAGACAGTAAACACTGTCTCGCCGTACTGACTTCTTCGATTGTTAAGTTTTTGCAGTTACTGACCCTTGAGGCTATAAACGATTGTTAAGTTTTTACAGTTACAGACCCTTGAGGCTATAAATACCCCCCTAGGGTCACTTCTGACGAGGATCGAGCATTTGTTAGAGCATTCCAGAGCAGAGAGAGCAGAGATTTGGGTTCTTTTCTTGCAACGCCTTGAAATTAAGCTTTGACTTGATTTTAAGAAGAACGACTATCATACTTCGATAAGATATCGTTTCAATTTCTACTTCGATAACGAAGTTAGAATCATAAGCCCCCTCTTCACGATCTGTGAATCGGCGGTCCACGAACCAAAGCGTTCCCGGCACAGGCAAAGTCCCACGAAAACGAGAATTGATAGACGATTTTCGTGTTTGTTTCTCAAGAGTTGTAATTTTTGTTTTGTTGTGTAGAAAAAGTCTTATAAAAAGATTATTCTTTCGAATTTGTTGTAATCGAACAAAGTTATAATGAATTCCACAGCAGCGACTTTTGAACCAAACAAGCTGGCGACCACAGTGGGAGCCAGCGGCCTCGCTGCCGAGGCCGCAGTGTCGCAACCGATCAAGATCATTGTCAACGAAGAGATCGAATACGAATTCGATCAGGCGAAGTTTGAGGAGTATTTATCATCCTCATCCGCGAAATCTTCCTCGTCTCGCAAATATAGGAAGATTTCAAAAAATTTCAAGTCTGCAATTCCAACGGAGGCCGCAGACAAAGATTCTGGCTCGATCGTTGTTAAGGAATCTCCTTGCAACGTCCCTGCTCAAAACGACTCTACACCAGTTACGGAGTCGTTGATCAATAGCTCACCGGTGCTGACGAAAAGAGCTCGTCAGAGACAGCGTCAGCGCCGTGCTCGACAATTGGCTAAGGCCATGCAACAAACCGACGGGGTCCATTACTATGCGGACCTAGAGTCGAGGAAACAGAAAGCGGTTCAATTGCCCCAACGGCAAAATAATTGTATTTCTGCAAAACTTACGACGGAGGAGTGGACTCTCGTCAAAAGGGCCCGTTCAACCCTCAAGGAACGGATACAAAGGCGTAAGGCGAAGGCTGCCCAAACTCGCGCTCTTCGTCAACAAGCGCAAGGAACCAAGAAAGAGACAGTGTCTGAAAAGTCACCGAAGAATCGTAAAGTCTGGATGCCAAAGACACCACAAGCATCTGTTCCGGGCCCGTCTACTGCAACACCAGTAGAACCCTGGGTTAGCCCAGATTTGTCCAAGTTCAAGATAACAATGGCAGATCGCCTTGGTCCTTCAGTTGATGATCGAGGCAAAGCCCCAGTCAAGGAACAACCATGTCCGGCAAATAAACCATTAATGGTTTCATATGCAGGGGGTCGTAAACACCCTCCTGTCAGAACTGCACAAGTCCAAAACGAGAGAATACCAGTTCACTCTCGTTTAGGACCTCTGAAAACTCCACACCCGCAAGGGGGTGGATTTAAACATTCAACTTTGGATCGCTCAGAGGCGACGACCAGTCGTCCTGTGCATGTTAACAAAGTTCAAAAGCGAAAGATAGGTTGCTCGAATCACAATAATGATGAGCTGTACTATCAGAAAGATAACTCAAGAAAGAGAGTTGTCAGAGAAAATGAGTCTCATTGCGCTTGCGAGAGACTCATTAAAGCAGTGTTGACAGAATGCGGATGCTCTAAGAATAATTCAACAAGAGTCTCCGTATTTCAAAGATTGTCCAATGAAGCGTCAAGACCCAAAACAAGACGTTTCAACAAAAAGAAATCTGTAATCCGACAAGATGAGCTTCCTGAGGTCACTATCAACATGACCAATAAAGGAAAGCAAAAGTCAGTTAACTACGACCCTGATTTCTCTCCGGGAGGGAGAGTTGAGCGGGGTCTTTCTCAAAGGATGGCGCGGTTACAAAGAAGAGCCAACTTACGTCGAGATTACAGGAGAATGCACGAGGGTTTATCTTCAGATGAAGAATTGTCGGATACTTGTTCCGCTATTGCATCGGACGATACTGCATCCAGTGTTGGACGAGCCAGAGAATCATTCGCGATCACGCCGGATCAACTAGCTCAAATGCTGCAAGAAGCGTTGGCTAAACAACGCGAAGAAATTAGAGCTGAGTTCAAAACCGAAATGGAGTTGACTATGCAGCAGATGCGAGATTTGCAGGTTCAGCAACACCAACCGGACTTTCAAAAAATTGCATACCTCTTGTGATATTAAGCTAGAGCAACTAACAACCTCTCTTGCTCTAAAAGATGAATTGCTAGGAGATCTCGATTTCGAGAACAAGCAATTAAGATCAAAGATTGAAAAATTAGAAATTGAGGGTTGTAGAACTAGACCCACTCATGCTTATGACAACTACAATCACCATGGTAGAAATAGGTTTCATAGTTCCAACATTCGTACATACAAAAGAAATTTTGTATGCACCTATTGTATGAGACATGGACACATTTCTACTCATTGTAGAATTAAAGACAATGAAGATTTTTATGGTTTGATATGGGTACCCAAAGGTACCAACACTACTAACCACCAAGGACCCAAGACATGGGTACCTAAAGCTACTACACCTTCATCTTCTTCTTTTGTAGGGAACGTCACGGCAACGACGTAAGGAGATGTGGTACCTTGATAGTGGTTGCTCACATCATATGACGGGCAACAAAGAGTTATTTGCAACCCTATCAAGGATTGAAGGAGGCAATGTCTCCTTCGGTGGTGGTGAGAAAGGTAAAATCATTGGTATCGGGTCTATTGGTAAGAAACCCTCACCCACAATTGAAGATGTTTATTTAGTAAGTGGTTTGAATCATAATCTTCTTAGCATTAGCCAATTAAGTGATAAAGGTTTTGATATTTCCTTTAAACCGGATAAATGCATCATTAGTATGGATGGAAATATTGTTTTTATTGCAAATCGCAAGTCTAATGTTTATATTTTTGAGATGAATGAGTTAGTTAATCAAGATGTGAAGTGTCTTGCGGCTATTGATGAAAACCCTTGGATTTGGCACAAGAGACTTGGACATGCAAATATGGAGTTAATATCAAAATTGTCTAAGAAGAATCTTGTGAAAGGGCTACCTAGCTTGCACTTCATAAAAGATACAATTTGTGAGGATTGTGCCAAAGGTAAACAAACGAAATCTTCTTTCAAATCCATTCATGAGGTATCAACTTCTAAACCTTTGCAATTACTTCATCTTGATTTATTTGGTCCTATGCGTGTTACCTCTCTTGGAGGCAAACACTATGTTTTTGTGATTATTGATGATTTTTCTCGTTTTACATGGACAATATTTCTTGCTAAGAAAAATGATTGTTTTGAAGAATTTGCAAATCATGTTAAAAGAATTGAAAATGAAAAAGATTTGAAAGTTGTTAAGATAAGAAGTGATCATGGTGGTGAATTTCAAAATGAATTTTTCTATGATTTTTGTGCTCATCATGGTATAACTCATATGTTTTCCGCTCCTAGAACACCACAACAAAATGGTGTTGTTGAACGGAAAAATCGCACCATACAAGAGATGGCACGTACTATGTTAAATTCTTTTGATTTACCAAAATACTTTTGGGCGGAAGCTGTCAATACGGCTTGCCATGTTTTAAATCGTGTTTTGATTAGACCAAAGCTTAAGAAAACTCCTTATGAACTTTATTATGGAAAAACTCCTTTCATTGGTTATTTTCGTGTCTTTGGTTGCAAATGCTTTATTTTAAATACAAAAGATCACCATGATAAATTTGATTCCAAAATTGATGTTGGTATTTTCTTGGGTTATGCACCTCGAAGTAAGGCTTATAGGGTCTTCAATAAACGAAGCCTCGTTGTTGAAGAGTCTATAAACGTTACTTTTGATGAGACTAATGTTGGCTCTCAAGTTGTGTTGCCTAGGAAAGATGATGATGATGATATTGAGGGAGGATTGGACTTGTTGCAAATCAATGACACTCCCTCTATAGAAGTTCAAAAGGATGTGGATAGCACAAACGCTCAAGATCAAGTTGAACCACCTAAAGCTTGGAAATTCACATCAAATCATCCAAAGGAACAAATCATTGGGAGCCCTTCAAAAGGAGTTATAACTCGCTCAAAAGCCTTGAGTGAATGTGGTAATGTTGCATTTCTATCTCAACTAGAACCTAAAAAGGTTAATGATGCTTTGAATGATGAATTTTGGGTTTTGGCTATGCATGAAGAATTAAACAATTTTCAAAGAAATGAAGTTTGGAAGTTAGTTCCTAGACCTAACAATGCTAGTGTAATTGGTACAAAATGGGTTTTTAGAAACAAACTTGATGAACATGGTATTGTAACTAGAAATAAAGCACGTTTGGTTGCCCAAGGATACAATCAAGAGGAGGGCATAGACTATGATGAAACCTTTGCACCGGTTGCAAGGTTGGAATCTATTAGGATGTTTTTGGCATTTGCTAGCTTTAAAAATTTCAAACTTTTTCAAATGGATGTTAAAAGTGCCTTCTTAAATGGTTTTATAGAAGAGGAAGTGTATGTTGAGCAACCCCCCGGTTTTATAGATCATGCTTTTCCTAATCATGTTTACCGGGTACAAAAAGCCTTATATGGGTTGAAACAAGCTCCTAGGGCTTGGTATGCTCGCCTCTCTAGTTTTCTTGTTGAAAATGGTTTTTCAAAAGGATCTATTGATAACACACTTTTTGTGAGAAAAAGGAAAAATGATTTCATTTTAGTTCAAATATATGTGGATGACATTATTTTTGGTGCTACTAATGAATCCTTGTGCAAGGAATTTTCTAAAGTTATGCAGGATCACTTTGAGATGAGTATGATGGGAGAGCTTACATTCTTTCTCAGGCTCCAAGTCAAGCAAACTAAGGATGGGATCTTCATTTCACAAAGCAAGTATGCGAAGGAATTGGTGAAGAAATTCAAGTTGGAGAATTCTAAGCATGCGCCTACTCCCATGAGTACTAGTGTTAAGCTTGATGCCGATGAGAGTAGAGAAGATGTGGACCAAAAACTATACTGAGGTATGATAGGTAGTCTTTTTTATCTCACAGCTAGTAGACCCGACATCATGTTTAGTGTATGTGCATGTGCACGTTTTCAAGCTTCTCCCAAAGCGTCTCATTTAATTGCGGTTAAAAGAATCATTAAGTATGTTAATGGAACTTTTAACCTTGGCTTATTTTATCCAAGAAGCACCTCTTTTGATTTATATGGTTTTTGTGATGCCGACTTTGCCGGATGTAAGGTAGATCGCAAGAGTACTAGTGGAACATGCCAATTCTTAGGAAATTCCCTTGTTTCTTGGGCTTCCAAGAAACAAAATTGTGTTGCATTGTCCACTACGGAAGCGGAATACATTGCCGCCGGCTTATGTTGTGCTCAAGTTTTATGGATGAAACAAAGTTTAGTTGACTATGATTTGAATTTTCAAAATATTAAAATCTTTTGTGATAACACAAGTGCCATAAATATTTCCAAAAATTCGGTTTTGCATTCTAGAACTAAGCATATTGACGTGCGCCATCATTTCTTACGCGATCATGTAGAGAGACAAGATGTATCCCTAGTATTTGTTGACACCAAATCTCAACTAGCGGATATATTTACTAAGCCTCTTGGAGAGGATGATTTTTGTCGCATAAGAAATAGTTTGGGCTTATGCACTATGTGAAAGTTCTACATTGCTTGCTTGATTAGTTGCATTTTGCATTTGGCATTTCTCTTTACCCCATTTTTGATGGTGACAAAGGGGGAGAGAAATCTCCTCATTTGTTGCATATATTTAGGGGGAGCTCATAGATAGGGGGAGCACCTATCTATAAGCTATTTTATTTTTGCTCTTATATAATGGTTGGTTGTCATCATCAAAAAGGGGGAGATTGTTAGCCCTTATGTTTTGATGATGTTCTTACAACCACCATTATCGGTACTAATGGCTTATTGAGTGTAAATGTAGTAAAATCATTTGTCAAGCTCGTTAGTGCCATTAACGGAGGATGGATGGAATATACGCTACAACGAAGATATCCAAAGGAGGAGGAGGCCAAGAGATGAAGCAACGTTATTTCAAGAACGACAAATTCGAATAAAAGCTTCATCCGATTCAAGCTATATCAAAGCTCAAGTATATTGCTCTCTATATGAGGATATTAGCTTTCTTTTGTTTTTTCTCTCTAGTGCTAGAATGTAGGCAAAGAGTTACTGAGTTTACTTGAAGCTATTGGGAATCACACACACGTTTTTAAACTTGTGCTTTTAAGCGTTTCTTCACAAAATACTATTTTTCACAAGTATGAGTACCTATCTGCAAAATTCTTTTTCCAAACAGTTTGTTTTTAGTATTAAAAACATTTTACAAAGTTTCAGAATTTTCAGAGGTCAAATGAATATTTTGGAAATATTTCAACTTGGTCAAATAACCTGTTTTCAAAATATGTCAGAAATCGGTCGACCGGTCCGGTCGACCGATCAATATTTTGCAAATATTTCAAGTTGGTCAAAAATCTGTTTTCTGGAAAATATCAGAAATCGGTCGACCGGCCCGGTCGACCGATCCTATGGCCATTCCTTAGTATCTTTCCAGATTGTCGTCGGTCGACCGATACGGTCGACCGAATTTCTCAACCCTTAATCGGTCGACCGTGCCGGTCGACCGATGAGTCTCTGGATGTTTTGTCAAAACTCTTTAGCTGCTGGCGGTCGACCGATTTTTTCGGTCGGTCGACCAAAGGTATTTTTCGGTCGATCGATATTTTCTTCGGTCAACCGATTTTTGCCTCTGTTCAGCCGCGACTTTTTTAAAACGGTCGTTTGCCTCGAACCCTGTGCTTTCACTTGTTAGTGATTGGCACAGTCTGTGATGAGGGTCTGAAGAAGAGATTATTATCTCATTTGGGTAGATTTGTTTTTGTTTTAAAATGATTTAAACTTTCCTATAAAAATCCCCAGACCTCTTCTTCTTCCTCTAAGCCCTAACGTTTGAAAACCAGAGAGCTTTTTCTGTTTCCTGAGAAAATTTTCAAAACTCTGTTTTTCTCCTTGTTTCAAGTGTGTTTCACTTCCCAGCTTCAGTACTCTTCTCTTTGCTATAGGGGCTTGTGTAAAGAGAGGTTCTTGCTTGTTTTTTCTTCTGCTGCTGTGTGGTTGAGATCTGTGGAGATCTACTGTGAGGGAGTGTGATCTGTGAGATCAAACTGTGTAGTGAGAGAGAGATCTTGTGGGATCGCTGTGTAGACGAAGTTCCGGCTTCCAAACCGGCTGTGTTAGTGGATTTCTCCTTGAGAGTGGGGAGCGGGGACGTAGGTCAGCGGGCTGAACCTCGTTAACACATCGTGCGTCAAGGATAACGATTCCTAACTCTATCTCTTTCTATTTGATTGCACTTCTGTTTTGTGGTTTGTTTGTACTGAGTTTTAAATTGCATATTAGAGCCTCTTGACCCTAATCACCCCCCCTCTAGGGTCCAACAATATCATCCACTATCTTGTTTAGATTGTTTACCCCTTGTGTTAGTTTACATATCCTTGCATATATCATATCCCTTGTGTTAGTTTACATATCCTTGCATATATCATATTGTATATCTTCTTGGTAGGATATATTATCTTGTGTTAGTTTATATATCCTTGCATATATATTCTTATCATATAGGATATATCTCTTTGTTGTTCATATTGCTTATCCTAGCTCATATATATTGTTGCATTTCATACTTGCTAGGATAACGTATTAATTAATTTTAATTGGCATTTAATCGGATTAGATTAGCATAAGACCCTAATCACCCCCCCTCTAGGGTCTAACAATATGATATGTATCTAAATTGTCCACTATATTCTTACTGGTAGGAACTCGGGACCGTGATCTGCATGGGCCACCACTAAAACCTATCACGCCCCGCTTCCCAAAATACCTAGGAATCAGAACGTGAAAAAGCCCGAGACGTATTAGATTGAGAAGAAATATACACTATTATTTTTTTTTCTCAATCCAATACGCTAAGCGTCTGGAAATAAATACAATGCGAAGTCACAGGTCCCCGATCACATATAGCAAGAATATAATGAACAACGCAGAATAAAATAATACATATCACAAATAGGATAACATCCGAGACATAATATTCAGGTCAACATGCACTTATACAAAAACTATCTGAATGAAATACTGGAGAATATAAAAATACACTGATCAAAAGGAAATGAAGGTGCTACAAAACAAACTGAAAGGAATGACTAAGCTTCGGCTTCTTCTTCTGCTACGTCTACAAGGTACTCATGCTGAGAATCCTCTGGCCCCTGGCGATCTCCCAGCTGGACCTGTTCTTCCTCTAAGTCTGACGTACACCAGAGAAAACAGGTATACGTCAGCGTGTATGGCACACAGCAAGACCCCACAAAAGAAAGAACGAACGAAAACCAAAACGGAAAACGATACGAAAATAGAAAATGATAAAGAGACGAACAACTAGAAATCCAACAAAATCGACATGTGATAACACTAATAAAACATGATAATCAGAAGAATCCAAAAATCGAACAGGTAATGAGGTAATGCAGCTAGCGATCAGAACAATCATACAAGTCATAAGGTCATACAACTAGATGGAATTAATACTTAAAAATCTATAACTCGAGACGTAGTATGTCGAGCGAAATAATCCAAACAAGAAAACCCTCATGTATATACCATATGTCTCAAATTGTAAATAATTAAATATTAATCTCGATCTATGTATGAAAAGAAATACAACTAGCCTACATCTCACAAGAATCTATACTCATCCAAGTAACACGTCATGTAACTAGCCATTCTATAACAGGTCACTGGTCCACATCTCACACAGAGTCAACACTCATATCACCGGATAACTGGCTGTTCATAAATCCCCTACGTGCATCCAAACCCGCGAAACGGTTCGGTGAGAGGACTACACGCAATCCGATTTCGGCCTGGTTCGAACTCAAGCAAAACTTGGGAGACGAAACGATTTCACTAACCAAGTGCGAAATGGTTTACTTGGCCCAACAAACTAACCCCAGTGCGAAACGGTTCACTGGTGCGAGTCTGGAAGATACATCAATAGCCTTATCCAATCACATGAACATGGACTTCCCCATCCCAACTCTCTTCTATTTTCTAAATCAACCATAATCCTCATTAAAACTCGGGTTCACCACCTAAACTCAGTCAACACACCCACACATGTCACTAAGTCTGTTCATGACGCACGGAGCCACTAAGTCATCAACTATTAAGGTTCTCAATCACAACAAGGAGATAGTAATAACACTAATTCTATACGATAATAACATGGCATGTCGAACATGATTAAACAAGAACAAGGAGATAGTAATAACACTAATTCTATACGATAATAACATGGCATGTCGAACATGATTAAACAAGTTGTAAAGCATGAATAACTACTAGAATCAGTGCAAAATAAACTACCATCGGTATCGATTATACACATGTAATGTCGCGATCTACAACCATCGATTATACGTTCATAATTAATTCAAAAATATTCTATTTCCAACATAAATTCCTTAAAGTTATTTCTCATTAATTATTATTCTAAAATAACTCCTTTTCTCAAAAATAATTTTTTTTTAAAATTATTTCTCATTATTAATCTGAAATAATTCTTTTCCTCAAATAAAATCTTTTTTTAAATATTATAAATTCTCTAAAATAATTCCGTATCAAAATAAATTCTTTCACTTCATTATCATTATTCCAAAAATACTATTTATCACACAACTATGATTTAAAATCAATATGATTCATCAAATAGCCCATGTAGATAAATACGTCATAACTAAACTATGCAAATAATTTATAACATGTAAAAATTCAGATCTGAGTAAGAGGGATCTTGCCTACGAATGTCGTTAGAATGTCTCGGGGCTCCGACGGGCTCGATGGTGGCTAGAAGGGGGCGGTTCTCCAATAGGATGTGTGTTAGCATATGATAAAATGGTGTGACGCCACTGGGTTCACACAAGGCTGCAATCCAAGGTAAAACCAAGAATGTCAAACCTGTCATGCACCATACCGTGCAATAACATGTTTCACCATCACAATTCTATCACTCTAGTAGAGTCAATAATAGGTGTAGGTACAAAAGCAAGTAAAAGATACTACAAGAGATAACTGATGAAATGATAGAGATCAAAATAATATTTCATCATCCAACATACAAGAATACAAAGTCAATGTTTGAAATGAATAAACTGGAGTTCTTAACAAATCTCAAATACAACAAGTCTGAGTAAAGGAAATAAGGCACACAGCCTTTACACATCTAGAATAAAGTCCTCAAATGTCTAAACACAGTTTACAGTGGAGCTCCAAAATAAAGCATAGCTAGAATAGATAGTCGAACACTTAAGTGCGTCGCCATCAACCTGCGACTCTCCGGGCTCCTGGCTCGTGACCTGAAAGGGGGAGGGACAACGAGCGTCAAAGCGCTAGCGAGCAACATCACAACCAACCCCAAGGGAGAGGGCTCGTTGTATAAGAAAATACAGTTATCACAAAATATGTATGTATAAACAATTGTCCTGAAGCAAAGGGGGGTCTTAGTACTTAGGAAATTTCAACACGAGCATAGGTACGTCGAGCGAAATAATCCAAACAAGGAAACCCTCATGTATATACCTTGTATCTCAAATTGAAAATCCCTAAGTACCAAACCCGGAGTCTAATACGGGAACAAAAAATAAGTAAAAGGAAATACAACTCATCTCAGACATAAATACAGTATTAAGTAATGACCTACATAAACACCATGTCGTATTCTACATAAGTGTCATATCATACTCACATGAGTGACGTGTCAGAAAACGATTAAGTGTCCAAAACATAGACTATATAAATTAAATGTCCAACATAGACTGCATGAAGTAAACGTCCAACTCATGGACTAAATATAACTGTTGTCCAGCGCATGGACCGGATGTGACCGTTGTCCAACGCCTGGACCGGATGTGACCGTTGTCCAACGCCTGGACCGGGTGGTAATGCATATCCAGCACGAGGATTAAATAGCAATGCGTATCCAACACGAGGACTAAGAGGTATGTCCAACACGAGGACTAAGAGGTATGTCCAACACGATGACTAAGAGGTAGTGCTTGTCCAACACGAGGACTGAGAGGTAGTGCTTGTCCAACACGAGGACCGAGTTTAACCTAGTTTTCCCACCACATGGGCCAAATAGAAATCGTCGATGAGATGTATGAGGAGATATACTTATACAAATTTCACACTCAACTCGGTGTGTGATTCTAAACTGGCATTTCAAGCCATCTATCATACATAGATACTTAATAAAACTGAGAACCAAAGTTATATGATCAAGGCAAGCACTCGAACAAGTGTAAGGTTTAACAAAAATAAACAGGGCAAAACAAACCGTGCGGCGATCGACCGCAGCGACCCCTCCGGTCGATCGCTCACTGAGCCGAAACTCACTGGGTTCAAAATTTGAGCGGCGGACGACCGCAGAGGTCATGCCGGTCGACCGTTCAAAGAGCAGAAGCGATTCTGCTAGCCAAAATCTCACGACGGTCGACCGCTGAGTCCGCTGCGGTCGACCTGGGTTTCTGTCAGCTCCGAAACTCATTAAAAATTTTGGGAATTTCTATACCCACCTAATTTAAACATTTCAATAGTGATATATGGCAGTAAACAATAAGTTTAAATAGTTACAACCTCATTACCAAAAATCCCAAACTTTAATCAACATGATTTTAAAAGTTCTTAAACAGTAAGAATAGATTTAAACCTTCATAAAAACGTTTCAGATTAAAATCTCATTCAATTAAAAATCATTAGTGAACTTTTAAAACTGAAATATATGATTCTCACATCTTACGCCATGAAGATCTACTTTATCTACATAAAATACGATTTAGGCTCAATAAAACCGGATTAAATCCCAATTTAAGCATAAAAAACGAAAAGGGGTGAAGTTGGGCGAGATGTTACTCACCTCTGAGCTCCTAGATCTGCAGGAGAACGATCCCCTTTGATGAAACACCAAGAAAATCCTTCGAAGCTCCTCCTAAATCACCAAAAATGCAAACTAGGGTTTGAGGAAGGGAGAGGAGGGGGCTGAGGCTATTAGGGTTCAAAAGAGGGTTCTGAGGGCTTCAAAACGAGTATATATAAGTAGGGTAACAACCGGGTTTGGTATAAACAAAACCAACCCAAAACAGAACTGAAACTGGCGTCTGTACGCTGAGCGGTCGACCGCAGCGACCAAGGCGGTCGACTGCTCAGAGTTCTGGGCCATGCTCAGACTGGGGTTCGGTAAAAGGGTTGTAACTTTCTCATACGATCTCGGAATGAGGTGATTTAAGATTCGTTGGAAAGCTATTGTAGAGACCTACAACTTTGGTCTTATACACTTTTCTAGATTCTAACTGAATCAGTATGCCAAATATAGAAATTCTCAACTGGTCAAAATTCTCAGATTATCACTATTTGCCTTTGTGCATGTTTTGTGTATTTACACTCATATATTCACAAATGTACATTGAATTGATCTCAAATCAATTCCTATCATACTCAAACATCAAAATACATTATTTTTACCATATAACATATTTATAATTATTTATCACACTATATTCAAATTTTTGGGGTTTTACAAATGGGTGGCGTGCGACGACACAAAGGTGGCGAATCTGATCGGATCTGAACGGCGGATGACGAGGTTGATGTCATGGGGAGGCAACGGGCGAGGGAAGTGTGGCGTCGGATCTGGGGAGGGACTGAACGACGTGGGTGGCGAGTGGGTCGTCGGCGTCGGATATGGAAGAGATCTGATGGGAGGGTGCAGCGGTGGCATTGAACTCAGGAAAGGGGCTGAGGAGGAGCACTACCGCGGCGTGGGTGGTTGCTGGAGTTAGGTGGCTCGACAGGGGGCGACTGGCAGCGGCTCAACAGCGAGGAGAGGTTTGACGAGAAGCAAGGGTCCGACGGGGTGGTTGAGGGCTTGGCTGTCGGATGAGAATGGAGGCGTGCGGCTGATGGTTCGCGAAAGAAGAAGGAAGGAGGGTGACAGAAGAGGGTTTGGGCTTGTCGGTGGCTCTGTCGAGGACAGGATAGACGAAGGAGTGCGTGGGAGGCTTAGGTGAAAGGATAGAGATAGCTACGGCTAGGGGGACTGTGCCCTCGCAGGTTGATCAGTCAGGGACCGAGGAAAGGATTGAGAGGAGCATTGCTGTTAAGAGTAGGTTGTGGTGGTCGGACCAGCAGCGAGGTAAGGGCTGTCGAACAGCGGTTGCTGGAGCTCGTGGAGGCGGCGGAAGGGTAGTGTGGAGTTGTAGGATGATGACTGCTAGATTCTGGCCCGGAGGCTTAGCGGCGGTCTCAGGTGAGGATAGAGCTGGGCGGAGCGAAGGGAGGCGTGGCTGCCGGCTGTGGGCGGGCGTGAAGGGAAATGTGAGTGGAGGGAAGAGGAGGCTGGAGGCGTTGTGGGTTCGATCGGGGAGAGAGAAACAAAGGGGCAGTTGTGTTCGTGTGTGCGAGGACGGTAGATCGAGTGGGAGTGGGCTTTGGCGTAGGGGTTCTGAGGATGAAGAGGAGCGACGAGAGGACTGAGAAGGAGGAGGTACGTTGGAAAGTGGGTTCGCGGTTGGAACCGGTAACGAAGAGGGCAGAGGGAAACGTGGGCTGTCTGTCGAATAAACAGAGAAGGAGAGAGAGAGAGGAGTTGTGGCTGCCAGGTTCGTGAAGAAGAGAAGGATGAGAGAGAGAGAGAGAAACACAAATTTTATATATATATATATATATATTATCGTATCATATATTATATTATATAAGTATATATATAATAATGCAACCATATCAAACTATTATTTATTACTATATATATATATATATCATAGATCAATAAAAAAATAAAAACACGACACCTACCCTCAACTATAACAATAAACACCAAGTAATCAAATAACTCCCTAATATATACATAAACCAATACTACAACTAATCATCCCTAAAACCAACCAAAATAACACTCAAAACAAACTAACTATACCTCCCTACTCACTCACGCGCACACCATATTTAGAATTCCGAAAAACCAATAATAAAAAATATAATATAATCATATTCACCGCCGCACCCACATAAATTAAATAATTACTGGCATTAATTATCTATACATATCTCAAAAACGTACTAAGTTGTACTAATAACACAACAAAACATTAAACAAGAAAACAATCACCGCACAAAAAATAAATATACACGAAATCCCTATTATCCAACACATTAAAAACAAGAATAAATTACAAACACTAAAAATTAATAATCTTCATATATATAAAATTGAAAAAAACACCCTTCGGCAATAATTTAATTACCCACCACGAGTCTCACACCCCAACCAACATACACAAAACCAATTAAATAAAGCTAAATCACGACAACGTACTAATTGTAATAGTAGATAATACATCACTAAAAACAAAACACATACAAAACCTATACCAGCCAACCCTTATATAAATGAACCAATAAACAACTAACAACCCGTTAATTACTCATCGCAAACAAATACATCATAACTCCCCAAATACAATAAATTAATCATAAATACCAACCGCTCAGACATTCACAAAACCTCGAACCTACCCTGTACCACCCCCTCCCCAAAATCAACTCAGTAACCCACACCAACGTATAAACGTTTCCAGTTAAAATATTATCACCGGCACCAAAACAATCTCCAAACCATTTATAAATCCAATACTAAATCCCAACCTCACATTTAACCGCCAACCCCATCAATACTTAACAAAATTTGAACTTTAAAATTCATAAAAATATTACAAGGACAGGACCCGAGGAAAAATCCCAACACAACAAAACTAACATTTTATCAAAATCAAACATATACAATTATTTATACAAAATCACAGAAAATTACCTCCATATAACTATGTATTCAAAAACTGCATAGCGCTCCATACATACCATCCTCACACCCCACATACAAAAAACAAACCTTCCGTCCTCCGACCCATCTAAAATTAAAGTAATGCAGAAAGAATCCCAAGGACAGGATATGGAACGATATCCATAAACAGAGGAGAATGTAAAACAAAAACGACACAATGTAAGGATACAACGACTCGTGACCTAAGCTAAGATTATCGGCCCTATCTAACGCATTTTACGAAACAAAAGACTCAATAACAACAACCTACGAAAACAACAAAATACCACTTCACACGAATACCAAAACATATCTCTTAATCTGTCTGTGAACTTCCTTGTCACCAAAACAAACCCCATAATAATCACAAGCTAAACTTATTACAATCACACAAACCCCGTAATCATACTCGAATCAAACAAATACACTGAGACGCCCAAACCTATAAAAAATCCCACTACATCTGAACAAAACCGGAAATAAAGGTAGCAATCACACCAAAAACAAAAACTGAAACTTAGTATAATACTATATATAATACTATAAATATAATCACTTAAAATATACTAAATATACTAACTATCATCTATATAAGGTTATATCATATACGTATACATCATAATATATTATATATACATATATAATATACCAATACGCAACAGTAAAAATAATACAAGAAATTATACAATTAAACAAGAATAATTAAATAAAAATATAATTTCTTATATTTAAAATCAAATAATTATAGAATAATTATCCACACGATAAAACATACCAGTTATGCTAATACGACAAATAATATGTAATAGTAGAAATAATACAACAAATTATACAAATTAATATAAAATAATAATACAACATATTATACGAAAATATACATAATAATAATACTAATACCATGTAGTATTCAAAATGATATGTAATAATATCAGTAGCACAACGGATAAATTTCAAAAAATTTCACGGCACAAAATTAATTTATAAATATTAATACCATTTAAATAAATATAAATTTTAAACTTTTAAATCATAAAAAATTCTAGAAGGCTGAGAAAATATAAATACTCTTTTAAAAATTATAATTAAATATTTTAAAATATTAGAAATTTATTTTAACTAGTATCAAAATTCATGTTCCATACAAAATTAATAGTTTTGTGTTTTGTTCTGGTCGACCAATGAGTCTGTGACGCCCCTGGGTTCACACAAGGCTGCAGTCTAAGGTGAAACCAGGAATGTCAAACCTGCCATGCACCACACCGTACAATAACATGTTTCACCATCACAATTACTATCTCTCTAGTGGAATCAATAACAGGTGTAGGTACAAAGCAAGTAAAAGATTTTACAATAAATACATGATGAAATGATAGATCTCGGATTAATACATCTCATCAACCAAATAAGCTGGAATACATAGTCAATGTCTGAAATGAATAATAATAGTCTGGAGATCTCAACATGTCTCAAAATACAAAATATCTGATACATGAAATAAGGCACACAGCCTTTACAACTCTAGAATATAAATCTCTCAAGTCTAAAAATATCTCGAGTGGAGTATAAAAATAATATACATCTAATAAGAGGATAAACGGGCACTAATAAAAATCGCCCTCAACCTGCGACTCTCCGGGCTCCGGGCTCGTTACCTGAAAGGGGGAGGGACAACGAGCATCAAAGCGCTAGCGAGCAACATCACAACCAACCCCAATGGATAGGGCTCGTTGTATATAAAAATACAGTTAATACATAAAAATATAAAATCATTTATACTAACAATAGTGGGTTTTAGTACTTAGGAAATTACAACACGAGCATAGGTACGTCGAGCGAAATAATCCAAATAAGGAAACCCTCATGTATATGCCTTGTATCTCAAATTATAAATCCCTAAATACTAAACCCGAGGTTTAACACAAGAAACAATAAAGAAAAGAATACAAACCCATCTCTACCGATACAATTTAAACATGTCAAAGCTACAATAAATGTCATGTCCAGCCTAGGTAGCTATTATGTCCCAGCCTCATATAATATGTCATGTTCCAAACTCGGTTAAGAAACATACTCAAGGTTTAGCAATTATCCAACATAAGACTGTAATGGATTATTGTCCAACACGAGAACTTTAATGGATTATAGTCCAATACGAGGACTTTAATGGATTATAGTCCAACACGAGGACTTTAATGGATTATAGTCCAACACGAGGACTTTAATGGATTATAGTCCAACACGAGGACTTTAATGGATTATAGTCCAACACGGGGACTTTGTATATGAACCATGAAATACTAATAGTAAAGGTATACATATTCTACTCTTGTACATGCCTCACTGTACAAATCTAAGCTTGTGCCAGAAAAGTCATCTTACATGTGTAGATAAAATCATAAATACTGTAATTTAATACCCGATAAATAAGGCAACTTCTCATGTTCAAAAATGATAAACAGAACCCTCGATTATATATGAACACTGTATGAAAGTATAAGCATAGTAGGTGATCAAGCAGAAACACAAATGAAATAGGAAAAACTTCGATGAGTCGACTCATAATCAGCTATGAGTCGACTCATGACTCATTGGTCGACTCATAAACTGACGAGTCGACTCAGCAGACACTTATGAATAATAGGAATTGACTTTGTGAGTCGACTCATGACAGTCATGGGTCGACTCAGCCTGATGAGTCAACTCATGATGAGTCATGAGTCGACTCACGAGCTAAAAACTAGATATTTCACAACTGCAACTCGTCATCTCGTTCCATACTTCCACTACACTGATTTACACCTCCATAACTATCAATTCTAAACTATGAGACAGTGAAAAAGAATTCATATAACTATCAATTCTAAACTATGAGACAGTGAAAAAGAATTCATATCTAGCATGAGAAACGAACACTTGCATATTAGATCTAACATTTAACCCCTAAACATGAAAGTGTGCATTTAAACAAATAAAACTCATATTTTCATTTCTTTAAATAAATTCCCAGATCTGGGTTTTTATCAAAAACTCGTTGGTGGGGATTTAAAAATCTGAAACACATGCTTTCTAGCATTTACACTAATAAGAACATTGATTTATACTTGAAAATAAGTCTTAGACTCAATAAAACTCATGAAAAACGTTTATAAACTGTTAAAAACATTGGAGAAGCATTGGACGAGATGTTACTCGCCTCAGATGTGTTGAAGAACGATTCCCCTCGCTGTAAACCACAAGGAGCTGCTGAAATTCCCCGAAAATCTCCCAAAAACGCCCAAAAATGAACTAGGGTTTTGAGGGGGAGAGGAGGCTAGGGTTTCTCTGGGGAAAACCAATGAAAAGAGGTGTTTTCGGGTGGAGAAGAATATATATGAACAGTTAAAACCCGACCCGAAACCCAAACAAACCCGATCCACAAAAACCAGAAAACCCTCGATGAGTCGACTCATGACTGTCATGAGTCGACTCATGACTCATGGGTCGACTCATAAGATAATGAGTCGACTCAGCAGAGACTTTTGATAATGGGAGTACATATCATGAGTCGACTCATTACAGTCATGGGTCGACTCAACCTGATGAGTCGACTCATGATGAGTTATGGGTCGACTCATGAGCTGAAAACTGGGTTCTTCGACTCTGCTGTACATGATTTGCAAATTTGCAAACTCAACCTCATAACTGATGCATAAATACATTCTCATAAGCTCAAAACGCTAGTTTTCATGCACAACCATGTTATAAAGGTATTTATCATAAATAAATATTATTTTTCACTAATAATTACATATATAAATTATCAAAATCTACGAGGTCTTACATTCTCCCCCCCCCCCTAAAAGAATTTCATCCTCGAAATTCAAAAATCATATCTAACTCATAATGGTACTTGAAAAGCACGACAAGGGTCTAATCCAACCCGCACACATACACATTTCGTAATATTAAGCTCTAGATAAGCATATAGTGATATTCATACTTAACGATCTAAAAGGATAATATTCTTACCCAACCCCTAATCTAACAGAACTAGTACGTCAGGCGAAAAATCCAAACAAGGAACCCCCCATATATATACCGTGTGTTCCGAAAGATTAAGAATTAAGTAAAAATACCCCCATTCTAGTGTTAAATATAAGTATCAAGATACATATATAAATATACAAGTAAGAATTCACATCATAAGTACTTTAATTAATTTACCTGCTCAAACAAGTGTGGGTAGTCGCGTTGTACGTCCTCCTCGCGCTCCCAGGAAGCTTCCTCAACTCCACTTCGGTTCCATTGAACTTTCACCAATGAATTCACCTTGTTCCTGAGTCTCTTGTCTTCTCTAGCAAGTATAGACACTGGGATCTCAATAGTAGTCAAATCATCCCGAAGCTCAATCTTCGGTGCATCCAACACTCGCTGCTGCTCCTCATAATGCAAGTGCTTCCTGAGCATAGAAATATGGAATACATTGTGTATACTAGACATAGCTGCTGGAAGATCCAGTCTGTATGACACAGCTCCAATGCGCTCCAAAATCCGGAAAGGTCCAATATATCTCGATGCAAGCTTCCCTCACCTCCCGAATCGTTGTACGCCTTTTATAGGTGATACCTTCAGCATAACCAAATTCCCAATCTGAAACTCTAGGGGTCTTCGCCTCTTATCTGCATAACTCTTCTGCCGACTATGAGCGTCTAGAATCCACTCCCTGATCAATGCTACCTTCTCAGTAGTATGCCTCACAAGCTCCAGTCCAAGTATCAAACTATCCTCCGGCTCTGCCTAACATATCGATGATCTATAAGGTCTCCCGTACAATGCCTCATATGGGGTCATACCGATCGTCGCTTGATAACTATTGTTATAAGAAAACTCTATCAGTGGAATATGCTCCTCCCAACTACCCGAAAAGTCAATGACACAAGCCCGCAACATGTCCTCTAACACCTGGTTCACCCTCTCTTTCTGACCATCCGTCTGTGGGTGGAATACACTGCTATAAGATAGTCTGCTGCCAAACGAGTCCTGGAAACTCCTCCAAAAATATGAAGTGAATATTGATCCTCGATCAGACACGATCGTGTCCGGAACCCCGTGAAGTCAAACTATCTCTCGAATGAAGATCCTTGCATATGCCTCGGCTGTATAAGTAGTCCTCACTGGAATAAAATGTGCTGACTTTGTCAACCGGTCCACTATCACCCAAATCGAATCATTCCCCTTCTTCGACTTCGGCAATCCTACAATAAAGTCCATAGAAATGTCCGCCCACTTCCATTCTGGAATAGGCAATGGCTGAAGTGTCCCTGCCGGTCTCTGATACTCTGCCTTCACCTGCTGACAAGTAAAACACTTAGCTACATACTCTGAAATCTCTCTTCGCATGCCACTCCGCCAGAAATGTCTCTTCAGATCCTTGTACATGTTGATAGTCCCTGGATGTACTGTGTACCGAGTACGGTGTGCCTCATCAAATAACTCCCTCTTTAGCTCTGCACTGGCTGGCATAACCAATCTACCCTTCATCCGGAGACCTCCATCCGCTCTAATGGTCCAATTGGCCTTAGGCTCTTTGGAAATCTCCTCCTTGCGGATTTGGATCCAAGAGTCTTCCAACTGAGCTCTGACAACTCTATCACTCCAAGATAGCTGCACCGACACAGCTGCCAAAAATGCACTGGTACCATCAACCTCTGGTCTAAAATCAAACTGGCTAAGGGTGAGAAGGTTTCGATGCAACAAGCATCTCAAAACCACAACCTGATGTCGACGCTTCCTACTCAAAGTATCCGCTACGACGTTCGCCTTTCCCGGTGATACGAGTTGCCATACGAGCACCTTTTGGTCGTGGAATTACCAAAAGGTGGGTTGAGAAGAGGATGACCAA
This sequence comes from Asparagus officinalis, assembly GCF_001876935.1. Classification (NCBI taxonomy): domain Eukaryota; kingdom Viridiplantae; phylum Streptophyta; class Magnoliopsida; order Asparagales; family Asparagaceae; genus Asparagus; species Asparagus officinalis. The sequence continues at coordinate 46,932,395 of NC_033800.1, forward strand.
AACACAAGAATAATTCAGTATGGCGAAGGAAAAGAAGAGGATGACCAAAACACAAGAATAATTCAGTATGGCGAAGGAAATTACCTTCTCTAGATTATGAGTATGAAAAGATTACAATCCCTCTCTCACAGATTATGAGTATGAAAAGATTACAATCCCTCTCTCACAATCTCACTAGAATCGAGAACAACCTCTCAAATCTCTCTCTAAACCCTAATACAATTATTAGAATTTATCTCTCCCTAAGGTCTCCCTTTTGAAACCCTACAATAACCTATTTATATCAGGTACAACGTGGGTGGCAATCTTGTAAATAAACAAGCCCAAAAGAAAGAGGAGTCCCTGTCAGAACAGAATCCAAAACGAAACAAGAAACCCAGAATTCACGATCCGGTCGACCGCCAAGCATGGTTCGGTCGACCGGCCAGGGAACTTTCTATTCTCTGTGCCCTGCAGGGTTGTCCGGTCGACCGGCATGTGTGCTGCGATCGACCGGACAAAGAACTGCCTGTTCTTCTGTATTTCGCTTCTTTCGACTTTTTTCGCCGTCTTCTTTGGCTCCAACCACGACTCTATTCTCAAGATACCATGAGAATCATCTATCCTCAAGCTCCCATGAGGATCACTAAGCTCCCGAGACAGGGAAGAAGATACACCCGTATCACCCGGATGATACTGAATCGAAAACTCTTAGTCCTTAATAAACTCAATCCATCTTCACTGTCTCTGGTTGAGTTCCTTCTGAGAGAAAAGATATTTCAGACTCTGATTATCTGTGAACAACTCAAACTGCACTCCATACAAATAGTACCTCCATGACTTCAGTGCAAATACCACTGCTGCTAACTCTAAGTCATGAGTAGGATAGTTCTGCTCATGCACTCTCAACTACTGTGAGATGTAAGCTACTACTCTCTGAGTCTGCATAAGGACGCCTCCTAATCCTGCCAAAGATGCATCTGTGTAAACGACGAATGTCCTGTCGCTACTCGGAATAGTCAAAACCGATGTTGTAGTCAACTTATCCTTCAATGTATCAAAGGCCTCCTGGCACTCTGTGCTCCAAATAAACTGTACACCCTTCTTCGTAAGGCGTGTAAGTGGCGTCGAAATCTTTGAGAAGTCCTAGATGAACTTCCTGTAGTAACCTGCTAAACCCAAAAATCTACGAATCTCTGTCACCGTCTTCGGCGGTTCCCAATCAAGTACTGCTATAACCTTAGCTGGGTCTACTGATATGCTCTCTCTGCTAATGATGTGGCTGAGAAATCTGACCTCTGAAAGCCAAAACTCGCACTTGCTGAACTTGGCGTATAACTGGTGCTCCCGTAGAGTCTGCAAAGCTAATCAGAGATGTTGCTCATGATCTGCCTCCGATCTCGAATAAATGAGAATGTCATCGATGAAAACAATCACGAACTGATCTAAGAAGGGATAGAAAACCCGGTTCATCAAGTCCATGAATACAGCGGGTGCATTGGTCAGTCCGAATGGCATAACCAAGAACTCAAAAGATCCATATTGCGTGAGGAAAGCGGTCTTGGGGATATCCATCTCTCGAACCCGCAACTGATGATAACCAGAACGAAGATCAATCTTCGAGAAGAACTACGCTCCCTGCAACTGGTCGAACAAGTCATCAATCCTAGGTAGTGGATACATATTCTGGATAGTGACCTTGTTCAACTCCCGATAATCTATACACAATCTCATACTACCGTCCTTCTTCTTCACGCCTTGTTCAACTCCCGATAATCTATACACAATCTCATACTACCGTCCTTCTTCTTCACGAAGAGGACCGACGCGCCCCACGGAGAATGACTCCGACGAATAAAACCCTGAGCTAACAACTCGTCCAACTGGGTCTGAAGCTCCCTCATCTCAGCTAGTGCCAAGCGATAAGGTGCACGGGATATCGGGGCTGTGCCCGGCTACAACTCAATACCAAACTCAACCACTCTCACGAGAGGTAACCCAGGTATGTCCTGAAAGATATCCTGATAATCCTAGACAACTCTAGTCTCTAACAAATCAGAACTCTGATCCCGTCACATCACCTCATCGATGAACGCCATAAACGACTCCGCAAAGCGATTGCCCTGAGAAGTGGCCACAATCATCTTGGACCCATCGGATGTTCGCAATCTGACTGTCTTCGCAAAACAGTCGATACTAATATGGTAGGACGATAACCAATCCATACCAAGGATGACATCAAACTCGGACATATGCAAAACTATCAGATCGACTATGAACTCGGACTCGTCTAAACTGATGATACACCTCCTATAAACGCTCTTCAGAAGCGATACCTCTCCTAGAGGGGTGGAAACTAATAAAGGGGTGTCTAACGAATGAGCTACGAGCTGGAGTCTAATCATGAAAGCATATGAAATGAAAGAATGCTATGCTCCTGAATCGAAAAGAATACGGGCGGGAAAGGAATTCACGAGGAACGTACCCTCCACAACTGCACCGCTGGCACCATGATCACGAGGAACCACTGCATATACTCTGCCTGGTGCTAAAGACTGTTCTACCGCTGGTGCTGGAAAATACGAGACAATCTACCCCTGGGGGCCTCCTGGACTGCTCGAACCTACCCCTATGGCCTCTGCGCTGCTGGCGGTGCCTCAAGCCTGACACATTGACCCTGCTGTCGCGGCTGCTGCTGGTTCGGACCCCTGCCCTGCTGAGCTCCTGCTAGTGCACTACGACACTCTGATGCCTTGTGTCCCACCTTGCGATAGTTAAAGCATACCCCCTAAAACTTGTGCTGATGATGTGCCCTCTGATCCTGCTGGGTTCCCCTCTTGTGAAGGCCCTGCTGCTGCTGCTGATGTCCTGACAAGGGCTTCTTGTTCTTACCCTTGTTTCCAATCTGTCATGTCTTAGTCTTCCCCTCCTTGTCCTTCTAAAACATAGCCGTCTCATTCTCCTATGAGGTGGTGGCCTCAGCTACCTCCCGGAATGAATAGAACTTCCTCGAGACGAGGTATCGGCGAAGATTAGGGTGAAGCCCTGCTAGGAACATCTGAGCCTGACGCTCTCCTATCTGCCACATCCCCGTGAAATGCAGCAACTCCATGAACTTGCTCTCAAACTCTGCAACTGACATGTCCCCCTGAGTCAAACGGGACAACTCAAATTCCTTCCTAGTCTGTGCTGCAGAAGAAACATACTGCACATCAAAGAAGTAAACAAAATCCTCCCAAGTGAGGATCATCCGCTACTCTAATGGAAACTGGAAACGGTACCATCTCCCGGCATCCCCCTTCAGACTATATGATGCCAGTCTTTGCTTCTGAACTGTGTCTACATTGAGTATGTTTAGGACATTACTCACATCCTCCTTCCACTTGTGGGCTACAAGTGGGTTTGAAGAGCCCTGGAACTCCGGTGCTCTCATCTTCTGGTACATCTCTACCAAGCGGAGCCAAGCCTCCTACTCCGTGGCTATATCCGGTACCGCTGGTGGAATAGCTGCAGGTGCTACCTCTGGGTCTCTCTCTCTGATTGGGATGGCTGGTATCCCCTGTGGTGAAACTATTAGAGGTGGTGGTGGTGGTGTCAGTGGTGTGATATGACTCTCCACAAGATCCTCAATCGCTGCCATCCTAGCTACGATAGGAGCCATGAGATTAATAAGGTATTGGGGAGCCTGCTACGGCTCAGGTGGTGCCTGCTCCTGCTCGGGTGGAGCCTGATGTGGCTCTGCCTGAGCGGCTCTGCGAGTGCGAGGTCTGTCACATCCTGCCATTTCTCTATGCTCATAAGAAAATAAAAGTTCATAAGTCAAAGTAGACGTATATACATACATAATACATCACAATACGATTTTCACACTATATAGTATTCACGCATATACTTTAAGCAAAAATAGTTACCATAAAGAAAATTTCTCAAAATTTTGAGATATACGCATATATCGTCCTCACTCATACTAGGAAATCCTTAGCGAACTCTATACATGAATCCTAAGAAACTCTAACCTAGCTCCACGACTCGACACAGGATGATCCTAAGGATATTGGAACCTGGCTCTGATACCAACTGTGATGCTCCTGGGATCACACAAGGCTGCAGTCCGAGGTAAAACCAGGAATGTCAAACCTTCCATGCACCACACCGTGTAATAATATGTTTCACCATCATAATTACTATCTCTCTAGTGGAATCAACAACAGGTGTAGGTACAAAGCAAGTAAAAGATTCTACAATAAATACATGATGAAATGATAGATCTCGGATTAATACATCTCATCAACCAAATAAGCTGGAATACATAGTCAATGTCTGAAATGAATAATAACAGTCTGGAGATCTCAACATGTCTCAAAATACAAAACATTTGATACATGAAATAAGGCACACAGCCTTTACAACTCTAGAATATAAATCTCTCAAGTCTAAAAATGTCTCGAGTGGAGTACAAAAATAAAATACATCTAATAAGAGGATAAACGGGCGCTAATAAAAATCGCCCTCAACCTGCGACTCTCCGGGCTCCATGCTCGTTACCTGAAAGGGGGAGGGATAACGAGCGTCAAAGCGCTAGCGAGCAACATCACAACCAACCCCAATGGATAGGGCTCGTTGTATATAAAAATACAGTTAATACATAAAAATATAAAATCATTTATACTAACAATAGTTAGTTTTAGTACTTAGGAAATTACAACACGAGCATAGGTAGGTCGAGCGAAATAATACAAACAAGGAAACCCTCATGTATATACCTTGTATCTCAAATTATAAATCCCTAAATACTAAACCCGGGGTTTAACACAAGAAACAATAAAGAAAAGAATACAAATCCATCTCTACCGATACAATTTAAACATGTCAAAGCTACAATAAATGTCATGTCCAGCCTAGGTAGCTATCATGTCCCAGCCTCATATAATATATCGTGTTCCAAACTCGGTTAAGAAACATATTCAAGGTTTAGCAATTATCCAACATAAGACTATAATGGATTATTGTCCAACACGAGAACTTTAATGGATTATAGTCCAACACGAGGACTTTAATGGATTATAGTCCAATACGAGGACTTTTATGGATTATAGTCTAACATGAGGACTTTAATGAATTATAGTCCAACACGAGGACTTTGTATATGAACCATGAAATACTAATAGTAAAGGTATACATATTCTACTCTTGTACATGCCTCGCTGTACAAATCTAAGCTTGTGCCAGAAAAGTCATCTTACATGTGTAGATGAAATCATAAATACTGCAATTTAATACCCGATAAACAAGGCAACTTCTCATGTTCAAAAATGATAAACAGAACCCTCGATTATATATGAACACTGTATGAAAGTATAAGCACAGTAGGTGATCAAGCAGAAACACAAACAAAATAGGAAAAACTTCGATGAGTCGACTCATAATCAGCTATGAGTCGACTCATGACTCATGGGTTGACTCATAAACTGACGAGTCGACACAGCAGACACTTATGAATAACAAGAATTGACTTCGTGAGTCGACTCATGACAGCCATGGGTCGACTCAGCCTGATGAGTCGACTCATGATGAGTCATGAGTCGACTCACAAGCTGAAAACTGGATATTTCACAACTGCAACTCGTCATCTCGTTCCATACTTCCACTACACCGATTTACACCTCCATAACTATCAATTCTAAACTATGAGACAGTGAAAAAGAATTCATATCTAGTATGAGAAACGAACACTTGCATGTTAGATCTAACATTTAACCCCTAAACATGAAAGTGGGCATTTAAACAAATAAAACTCATATTTTCATTTCTTTAAATAAATTCCCAGATCTGGGTTTTTATCAAAAACTCGTTGGTGGGGATTTAAAAATCTAAAACACATGCTTTCTAGCATTTACACTAATAAAAACATTGATTTATACTTGAAAATAAGTCTTAGACTCAATAAAACTCATGAAAAACGTTTATAAACTGTTAAAAACATAGGAGAAGGATTGGACGAGATGTTACTCACCTCAGATGTGTTGAAGAACGATTCCCCTTGCTGTAAACCATAAGGAGCTTCTGAAATTCCCCGAAAATCTCCCAAAAACGCCTAAAAATGAACTAGGGTTTTGAGGGGGAGAGGAGGCTAGGGTTTCTCTGGGGAGAACTGATGAAAAGAGGTGTTTTCGGGTGGAGAAGAATATATATGAACAGTTAAAACCCAACCCGAAACCCAAACAAACCCGATCTACAAAAACCATAAAACCCTCAATGAGTCGACTCATGACTGTCATGAGTCGACTTATGACTCATGGGTCGACTCATAAGATAATGAGTCAACTCAGCAGAGACTTTTGACAATGGGAGTACATATCATGAGTCGACTCATGATAGTCATGGGTCGACTCATCCTGATGAGTCAACTCATGATAGTCATGGGTCGACTCATCCTGATGAGTCAACTCATGATGAGTTATGGGTCGACTCATGAGCTGAAAACTGGGTTCTTCGACTCTGCTGCACATGATTTGCAAATTTGCAAACTCAACCTCATAACTGATGCATAAATACATTCTCATAAGCCCAAAACGCTAGTTTTCATGCACAACCATGTTATAAAGGTATTTATCATAAATAAATATTATTTTTACTAATAATCACATATATAAATTATCAAAATCTACGGGGTCTTACAGAGTCGACCAATCCCAGTCGACTCATGAGTCGACTGACGAGGAAATTTCTAGTTTTTCCTCGTTTTGGATCTGTTTGAGTTGTTTCGTTTTAACCTAAACCGTTTGGGCATGTTTACTGTCTTTGCATGCTTCTATATGAACGAGGAGTCGCCTCGGATAGCTGATATTCAAATTTATTGTTTAACTTGCATCTTTACATGTGAGATGACATGCGGACACGAGTTTAAGTTTACACACCAAGGCGCGTGTGAAATTCGTATAGGTATATCTTTCCACATATCTCATCGATAGTTACACAGTTTGTTCTGTCCTTGTGTTGGACTATAATTCATTGAAGTCCTCATGTTGGACTATAATCCATTGAAGTCCTCGTGTTGGACTATAATCCATTTCAGTCCTCGTGTTGGAAATTTATCTTTTTGTTCATGTGTTGGACATCAGTTTAGATCTTGAGTTGACACTTATACTTGTATAGACTGGACATGACACTTATATGAGTTGTGACATGACACCGTAATTAAGTTCTGAGATGAGTTTGTCTTCTTTTATTATTGTGCTTGCGTTAGATTTTGGGTTTGGTATTTAGAGATTTACAATTAGAGCTACAAGGTATATACATGAGGGTTTCCTTGTTTGGATTATTTTACTCGATGTATCTATGCTCGTGTTGTAATTTTCTAAATACTAAAATCCTCTTATACGTAGGTAATTACAATTTGAGCTATAAGGTATATACATGAGGGTTTACTTGTTTGGATTATTTCACTCGACGTACTTATGCTCACGTTATAATGACCTAAATAGCTCAAATATATATGTATTAACTGTATTTTCTGTATACAACGAGCCCTTTCCCTTGGGGTTGGTTGTGATGTTGCTCGCTAGCGTTTTGAAGCTCGTTGTCCCTCTCAGGTAACGAGCCAGGGGTGTTGACCCTATAGTTTTGATGATGATTTAGCAAACAATTTATTACTAATAAGTTTTTTAGTGTTTTGTGTTTATGTTCTGTTCTCAGGTATTTCAACACACGTCAATCTAGTGTTAAAGATTCAAGTTCAATTGCGTGGATTTACCTAGGTATATGTTTGGTTTACTTACATATATTGTATGATTATATCTAAGCTCAATATATATACACTTAACACGATTTTTGACGTTTTCTATCATATAGATGATTTTTCATCAAACGTTGTTAAAATACTTTATCGCATGTTTACACCTCTTTCGTACTTCATTATATACATATATTACATGCACAATATATATATATTAATATTTACAAGTCCTATATCAACTTTCACTTTCATAAAAATACAGGTTTTCTAAGCATTTTTCAAAAACAGGTAGTTTTCACAAACGAAAATTGTTTTTTCAAAAATTCCTTTTCAAACATGTTTATTTCATCATTTAGAAACTTTCCCCAAAGTTTCACTATTTTTGGATGAGATTTTATATTTTTAACGAATTTTCAAAACTGCCCAAAACCTGTCAGTATTGCCTATATCAGTTTTCGGTCGACCGATCCGGTCGACCGACAGTGGTTTGTTGAGTTCATACTCGCGGTCGACCGCACCGGTCGACCGAGAGAAAATCCGGTCGACCGAAAATTCTTTTGGTCTTTTTCTTATTTTTAGCTGTTGTAATGGGGTGCTATATATACCCCATTGCTGCTCTTCTTCTCTATCAATCAAGAAATCCAAGTTTACTGTTTAGCAAGATATTAATCACGTTTAAGAGCTGTTTAAGAAGTGTTTCGTTAATCTGTTTTCAAGAGAAAGTTTTCTACAACAAGAAGAGGCTCTCATATTCCATTGGGATCATATTCTTCACTCCTCTTGTTTATTGAGAAGTTTTTTCTAAACTCTTTCCATATAGCTTATTATCTCACTTTCAATTGATTAGCTATATTCATTAAGTTATTTATTGAGTTTTATTCACTTTTATCACACACACTTATTGAGCTTGATATTTCCATATTATATATTGTGGGTTGTGGGGTGTGATTTAGTGAGTGTGAGCTTCATTGTGTTCTCACTTGTTATTTGAGAATAATTTATTGTATTGAACTTTTATTTGTGAGAATCACTTGTAATACACTTGTACACCGAGAGAAGTGTGAGGAGAGAGAGACAGGGTCAAATCCAATAGGAGTGGCGTCGATTGATGAACCTAGGGAGAGGTTATAATCGAACACTGGCTAGGTTCCTACACTTAGTGTGTAAAGTGTGTTTGTTGAGTGATTGTGTAGTGTGAGAGTTTTCGGTGAACTTGTAAACCGAGTGTGTAGAAGTTCCGGCTTTCAAACCGGATTGTGATAGTGGATATCTCCTCGAGGTGAGGAGCGGGGACATAGGTCGTGGGGACCGAACCTCGTGAACATATCGTGTGTTTGTGTTTTGCTTGTCTCATATTTTATTTGTGCATATTCTTATTGTTCTTATTGTTCATATCTATCTCTTGCAAGAACATATTAATCAACATAATTTTAATTGCTATTAATTGGTATTAGATTAGCGTAAGACCCTAATCACCCCCCCCTCCCCCTTTCAGGTGTCCAACAAGGGGCCCGGAGAGTCGCAGGTTGATGGCGATGCATTTTAGCTTCAGCTGTCTATTTAGTTATATTTTCTTTTGAGCTCCATTGTAGACTTTTGTTTAGACATTTGAGAGTTTTATTCTAGAAGTTGTAAAGGTTGTGTGTCTTATTTCCTCTTGTCAGATATTTTGTATTTGGGACTTGTTGCGTATTTCAGTTTACTTATTTCAGACATTTACTTATACTTCAGTATGCTAGATGATGGAATATTAATTTGATCTCTATTATTTTATCTGTTGATTTCTGTATTATCTTTTACTTGCTTTTGTACCTATATTATTTTATCTGTTGATTTCTGTATTATCTTTTACTTGCTTTTGTACCTACACCTTTTATTGACTCTACTAGAGAGTTCTGTATTATCTTTTACTTGCTTTTGTACCTACACCTTTTATTGACTCTACTAGAGAGATAGAAATTGAGATGGTGAAACATGTTATTGCACGGTGTAGTGCATGTCAGGTTTGACATTCTTGGTTTTACGTTGGACTGTAGCCTTGTGTGAACCCAAGGGCGTCACATGATGCAATTTATTGTAGGCATGCATTTATCTTTCATAAGCATAAGCGAGTTCATCAATAGATAAATATTAATTTTTGGAATCGGACTCGCATACCTCACCAGGGCTATCGCCTAGTGGTTGTGTGCTCGATGAAGATGGTCCAATCTCACTTGAAGCAGAAGCCACCGGAATTTGTGGATTTCCTCTAAGATGCCATGATGTGTCTCTATATGTTTCTATAATGTGTAGGCAGTATCAAAATGAGTAAGTTTGTTAGAGATAGATGGTTCAAAAGCTTTAAGCAAAAATTCTAACAACTTGTTCATGGTAAACATATTTTTATCATTATTACTCCACTTAGATTTCTCCAAAGTGAATACAATCTAAGAATAATCAATTATTTTCTATAAACCGATATGTTTAGATCTAACAAATAGTTTAAATCTAACACACCATTGAGCATAAAGAAATTTATTAAATTTTGGAGAAATATTAATAGCATAACCTAAACTAGGTATATCATGCATATTCATGATATAAATGCAAACAAGATAATCAAAAAATTAGATTAGAAAATTACAAAGTGATAATCTTTGACTTTAGGCGGTTAAGCCACAAATCAAAGAACACCAAGCTCTAATATCAAATGAAAGTACCCTAGAGTGAATAAGGTTATTGCTAATCTAATCTGATTACGATGCTAAATTAATACTTATTAACAATATCCTAGCAATATGATATACACAAGTGATATATGCAAGGATATATAATAAACAATAGACGATATAAACTATAAGACAAAAGGCGATATGAAAATATACACAAGAACAAGTGCGCCAATGCTAAACACAAACAAGTAATATGATCACGAAGTTCAGTCAACCCTCGACCTACATCTCTGCTCCTCACCTCGAGGAGATTCTCCACTAATCACAAATTCACTACACAATCGGTTTTCAAAGCTCATCGAAAACTTTTATAATATACACGATTATTAATCCCACAAGACACTCCTCTAAGTGTTGGTCTACCCATGTCACCTTCCTCAAGTGTTTGGAATTACTACCTCTCCCTAGGCTTTTACAACGAAGCCACTCCTCTTGGAATTGACCTTAGTCTCTCCCAAAGACTCCTCTAAGTGTTCTTGTGTATTATAACGTGTTCTCACAATAAGTGCAAATAAAGATTTCTTCTCTAACAAAGATGAAAACAAAATTTAAGCTCACTCAAGATACACTCTCATAACCTAAATAATATATGAAATACTTAAGCTCAAGTGGTTGTGTGTGTAAACAATGAGTAAATGAAATTAAATTCAATTTAATCAAGTGTATATATGATAATCAAAATATAAAATTAGCTTGAAAATGAGTTTAGAAGACCTTCTCTAAACAAATAGATGTAGAAGAATAAATTTGAGGTTGAACTCCTCAAATCCAAAATTGAAAGCCTTTTTTGTGAAACTTTCTTCACACAAATAAACAAACCAAAACTTAGAAATAAACTAGTGTAAACCCTCTTTAAACTCCTATAACAAACTCTTTTAAAAATTAAGGCTTGAGGGGTATTTATAGCCTTAAAAACAAAGTAGCCAAACTAGCATACTGGTAGATTACCTTTGATCGGTCGACTGATCGAATTTGACCGTTGGCTAATTGCTGGAAAACAATACACTGTAAGTTGACTGATCTTTTGTATCGATCGACTGATGAAAGAGTATTGGTCAATTGATGCTTTGTAGTCAGTTGACTGATTGTTCTGAAAAATCAGACGCTGAAAACTTGTTCTGGTCGGTCGACTGATGTGTTACATCGATCGACTGATGGACTGATATTTCAGTTACAGTTTTTTTTTTTTTTTTTGAAAACTTGATTTTATAAATTTAATTTAACATAACAAAACAACTCCAAAAATAGTAAAATTTTGGAAAACATTTATACACATGAAAATGAACATGTTAGAAAAGAAATTTTTAAAATATCATTTCCCATTTGTGAAAACTCATCATTTTGCAAAACGGTTAGAAATACGAACTTGTTAAAACTTGATTTTGATGAATTCCTTTCAAAAAGTTCTAAGATTCTTTTTAGTGGATTGATAGACTTTAGAAATGATATAAAATAGTATTATTTAGTCTATAATCTAAAAACCATGTAAACTCATAAAACGATGTATAAGCAACAAATGTAAAACAAAAGTGTGTGTATATGATTTGAGCTCTAAGCATAAATAACAGATAAGGTATAAACACCTAAACTACTATAACAAGAAATATGATATTCATTAAACTCGATCTTGGTAGCAGGGATGAAGCGATAATATCGTTGACTTGAATTGCAATGGCTTCATTCCGCTTTTCACCAACCTCCAAGATATCATCATTAAAGCGCAATTCCAACAAACATCCGACAGAGGATCTTTGTGTAGGATACCTAACAATCAAATGCTAACACTCAACAAAAGATGTTAGGAATTGTTTGTTAATCATCAAAACCAGCTTAGATGGTAGGCTCATAAACACGAGTCCTAACATGTAAGTGGGGCCCGTAAATGTGAGCAGTTGCCCATCATGAGAATGATGGGTCTTAGGAGGACGGAAACTACACATGTAGGCTTAGCAATAAGCAAACAAATGAAAGAAAATATAAATAAAAGCGATGGGGCACTTCCATACACCAAAGTTTATCCCTTTTAAACTTTGGTTCTCAAAGTTTTTTCCCAAAAAAAAAATATCCCAAAGCTTCAAGAGAATATAACTTTGATATTCCAAGTATAAATTATTTGTTAATTTTTTCTAAAGTTTTGAGAATTTTGGTTAAAGTTTGGGGTAATAAAGTTAAGTTTTGTTTAATTTTGGTGTATTTTTTGCACAAATACACTTTGAAACATATCAAAATAAAAAATGGAGTTTACCTTGGAAAAAAAAGTTGAAAACAAAAGTAAATTTGTTAGAAAATATGAAAAGCCTCCGCATAGGTAAATATGTTGATTGTATTTTTAGGTCATTTATATTAATTTATTATTTTAATTATATTGATTACATTGACACTCTTTTTGCTTATATTTATTTTAGATATTGTTTGCACTCACTTAGAATTAATAATAAGACATACATCTCGATTGGCTAGTTGCTTCAAAAATTAATTTTGCTTCATGCAACATTTTAATCAAATGAGCAAATAAGCGTAGATTATTCTTTATCATTTCTTCAAAAATCTTCTTACAAGTTTCTTTCTAACCAAACACCAAATAGAATGTTATGTTCTTTTCTCTTTCTTTTCCTTTCTTTTCTCTTTCTCTTTCATTTTCTTTTCTCACCATTTCTCTCAAACCTAACACAGCCGTTAAAAAAAAGACGCCAATACATCAAACAAACAAATCAAATATTAAACTCATAAAACCCAATAAACATACGGCCCCTCATCATTTGAGGCTGCTGATGATAGAGATAGAAATGCTGCACAACTTGTTGAAGTGTCCATTCCTCTTGGTCATCACATTCTTATGCTTCGCTCCCTCCTTGCACCCCTCCTGGCACGACTTCACGAACGACATCGCCGTCTGAATCCACTCGATCGCGTGCCCCTTCGCCTTCGGGTCGTTGACATTATCGTCAAGCGCTGCCGGTAAACAAACCAAAACTTAGAAATAAACTAGTGTAAACCCTCTTTAAACTCCTATAACAAACTCTTTTAAAAATTAAGGCTTGAGGGGTATTTATAGCCTTAAAAACAAAGTAGCCAAACTAGCATACTGGTAGATTACCTTTGATCGGTCGACTGATCGAATTTGACCGTTGGCTAATTGCTGGAAAACAATACACTGTAAGTTGACTGATCTTTTGTATCGATCGACTGATGAAAGAGTATTGGTCAATTGATGCTTTGTAGTCAGTTGACTGATTGTTCTGAAAAATCAGACGCTGAAAACTTGTTCTGGTCGGTCGACTGATGTGTTACATCGATCGACTGATGGACTGATATTTCAGTTACAGTTTTTTTTTTTTTTTTTGAAAACTTGATTTTATAAATTTAATTTAACATAACAAAACAACTCCAAAAATAGTAAAATTTTGGAAAACATTTATACACATGAAAATGAACATGTTAGAAAAGAAATTTTTAAAATATCATTTCCCATTTGTGAAAACTCATCATTTTGCAAAACGGTTAGAAATACGAACTTGTTAAAACTTGATTTTGATGAATTCCTTTCAAAAAGTTCTAAGATTCTTTTTAGTGGATTGATAGACTTTAGAAATGATATAAAATAGTATTATTTAGTCTATAATCTAAAAACCATGTAAACTCATAAAACGATGTATAAGCAACAAATGTAAAACAAAAGTGTGTGTATATGATTTGAGCTCTAAGCATAAATAACAGATAAGGTATAAACACCTAAACTACTATAACAAGAAATATGATATTCATTAAACTCGATCTTGGTAGCAGGGATGAAGCGATAATATCGTTGACTTGAATTGCAATGGCTTCATTCCGCTTTTCACCAACCTCCAAGATATCATCATTAAAGCGCAATTCCAACAAACATCCGACAGAGGATCTTTGTGTAGGATACCTAACAATCAAATGCTAACACTCAACAAAAGATGTTAGGAATTGTTTGTTAATCATCAAAACCAGCTTAGATGGTAGGCTCATAAACACGAGTCCTAACATGTAAGTGGGGCCCGTAAATGTGAGCAGTTGCCCATCATGAGAATGATGGGTCTTAGGAGGACGGAAACTACACATGTAGGCTTAGCAATAAGCAAACAAATGAAAGAAAATATAAATAAAAGCGATGGGGCACTTCCATACACCAAAGTTTATCCCTTTTAAACTTTGGTTCTCAAAGTTTTTTCCCAAAAAAAAAATATCCCAAAGCTTCAAGAGAATATAACTTTGATATTCCAAGTATAAATTATTTGTTAATTTTTTCTAAAGTTTTGAGAATTTTGGTTAAAGTTTGGGGTAATAAAGTTAAGTTTTGTTTAATTTTGGTGTATTTTTTGCACAAATACACTTTGAAACATATCAAAATAAAAAATGGAGTTTACCTTGGAAAAAAAAGTTGAAAACAAAAGTAAATTTGTTAGAAAATATGAAAAGCCTCCGCATAGGTAAATATGTTGATTGTATTTTTAGGTCATTTATATTAATTTATTATTTTAATTATATTGATTACATTGACACTCTTTTTGCTTATATTTATTTTAGATATTGTTTGCACTCACTTAGAATTAATAATAAGACATACATCTCGATTGGCTAGTTGCTTCAAAAATTAATTTTGCTTCATGCAACATTTTAATCAAATGAGCAAATAAGCGTAGATTATTCTTTATCATTTCTTCAAAAATCTTCTTACAAGTTTCTTTCTAACCAAACACCAAATAGAATGTTATGTTCTTTTCTCTTTCTTTTCCTTTCTTTTCTCTTTCTCTTTCATTTTCTTTTCTCACCATTTCTCTCAAACCTAACACAGCCGTTAAAAAAAAGACGCCAATACATCAAACAAACAAATCAAATATTAAACTCATAAAACCCAATAAACATACGGCCCCTCATCATTTGAGGCTGCTGATGATAGAGATAGAAATGCTGCACAACTTGTTGAACGCATCGTCGAGCTGCTCAATCGCCATTATATACTGCTCATTGCAGTCAGTGAGGCACTGCTGCGTGTTGGGCTCGCTCTCCGCCTGGTCCATGGCTCCGGTTATGTACCCGATTGTCTCCCGACGCATCGTCGAGCTGCTCAATCGCCATTATATACTGCTCATTGCAGTCAGTGAGGCACTGCTGCGTGTTGGGCTCGCTCTCCGCCTGGTCCATGGCTCCGGTTATGTACCCGATTGTCTCGGTGGCGTTCTGGTAGGCGAGGCGGATGGTGATGGCGCCGAGCTGCTTGGCGTCCGACTTGTGGGCGAGGGGTTCGGGGGTCAGGGCTTGGATGCAGACGTTGGGGTGGTTGGTCAGTTTGCATGTCGATTCGATTTGATCTGGCCCGGATTGGACTCGGGGAGTGGTTTGCTGGGGCTGGGGCTGTAGTCGGGCTTTTCGCTGTCGTGGGCTGGGCTTGCTGCGGCTCCAATCAGCTTTGTTGTCCGTTTGAAGGGGTAGATTGGGCTGTAGCGGGGATCCTTTACCCAGCGGGCTGGACCGAAGTTGTTGATCATGGCCGCTCGGGGGCTTTAGCAGTATGGATATGGCCAATTCGTTGTTTGGGGACTGCAGCGGGGCTTTACCTGTAGGACTGGGTAGCCGTAAGGGGACTTAACGGTGGCTTGATGGAAGTTGTTTGGGCCGCACGCGGGGCCTATAAGCAGGTGGTAGGGGGCAGCGAACGGGGGTGGTGGCCCACGAGCAGGAGGCAGGCGGTGACGATACGCAAGAGGAAAAGTGAACAGAAGAGAGCAGCGACGGGGTGGAGATCAGCTTTCATTTTGTTTTGTTTTGGTTTACTTTTTCCGGGATGTTTTGTTGTGCGGAAGGGGCTTGTTGTGAGAGGCTTATACTGCTTAGTTTGTTTGTCGGAAGGAGATGTTGAAGGAGTCGGTGGATGGGGAGTGAGATACGGAGGTGTTCCGGTTGTGACTCAGTCTTATGGATGAATGGCACGTAGTACGTGGTAGTATAACGTATAAGAGGATGTTATACATGAAAAAAGAACTACAGTAATCCTGAATTTATTGACATAAAATAAAAAGCTTCATGCAAGGTAAAAATTATTGGCATTTCTGTTCCTAGAAGAGAATACTTTCTCAATCGTAATCTTCGTCTCGTTAAAACACTGTAACAACTCTCATGTGAGAATACGATAACAACTCACATCCACAGTAAAAGTACCTCTCTATTATTGCTAAATTTCATATTATTTTCAAATATAACTTAACAAATCAAATGCAATGCTATATTCCATAAATAAAACATTCTATGGATATACATACATACAAAGATGGGATGATTCTTATTGATACTCGTAGGCACATACATCCCAAAAATAACATTACCGATTACCACCCATTTCATTTGGTAGAGTTTGTCCTTGAAAGCTAACAAAAGAATTCCCTCTTTATTCAAATTAACTTGCAAGAAATATATTGCTTCCGTCACTGATTCAGCCCAGAAGACAGGATACGTGACAGTTAGATGACCTTACAGTTACCGGGAGTGCTTTTATACTTTTTCTCTACCAAGTCCTCAATTAATCCTAAATTGAACTCAAAAGATTATAGAACAAAAGTATCATCAATAAGACAACCTCCCGTTGAGGAAATGAATCTGCTTTCCAGCTGGAGTAACATCGCTCCCAGTTCGGCTAATCTTAAGCCCCACCATTGCTTTCTGGATCTCCATAGTCATGGCACTATCGACACTCCCTGAAGATATCTTCTTGTGAGATTTCTGAAGGTGGAGCTTCAGCGAGCTTGTGCTGAGCCCCGCGTTCTTTCCACAGATTGGGCAAACTTTCATTACAGGCTTCTTGTGCTGCCAGTCCATAGAGGCTCTTCCATGAAGCCTCGTGTCGAGGTCTAGTAAAGCTTTGCCAAACCCATCATTAGGTTGAGCTCGACGGTGGACTTTCTTGAGTAGGGTCCAAGCTTGTAACAGAGTGAAATTTCTGAAAGAGGAAACAAGAATTACTTTTTGCTTTGTGCAACGAGATGACACTTCCTATAACAAATATTTAATATTTATCCTTCTATGCTTGTACATAAACTGGTGGGTAAATTTACTACGACTGCTAAGAACACTGGGGGATTTTGAACAAAACTATCACAAACTTTTGTATTAAAGAAAACTTAGTTAGCTTTCAAAACTACAGAAAAAAGCACTTGAAGTATTTGAAATTTATAAGTAATGGCGTTAGTGCCTTGGATAAAAGGTCTAGCACCCTTATTAATATTTATGAGGATAATATAGAAGATATATGAAGTGTGTTCATGAATTCGCATTATTTAATGTAGTGTGTTCATGAATTTGCATGAATGCACCTGTCAACTGGATCAATGTTCTTTTTTTTTTTTTTGGTTGGAAGTATACATTTGTCTACTCTTTGTACACGTGCACATGCTCATATTAGTGTTAATTGTCAAAAAAGACAAAGGTTTAACGTTAATCCTCCCGGAAGGCAACGCATAAGCCACACAATTTTCACTATTCTCTTTTAGGAGGATTGCCTCAAGCCCAGTTCATCTGGTACCCTTTGGCAAAAGCATTGATCCCTCCAGCCCCAGACCTCCTGCCACCAATATTTTCTGAAGATCCATAAAATAGTCTTGGCTAAGTCATCACCTCAAACCTCTCACCTCATCCTTCTTCAACCAACATCTCCCCCACTTCACCACCGACCTCTCCTTCGTCGATGCCTCTTGCTACCTCCTTTCATGCCAAACCTATATTCGGGCAGGGCGCGGAGGCGAAGGTAGGCTATTAAGGGTGAAAAGATTTATGCATTCATGGGTTAATGAGAGAGAGAGAGAGAGAGAGAACGAAAAGGGACACGGCATGGGCAGTTTATAAACTTGAAAAAATTCATGGTGAGGACAAGAGTATCTGGTCAAAGGTGTCGAAGCGTGAATCTTTGGGTTAAAGCGGATCATGATTAAGAATGGGCAATTCTCCATTCTTAATTACTAAATATAATGAATAAATGAAAAAAGAAGAATGTGTCTGTGTGAGTGTGAGTGTGTGTGTGTATAATACATATATATATTACAAATATATGTATATGTGTGCATGCACACACACACATATACATACATACATACACATGTATGTATATTATAGATACATACATACATATATATGTATGTGTGTATACGTACATACATATATGTATGTACGTATGTATGTATATACACATACACACATACATACATATATGCATACATACATATAGGGAAAAGTGTCCATAAGGTGGCATCTTAGATTCAATAAGGTAGTGCCTCCTAATTCATGAATTAGACTATTCTAATTGATGATCCGCTTCATTCATTGTGATCTAAATGTCTCAAAACATCTATAAAATAAAAATCATAATGATTAAATACTTCAAACACATATTTTTCGTTGTCTCTTTAGTCATATTGTCGTAAAATAGTTAATTTTACAATCACTTAATGCATGAATAACTACAACCCAATATAGCTAATTTTTTGTTTGTATATAATCCAAAATATATAAATCAAAATGAACGGAGTGGATCGAGTAATTTGATAGTATTTAATGTAGTTTTAAAGGTTCTACCTTAGATTAAATCTAAGGTGTCACCTTATAGACACTTTTCCCATACACACACACATATATACACAAACATACATACATACATACATATATGTGTATGTGTGTATGTATATATATACATATCCCATGTGTGTGTATTTGACAACTTTAACACTAGCAAAAAATCAATATATATTAAAAAATAACTAAAAAGGTATCATGTCTTAGATTTTTAACCAACTATACTTCCAACCGGCTAAACCTATATCAAATTTTGGTTTATTAGTAAGCACAAATCTCAACTAGGAGTGAAACGAGGAATGAGGTACACTTTTCTTTGTACCTTAAATGTTAAAATGCATACACCTATGACCTTCTATTCCTCATATGTGTGCTGCAAGGTATTTTCCCTAATGCCCCGTTTGGTACTCAGGAATGAAGTCAAGTGAGTATGGAATGAATATAGAAATAGAATAAAATTAATGTGGGAATGGAATGCTCATTCTCATTCTCATGTTTGGGTGCGATTAAAGAATTAAGTGGGAATGTCTTTAAGAATGGTGTATCCGGAATTTATTCTATTACTTTCATTCTCATTTAAGTGGGAATATCAATTCCTTGATAACTCATTGGAAATAGCAATTACCACATTATGCGGGAATTGATAAGAAATGAGAATGACATTTCTAGCATCCTAAAACTCATTATGTTTGGTAGGCATGAATGAGAAGTTGGACTTGCACTCCATTCACACTTATTCCCGCATACCAAACAAGGCGTAAGGGAAGCATGATTTCTTGGGTCAAGGGGGTGGAGATAATTTTTTCATCGTTTAATTCATAATTATCATGAAAATATGGAATAAAATCATATTAAATTAGATAACTTTTGTTGTAGACAACTTTAACACTATCAAAAATTCAAGATATACTCAAAAAGAACTAAAAATGTATTATGCCTTAGATGTTTATCCAACAGCACTTCCAATCAGCTAAATCTGTATCAAATATTGGTTTATTAATAAGCATACATCTCATCTAAAAGAATTGAAATGAGGAATGAAGTACACTTTTTCATTTGTACTTTAAATGTTACACCTAAGATCTTGTATGCCTCACGTGTGCCTCAACGGACTTTCCCTAAGGACATCTAGAGGTCTGCTTCAGAATACCCCTTCTTAAATGTTTAACAAGTAAAATGTGTTTGGATTGTCATATCTGTGTATCCTGCTTTTTAACAAATTTTCTTGTGCTCATATCTGTGACATGTTGCATGCATGTCCCAAGTATATTTTATAAGACTTCTCAGACTATAATTATTATGACCTATATTGATAAAGAAGTAGTGTATACATAAGGTGATGGAATACCTACTAGACTTAAAGATTTCACATAACTTGAAACCTCTGTTGCGGTCGACGGTCGTAGATCTTGAACTCCTTTAACCACTTATCTGGTTAGAAGACCATAACTTAGTCACTTCTGTAGGCAATCTCGGACGACATCTAGCCATGGTCTAATCTAATTTAGTCTAAACCAGTAATCATGTGACGATAACATAACTACAAACATCTATAGGATCTTCCACCAACTCTGGTCTAACTAGAACTTACTCTACACCCACCATCATAGGAGCAATAGGACATTGTCAATCATCCCTAGATCTTCCTTGGTCATTCTCCAAACACCTCTGGCCTTCAACCCCTATGTAAACACATCATCTTATCCTTTCACAGATGCAACCATATTCACACATGAACGTCCCAACATTAGCCATCTCCTTCCCCTTATCTAACTGATGCAGTATTAGACTTGTCATCTGATTACAATGTTAGTTCCCGACTGGGCGCCAGACAAAACTAACCTCAGCAACAGCATTAGTATGGTAAAAAAAACATTTGCATGTTGAAATCCTCACTATTTTTTTAAGGTCAAGGTGTCGGTCTCACCTCAAGGCTCAAGTATTCAGTTGATACATATAACCGAAGTATGCATTTAAACCGTTTTGTTGATACTTGATACTTCATAGTGTGTGCCCTTAATAACATTAGTTTGTTTTAGTCTACTTAGTTCTGGAGTTGGTTGGTTCCTTGGGTGGGTTATTTAATGGTCAAGTGTTTCTGATTTCCAACATGCAGTGCATTAATAGTCAATTTCAAAGATGCTTCACATGTGCACATCAAGTCGATTTTACATCAAATGTGAAAATTATATAGAAGCTTATCTTTCAGCTTCATATGTCATCCTAGCATTTGCAAGTTAAAGATCTCTCACTATTTTCTTGAGGCCAAAGAGTCGATCTACCTCAAGTAACTACTTGATATCTAACCAAAGTATACATTTGAATTGTTTTGTTGATACTTGCTACTTCGTGCTTTGTACCCCTAAAATAACATCATTGTGTTTTTTACATGGTGGTATCTAGTTCTAGAGCTAGTTGATTACTTGGGGGGGTTATTTAGTGGTTAGACGTTTTTTATTTCCAACATGCATTTACAGTACAGTGTGAAAATTATATAGGAGGTTATCATCCCAACTTCATATATCATCCCGGTATTTGAATGTTAAAAATCTCTTACTATTTTCTTCTTAAGGCCAAGATGTCAGTCTCATGAAAACTATTAGGAGCTCATCATCCCAGCTTCATATACGGATATGCTAACTTTGCATACCTTGGATTGTGTTTTTATGTCTCTAGAAAAAAAAAACTTTCTTTTTTCTGTATTTTCTGGGTAACTCTTTGATTTCAGTAAAAAAACAAAAAGGGAGATGTTCTGGTCAGCTACCTTAGAGATTGTCTACTCCAGTGGTTGCTCATAGTGTAACCCTGAAATGTTAACAGTTTCATATGAAACAGATAGAGAAAAGCTCTATCGTATATAATAAATCATGCAGTTTTAAGGAACAAATCATGAAAAACTTTATTGCTTAGTGTGATGGCAGTGTAATTTAAGTATGTACTAGCCCAAAAATTGTAAATAGCTCCACTTGGATATTTTGTTTAAGTTCTTAGCTATGCAAGTAGTTTTCACGAACTTAAAAATTTAATCATCCCTAGTTTCTTTGAGAATGGACTCATGATACACAAATCATATTTAAGTGTCTCCAAGAGGAATGAATTTTAGTTTAAGATGAGTAATCCTCTGATAAGCTCTCCCTCAACATATGACAAACATATGTAAGAAGAACCACCTAGTCATGATATTATTGGAGTGAAGTTTAGATAAAAGGTGAGAAAACGGTCCTTCAGTCAGTTTTGACCATTTCTTTTTTCAAACCGAACCGAACCAATCTAGATTCAGAACCAAACCGAGCCATGTCAAATCAGTTCAGTGTGGTTCGGTTTTGTTTGTTCGCTTTGGCCTTAGACATGTAAAGTTAGAGAAATTTTAGCTAAAAGACAAGACTATTACTCCTTCAAATCTTTCACTCGTCTCATTTCCCAAACCGAAGAGAAAACTCATCAAATCAAGGACCTTACAAACTAAAATCAAACGTTTATCAATTAAGACATATATAAATATTAGTATAAATTATTTATTCACTTTCAACAAGCACAAGTTTTAGGCAATTATATTGAAAGCAGTCAGTTCGGTTATTTTGTTTCAAATAGTTTAGAACCGAACCAAACCAAACCAAAGTTTTTCTAAAACTGAAGCGAACCGCCGAAATTCGGCCAGCTCGGTCAGTTTAATCGGTTCTCACAGAACTAGGCTCACCCCTAGTTCAGATTGCTTATAATGTCGTTTTTCATGAAAGAGCGAAGCATGTCGAAGTCCTCTATACTTCATCACAATGGCTCCTGTTGTTCTTTATATGTGAATTTTTGTCACGAACCTGCCCTAATTCTAGGTGTAATTTGAGTTCATTAATATGAAGATTATCCTGGATAATCGACCAAGTTTCATGCTACGCAGTGTTCACATAATTGTCAGTTTTAAGTGAGCTATATTCTAGTTTAGCTTTTGTCAGAGACCTCTATAATACATTTGAAACCAGGTGTAATAACATACATCCATTCGTGCATCTATGCGTGTATAGAATCTATACAGGATGGGTATAGTTTGTAAGGGGCTGGTTAATATATGCGTTTGAGACAGTAATGTACACATTAGAAGAGCTAAAAATTAGAAACTTTTCTTAATTTATGTGGCAAATTTGGACAATATCTGCTTGACCGTATGAGCTTAAATACAATTGAGAAAAGCAACTAGCTATATATTGCAACAATGCAAAATTTTTATGGCACCATGATTCTGGTGTTTCAATGACAGCCCAAAAAAGCTTGTTACTTTTTTGGGAATTTTTTCAACTTCCTAGTCAAGCTCCATTAAGATATTCCAACTAAAAATCTTGAACAGCTTCTGAAAAATAAGTGACACATTTAGATAAACAGGAAATGCACGTACTTTCTCAGCATCAGATAGGCAAGCACAATGGTAGCACTTCGACTTTTCCCTTCAAAGCAATGGACCAAAACCTTACCACCACATTGCGCAACATTATCGATGAAATCAGAAGCTTCTACAAAGAGACCGCTGATGTTGGAATCATCATGATCACTTATCTGCAGGGCATACCATGAGTTGTTAACTTCACAACTTATCATCGTTTACTATAGGCAAGCAAGACTACAAAAGGAATATGTATAGTAGATGATAAGAATGCAACCACGAGCTTGAGGCTCGCAAATCTGCTTTACAAAATCATCATTCTAAATATATCAGAATTTTTGGGATGGATATCTAATCTGCAGTGACTAAGATATCCATTCTGAACTGACTACGTGTTGCTTAAAATATAGGACTTGTACCAATTACTATTTATACACCTTTTTCCAAAAATAAGATTTTAATCCTTGTTTCATAAATAGAGTAATATTCTTTCACATAAAACAGTACTTTTCAAACGAAAATTTATAAGAGAAATTCAACACTTGGAGACGTAACCTTAACTATAAAAAAAACTTGGTTTTTGGACCTAATTTTAGAGCAGAAAACACATGGATTTTCAACAAGGAAAAAAGGACCAAGCTCTTACTGAGAAGTTCTTATAGTCAAAAAGATCAGGATATTGAGTATCTGATTGACCAATTTCATTTGAACATAGACACAATATACGTGTGATGCCCAAGTGCTGAAGCGTATGCTTAGACCTTGCTGCAAGAGCTCCACCAATAAATAGGTTACCTGCAACTAAAGATGGTCTCTCAGTATTAGCTGCATCGGATATCAAGGCTATTCTCTCAAGGATATGTTCAAGTCGGACCTGCAAGATTAATTAACCCATTTACTTCACTGAAGTACGCAACAACAACAGCAGCAACAACAACAACAACAACAAAGCCTTCGTCCCTGTTAGAGTGTAAAATTGTAAGCCTCAAACCTAACCAAAAGTTTGATGTTTTCTTGCAATGGAAGGGTACTCTGAAACAGTATTGGAGAAACCAAGGTTCAAACCCTAACTGGCTACAAGTTTATAACAAGCTGCATGCTAGGTTTCGACCCATGGAAAAGCCCTCAACATGCGGAGGCATGTTAAAAACTTGCAGGACAAATTATCACGTCCTCAACCCCAAAGAAAAACTCTGAAGTTTTGATGCAATGGAAGGAACCTTTGACAATCCAATTTTTTTATGGTCGGCAACATGAATCCTATTCTTCTACTCAGTTCTGTTGAGGCTACTTTCACACTAAGTTTGATCATTACCATATTCTTTTTAACTGGTTCCAACCAAGTTTTCTTAGGCCTATCTTACTTCAGTGACATATGAATAATTTTTATTACCTTCAACTCATAAGCATCAACAACACTGGTGCTATCACTCCCCTCAAAGAAGCCCGTATTGAAGTTGTTTTCCTGGCACAACTTAATCACATCAGTTCTTAGCATTTCATTCCACTGTTCCAACTCCTTTTGCAACTCAGCATCTATCTGCGATCAGAACAGGACTATTTCAGAATTGAAGAAATGTATTTTTGAACAAAAGGCATGAAAGCAAAAGCTGTTACTCGAAATTAATATATCTTTGTTTCAAATGTCAAAAATGTTGCACACAGCCAGGAATAAAACTTTCTGCTGTTATCAGGGAAATGATGAATTTGAGAAGCGTCTCTCCTAAAAATAACTTTCGTTTAATTACTTCATATTAATGCAAACGAATAGATGTACACCATGTTGTCGGGGATAAGGATGCTATAGAAAAACACAACTAGGTTCAATCATCCCAGAACAAGGAATGTCAGCGAATTGGGTCACACTTGAACGCAAGTTAGTTCCCCAACTACGGCGACCCCGTTTTAGAATTCAAAGTAGTTAAATTTTTGAAAAAATGAACTATTCCCAGAAAAATAAACAACAAAAATCATGAAAAATTATGCACATAAAGTATGAATACCTTAATTGTTAATTGCAACATGCTTCTCAAGGTTCTTTTACCATTATGATATCAACTAGCAAATTTCTTGAATTTAACTCTTGAAGGACCTAAGATTCCTATTATTTAAAATTTAAACTAAAATGTACCAATTATTCCTTCCTTTTGCCACATTTCGCTCAAAGCAAAGGGTTGAAGGAAGATAGTGCATCAAGCTATTCGCAAGGGCCAACTTGATCCTCTTCCCCAGGGATCCCAGATGATGGAACCCTAGGAGAGCCGCCGACTCCAACAATCGTCCATGTATGATCCATACTAGATCTGACCAACTGCCCATCCTACCTCCTCTACGTTCTTGACAGCCTATCTTTTGTCTCAAGAGAGTCTTTCAGTGGCATGTTTCGGTCCTCTTCCCCATTACCCTAGCATATTGTATAACTAGTGTTATACCCGCGCATCGCTGCGAGAACTTTTTAATGATGTATTATTTACCAAAATAATAAAATAAAATCTAAACGATAACTATTTAAGAAAGTTAACAACAATCTTTTTGCTATGATTAGATAATGCTAAAAAACTTTTATTACATAGCCATGAGTGTTTGAATTATGCTTTAAATTTCTTAAACTTACTATAAAAATAATGAAGACAAAAGAGCTAATATATATCTATTTATAAAATAGACTACATCTATTTTTTCGATATATTCCTCTTATTAAAAATGTTTTCTCGTAGTATTAGAACTTGAGTTAGCTTTAACTTTCTAAAGCATATTGTTGAATATGGTTTAACTTTATTCAAGATATTGCATACATAAATGCTAAAATGTAATTTAATAAAAATATTCATATTAATTTTCATCCTCTAAAATGCAATTGTATAAATAATCACATACTTCGATATATCACTCTGCTTGTGTTGAATGGAAGTAGACTTTGAAATAAAATGCAAAAGGAAATATACACTACTAGTAAAATAAAAATAGAAATTAATTATACCTTTATTCCCATGCTCATGAAGTTCCAATGGAGTTTTTTCTATTCTTGAATTGAAGATTAATGGTTCTTAAAATATTATAGGATGAAGACGATGATGGTGAATTTTTATAGTAAATTAGTAGAGAAATAGAGGTTATGAGTAGAGAATTTGAATGGGTTTGCATGAGAATTAACATGTTAATGGTGGGTTACAAAAGTATAATTTAATTCATGGATTAATTTATTTCGAAGTTATACAAAATGAAAAGTTTCTTTACTGGGTCTTTTATACACAAAATGGAGATGATTTTTCATATTCTCAATATTATCATATTGTTTATTTGAATTGTAAAAAATAAATTTTAATATCTAAAATTCTAAGAAGTTGCTGGCAACTATAGGGCCTTGTTTTAGTAAATATATAGATTGTATAAACCCACCTCCCTCGTCCCTGATTCCAAATAAGTGGGTTACCACACTCCCATTCCCATCCCATGAATTAGAACGAACCACATCCCATGCAATTATGTACAAAATGAGAATTATCACCAATAACTTTTACAGAACAAAAAAATTTCAGAAAATATTTAGTACTTAAATCCAAGAAACAATAGAACTGTCAGGAAGACGATCATGTTCGGGCTATATGGTCCACTAAGAAAAGCATGTCATGGAATTATTCTCAAAATTAGATACTCCCGCAGTCAGTTGCTGAGAAGTTCTGACAATTGAAATCTATACAGTCTTGACAAGCTCAATCTCATTGGAATCCTTGTTGAGGAGAAATGCTGACAACTGAATCAAATTTCATTGAAAGACATACCGTCTAGAGGAACTCAATATCACCGGAATCCATACTCCTGCTGTTACTTATGTACCCATGAATATATAGATTCCAATGAAATTGAGTTCATTGAGATTGTATGGGTCGGAATGAGATTCAATTCAATTGTCAGCATTTCTCCTCAATAAATTGCTTCCTGAGTATGCATGATACTAAAAATAATATATATTCTCATTGTCAATCCAGCTTAGGTAAAATATAAATTAATTGCTTATCACATATTTTGCTCACTGAAAAGGGAAAAATTGCCTGCGAAAGCATTCACATCAAGTTTTAACAGTGACTAACTTCAGTCCTGGCCCAGTTTTAAGGGTTTGCCAGACGCATATGGTAGAAAATAAGAAATTTAGTTGGGGTTACGAATTATATACTAAGACTATATAATGGGGAGGGGTCCTATATGTCAAAGTGGTGTCACGTGACACCACTTAGACATAGGTGGATCCGCCCCTGACTATCATATATTATGTTGAGTGTTTTCTTTGACAGTGTATAAGATTAATTTATTGTAGTTAATACATGATGAAAGAGCTCTAACCTTTGTTAGCTTTTGAAAGTCACGGAGTTTCATCGTCATGCGCAAACTACGAGAAGCATCACCACTGCCTTTGAAATATCTCCCGTTCCAATTTTCTCGAGAAGCTGGAGAAGACAAGTCAGGACTTCCTCTGTGAACTGGAGAAGAAGACTTTGGTGTAGATTTATGATTCTCTGAGTCGCTTGAATCTGTGTGGGCTTCATTCAAAAATCTCTCTTTAGTTGCAGATGCTGTAGAATTAAAGCCCAACCCCACAGAATGCAACAGCGAGTCTGAAGCCATGAAGTCATCCTTGTCCGACACTTCAGTGTTTTTACTAATTATCGATAAGAAAACTCGTAGAAGGCCGTCCAGCTTCTGATAAAGTGTGAGAAGAAATAGATGAAAACTCTGCAGGTCCCTGAGAGCTGCACGAAAACCACCTCGAAACTCATGAACAATCGATGTCATGTCAATCTCAGACAGAGACGAGCTACAATCCATTTGTTCAATGGCTTCTGGTGTAGGAGACCCCAATTTACCACCAGATATTTCATTTAATACATTTGAAGAGTATTCTGAGTTGTTAAGTATGAGCTCTACAAACTTTGGATATCGTTCTTGATCTTTAGCACGCTTTCCTGCGGGAGGCCGGCGTGGGACCCCAATGTCAATAGCCACAACGTGAAAATCATCATACTCAATCTCATTGTACGCATCAGAGCCTTGAGACAAATGTTCGGGATTTCGGCAGACTAATCTTCCATTCACTGAATATGCTCTTCTCTTTTTCTGGAGAGTTTTAATTACTCGTTGTCTGGTGGCAGAATTATAGGCTTCTTCCAAAGCATCCAACTTAGCAGAGGCAATTTTATCTGCAAGTAATAAATTTGCAGGATTTCCACGCCAGCCAAGCTGACGACAAGGGAGTCTGTCTTCATTCCTTAAGATAAGATCCAGCATCAAAACCCTGCCTAGGGCTGCAGCAGTATTTTCAGCAGCTTCTTGGGAACCAAATGCATCTGAACTTTCTAGAACAGGGGATCCGTGAACGTAACTGCAAAAAGGAAACTCCTGATTATAGAAAAAGATGTTTAACGCGAGGGTAAATTCACAGAACTAACATGAACTTTGGGGATTTTGCACAAAACTACCATAAATTTTCTATTAGAGAAACCTAACGCTAACTTTCAAAACTACATAAGGGTACTACAAACTATAAGAAGTTGTTGCCACCGGCATTGTCATATTGGATAAAACATCTAAGCTACCCTTATTTATATCTATCAACTCACTAAGTGCATAAGAGTAATATAAAAGATTATATATAGAGAGTACACAGGAGAGAAATGGTCCAAAACATGTCACGTGCGAGCATGTGACCACCTGCCCTAATTGTCACGAGGCATGGTAACAGTGAAAAAAGATCATGATAATTTTCTCTAATATAAAAACTTTTGTGCTAGTTTTATGCAAAATGACCCAAAGATCATGGTTGCCTTCTGAATTTTACCCCTGGTACAATATTGTCATGAAGATAATGTGGCACACTCACTTCATTAATAGTAGGCATCGACTCATTTCAAGCGCTTCCAACAACTCTGAACATGTAACTTCACTGAACTCATCCCCAAGTGACAATGCAGCTTCACGTGCTTTCTGAGTAGCATCCTTAATGGTTTGCCATTCGAGACAGCTATTATGAACCACTCTAGCCTATAGCATAAGAATATAGGTAAGGCAAATATAAAAAATGAAATGGAAGCTTTTGAAGAAATATACACACTTGAGGTGTGTGAACTCCGAGCCATTTTGCAAACTCATAGCCTAGACGCTCTGACTGAGTCGCCATTCGCGAAGAAGCTATCTTAATCACTGCAGATGCTTCTTTTGGAAAGAGATCAGTGTCCTCAAGAGTGTTGAACAAAGCAAAGAAAACTACTCCCCCTGAATTGACAGTCATCTGCATCAAACCAAGAAGAGGATAAGGCAGAACATGTACAGATGATCAATAGATAGGATAACCGAACATAATTCAGTAGCTTCTTCATGCAAATGTCATGCTAGATTTTGTATAAATGATCAATCGACAGCCACAGAGATAATAAACAGTCTACAAAGACATAATGAACAGTTCTAATTTATTCAAACTTTCTTTGCTCCTTCCCCATCAAATTATATTGGAAGATACAACAGCAATCAATTTAAAGAACAATGCCAACGTACCTCCAGTGGTTTATTCATTTCATCTTCAGAATGCTCTGCACTGCTAGTATGTTCAGTGTGATGCAGTGATGAGAGGCCATCCCAGGAGAAATCACCTGATTCAATATCTAACATTGCAGCACTCCCGAGCCTTTCCCATAAATTCGGTTCTGAAGCTTGGTCAGGAAGCAATAAATCATCTGATTCACAGTCTAAGCCTCCCGAATCTTTAGCTTTGGAACTGTAGAAGGGAAAAAATCAAAATAATGCAACTGACATAAGTTACGTTAAAAGCATATAAAGAAATTTTCACTGTAGACCCAATCCCAGATTTAATACCTAAAACCGACCCACTTTAAATTTATTTATGAGAATCGACCCACTTTGAGTTAATTACGGTACAAATTAGTCGGGGTTGCCAACCCCGACTAATTAGTAGCCTAATTACAAGCAGGGTCAGGGAGAAGGGAAGGCTGCTAATTAGGCTACTAATTAGTTAGGGTTGGCAACCCCTACTAATTAGTATCGCAATTAACTCAAAGTGGGTCGATTCTCATAAATAACTTTAAAGTGGGTCGGTTTTAGGGATTAAATATGGGAATGGGTCGGTTTTAGGGATTAAATATGGGAATGGGTCTACAATGAAAATTCTTCAAAAGAAAAATATCATGACAGCAGCAGGAATCTATGGCTAAAGTGGAAAAACGTTCTACAAGATAAACACCAGTGCTTAATTATTTTATGCAAAACTCAAGTCATACAACCATTAAAATCTTGACTACTGGGCAATTTTCTTTATTAATAAAATTTAAGATAGATAACAGTATAAATAGGAACAGTAGCTTTAATTTGCAAGATAACAAGCATTTCAGGACGCCTTCTGTGCCCGAATGAACATTTTTTTCTGCTGAAATATTTGCCAACTACAACAGTCATGTTAGCATCAAATAGTGAAAGGTTCCTAGTTTGCGCTAGGAAAAACAAACTAAACTTAGTGGAGCAGGTCGGAAAACGACCCTAGGGGCTAAACCCCTATTGATCCTCCAAAGCAAAGAAGTATGGTAGAGAGATTAAGAGACAACTCTTTGACCATACACGTAGAGTGGGATGAGGTCGAAGTGTGACCCCTGAGGTCATAATACGGAAAAAAAAGGCTAAAAGTTTTTGAGCTAGCAAGTCAACAAGTGAACGCTACACCAAAGAACAGTAAAGATTGAGGGGGCAATTGTCCATATCAGAAAATTGCACCAACACTGTTAACTTTCACACGTAAAAAAGGTAATCCATGCATCCAAAGTTGGATGTTGTAGCACAGGCAAGAAAGAAGAGAAATCTATGGACTATGATTCATTCACGATAAGCAATACTCGGATAATGCAAAAATGATCACCAAGAAGATGTAAAAGTCCCCTCTGTGAGGTGAGGAAGGTGCACACAGCCAAACGAGGTCTTTTGCTTTTTTTTTCTCCAAGAGACTAATTTTGGCATGTCAGGCAATAACCCCGGTGATTACCTTCTTGTTTTGTGTGAATGTATCTATGTGAAACCGATTGGTTGCCCATCTTGTTGTGTGCATGTATCTATGTGAAAGCCATTGGTTGCCCATCTTGTTTTGTGTGCTTGACAGATCAAACCAGATAAGTCAGTGTGGCATCACTTTGCATCAGTAGGTATGTACACATTCCTTTCTAAATGAAGAACAGATTAGTTTATTACCTGTAGAACAGATTAGTTTAGTTTCCCTCCCTTCCTCCCTCGATCGACAAAACATTAATCACAAAGCCATTTCTGGAGGACTACTACTCTGTTTATGAAATCATGCCTACATATAAACAACACAAAATAACATTGACAAACTCAAAGGATAATAAATGAAGAGTAAAGGACTCCGGTTTGCAACCTACATTAGTGTAGGAATAAAATTATCACATGTAGGAACAGGGTGAGTTCTTTAATTTTCTCACATGGTTTAGCACAAACTGACAAGGTTTTTTTCATAAGGAACCAAAGAAGTAAACGTTTACGTAGCACCATCTTCAATCCATCACTCTGTTGTCCAGTGTTTGTCTGACATACAACCTTTTTATGGATACCTTTTAGGACACTTGTTGAAAACTTCTTCACTGTGTCCTTAAAATTATAACACAATTTATGCAAAGCATTCTTTGCACACTTGCACACAAGTTATAGCACATTTATATATTTCTTTGATATGCATGGTGCATAGTGGGATACAAATCTACTCCTCTATACTTAAAGGAAAATCCAAAGAACTAATGTTCACGCTACAGTAAAACAATCAGCTCTTCGTGCTTGAAGTATAGAGGAGTAGATATGATTTCTAATTTTAATCATACAATAATTAAATCTAATATATTAAAACTTAGAAGGAGGCAAGTTCAAAATGCAGTGCTTAAAAAAATAGGGGGTTGTGCTTTGCACGGGGTACACACTAGTTTTTATGTTAAATTGTAATATTTGGGGCTTGACACGTAAAGGATTTATTTCAATATCATAAACAAGATGCACTAAAAAGCTAGAAGGCGAGACATATACTTTTCATTCATTCAATTCGAGAACAAAATAGGAAAGAGCTGGTTGAAATAGTTTTGTAAGTCCAGCGCAGACATTAATCTGTGTAGGCTATTGGATTGTAGACACATAATTGCCGCGGATCAAGGGTAAATATAAAAAAAAGTCAAGGATCGAGGTAGTTAGAAAGTTAACAGAGGAAAGACCCTTATTTAAGCAAGCAGAATGGAGAAAACAAATTCACGTAGCAACCACAAGGAGTTTGATAAAAGGCTTTGTCGCGGCTGCCTATATAAATGCATACATATTATACTTCCATATACTTTTTTATGTCTTCCCACTGTATTCACAAGATAATGCTTATATTACTAGATGCAACTTTTCAACAGACAATTTTGCCTGCCGAATATTGAACGCTACAAGTTCATGCCAATAGATGCATTAATTTCCAATGTACAGCTTTGATGCTTTTCAACCACAAGAAAACAATTAGTTTGTGCATGGAAATCCACAATTCTATAAAACCAAGTTCACAAGAATCCACAATCGTTCACGGCAGTACTATATACCAATGTTATACTTCGACAAAAATACCTAACAGCTAAAGGAATAACATTTCCCTTCATCAAGAGTTGAGCATTACCTTCGATCATGGCAAGCTGTTGCAGTCAAGAACCCACATGGCATTTTCCCGAGTTTTGGCAGCCGGTGTGGAAAACCTGAAGGCCGATACTTCCCACTTCGTTTCCTCACCAAAGCTACCCAGTCCTCAAATCGCTGCGCTGTTACATCTCCCAACAGCAAAGAGACCACCTTCACAAGTCAAAGCTACCCAGTCCTCAAATCGCTGCGCTGTTACATCTCCCAACAGCAAAGAGACCACCTTCACAAGTCCACAGACAAACATAAGTTGTCTAAATATTCTCCCAACAGCAAAGAGACCACCTTCACAAGTCCACAGACAAACATAAGTTGTCTAAATATCAAGTGATATGAGAAAAAAGCAAAACAACCCCAAGAGAAAAAAAAATTACCCGAGCGGACAGGGAGGTTTCTTTGTCCCCTTCACTCTCCTGCAAGAATAAAATGATAATTCAGAAGCCTGTGATTTAGTATTATTTATACTTGTATAAATCTGTCAATGAAGTTTGTAAACTGATCTAATTAGGGCCTTGTGTTCTTGCTTACAGTAATGCGAAAGTGAAAAGAAAAACATTAAGATGAAGAGAACATGGTTTTCTAGAAAAAATTATGATTTTTGTGTATCAATCTCCTGTCGCGCCCTCTATTATGATTGTGATCAAGGTTTCATCATTGTTTTTTACCGTTAGTTTTATTACAGAGATTCAATGTGTCTTCTACGTTTGAAGTAGCAAAAAAGAATGATATATAGTAGAATTACATACTCGAGAAGAGGCGGTGTGCTTTTTGGCACCCTCAGTTTCCTGCAAAAACCATAACTTTGGTTAATCAAAAGAAGATAACTACAGTGAAGTTCAAGTAATAGAAAATGGCCCAACAGAAGAAATTTGAAGAATGACTTACTCGAGAAGAGACAATGATCTCTTTCTCTCTCTCAACTCCCTACAAAACCAAAATACGGATCTGAAATGAAATCTTGGATTCTGGGTATTCATCACAATCTCAATCTTTCATTTTTCACAAATGGGTTCTCACCAAAATCTCTTCTTATTTCATCCAGACAAGTGGGTTTTACATCAGAAAACTATAAATCCCAAATAAACAATTGAAGGAGATAGAAAATACCTTCTGGGTTATGATTATAGAAGGCCTCTTCCTCTTCTCCTGGGCTTGATCCTCTTGTTCCATCAGACAGATAGAGAGAGAGAGTTGGGTTTGGGACAGTGAGGGGACGCTTGGCACCTTTTTTCCGGGCAAAGGGGTCCGCGTCCCGCGCTCCCCCTCTCTCTCTCTCTCAGAAGAAGATGAAGATGAAGATGAAGATGAGGATGATGATGGTCACTTTACACACACGCTCTCTCTCTCTCTCTTCCTCCCCCTCTCTCTCTCTCTATCTATAGTTTGCACAGTCCAATGAAGTCAAATTAGAGCAAAAAAAGTAAAAAATTAGAGGGAAGTTAAGAACTTGGGCTAAATTACCATATTGGTAATGGAAGGAGTACCAAATCACCGTGTTATTGGTAATGGAAGGAGTACCAAATCACCATGCTGGTATTAAAAATTTCTTTGACGGTAATAAAGTATTTAAACCTGTACGATGAAATAAATAGATCCAAAAATAAATTTTTCCACCGTTTTTCAACTATAACTCATGTAATTTGTCAAATACGTTTAGGTGGCATATTTATGATGACGTGGCAAGTATAGTTAGCTTCATTTAATCCATTAATCGGAGGGATTTTTAAATTAGAGTAAAAGGAAATGTGGATTTTTTTTAAAATTTTGGGACTTATTTCCTTCTTTCTTTAAATTTGAGGTTCTTTATTGCTTGAACTTGAAGAATCCATGTTATCTATCAAAGGAGGACCTTAAATTTAATAGAAGAAGGAGAATAAGCCCCCAAATTTAAAAAAAAAATCCTTTTTTTACCCTAATTTGAAATTTTCCACCTCGAATGCTTTAAATGAGGCTAGCTACAGCTTTCACATCATTATAAATATGCTATATAGGCATCACGTGACATATCACATGAGTATTTTTCAAAAAAAGTTAGCCGATAAATTTATTTATAGACTTATTTGTCTCATCGCGAAAGTTTAAACACCTTGTTGTTGCCGCAAATAATTTTAATATGAAGTTGATCATTGAGTATTACTTTTAAAACTAATCTGGTAATTTAGCGACATCTTGTCTAAAAGAGTGAACATAAGAGGGGAGAGGGAGATAGAAAGATAAACTTTGATTGTTGATTCCTCGAGGACTTTTGCGAAAAGAACCCCTTTAGTGGCGCCCAATTGTAGATCCTCTATAGTTATATTTGTGTATAGACCTCTTTAAGTGGTTCTTTTTTTTATTCTTAAAATAGTAAAAAGATTTTGATGAGACATAAATAGACCCTATATCTATTGGCGAGTATGAACTCCCCCACCCCTCATTACTATTTTTGACTCATAAAAAGAGTTGAGAAAGTTTACTAAGAGGGTGTATTCGCACTTGGGCCAATACTATAGATGGTATATCCACACAAATAAAATTACAAGGGGACTATTCACTATTAGCCAATACTACAAGGATTCTATTCGCAATTAACCCTTTTTTAAAAGGGAATGAACGAAAGGTGTGTGATAAATTTACCTGATTTAGACCTCTATTTTTATAGGATTTGCTTCTCTCTCAAATTGGGGTGTAATTAGGGGTGTTAAATTGTATCAGTATCCGGGGAAATATCTTTAACTGTATCCGTTAGGATACGGATATGGTTGCTCAAACCTATAACCGATAGGATATGATTACGGATATGGTTTTGTAGTAAATTATCTGTATCTATATCTGAAATATCTGAATACATATTAGTCATACTCTTACGATAGTTTCGATTCTTAGATTATGGATTTGTGATTAATTTTGATGATCAAGATGTCTAATTCTAACTTTTTAATTATAATAAACATATTAACGAACTCTTTTGTATCACATGAACTGTGTTTTTCTCTATACTATCTAGTTTTCTCATATCCGTTTTGTATCTGCATGCATATCCGCTCATATATCCCCATATATATATGTAACCTTATTCGATTTTAGCGGATATGGTTATGAATTTTTCTTACCGAGGTATATCCGTATCCGTATCTGAGATGGGTAAGCGGATATGGATACGATAAGCATCATATCCAAACCGTATCCGGACCAAGTGCACCCCTAGGTGTAATAGAAGTGGAAAATTTTGGACCATCATCATATAAATTCAACGATCAAGAAATAATTTCCCTCCATTTTCTTTACTAAACCCTCAAATATGATATTATGTTTTACGTTCCCTTTCTTCCAATCCTCCTAACTTATTTATCATTCCTTTCTTTTCTTTTCAAATGACTTATTGCACTTAAATTCCCTATAGTTTCCTCAATGTTACACTTATAAACTCTCACTTATTTTTTGGCAGCATTTATATACTCTAAACTTTGTAAAACTTACCCCTATATACCCTCAGTTGTTTTGTTAGTGCTTATATACCCTAAAGTTATAATCCACTTTAATCAAACTAACAAATATGCAACTTGGTCTAAACAAACAACCATGAAGGAGAAATACTGCTACCAACATTTGTAGGAGGTGCCATTATTTGTGGACTAACCACGTATTAGTCATTCATGCAGGTAATCACGGGCATCGTCTATCGTTCATGAGTAATTCATATAACTAATAATTGGCATAACAACATGACTATCGATATGCTACAATCTTCCACATATGTGTGACAAACCATGGAGTGAGACTATTGATGGGAAGAAATTAGTGTGTGGTTTAGGAGAGGTAAGGATTATTCTGGGTCCTTAATCTCCTCTGATGGCTAATTGCTTTGAAGAGTATGTTCAAATGTAATTCCCTGCATAAAATTATAGAGGTTAGAGGATCTAGAATTTATTTCTTCTGACGTGCCCTCTGATACTTAAATTAGTAATTAGTCTGATAATCTAAATAGAAAAGCAGAATATAGTATTTAGGGCTTTATTGTGCGTACCTTAGAATAGAGAAGATGAGCTATTTATAGCAATTTTGTGAGGGGATTTTGGCAATCTAACTGACTAATTGATCTGACACTGCATCGACACTTTGCACGTGCCCATCGTTGTTTTGTCACAGGTGAGGAGCTATACCCGTTGAATTTAATATGATGGTGTTGATGTCAAAAGTTAAGTACTGGGATTTAGAACAAATTATGGAGAGCTTAGGGTCTCTTATTTTCCTTTGATGGCTGATTGTCGGGCAAAAAGATAATTCTGCACATATGCAATATGTTAGAGGATTTGGAGTTAGGCTCTCTAGTGATCCCTCTGACGGTCAAGTTAGTAGCGGACTGAAGTGGATGAAAATAGAATGAGTTTTAACTCTCCTAGGGTGCCAAAAATTGGATATGTTTGGGCAGTGGGGAATGTGTCTATTAATACCGAACTGACGTGGGCATTTGCGTAACTTTGGCTGAGTCCATGCAACCGACTTAGTCAGCTGGTATTTTATAGGCGTCGACAACGGGTGATCTAAGTCATCTTTATATGTAATATGATAGTGATAGAGAGTTATGGCGCTGGCATGGTCCTATAAGTCATTATGACTCCGGTGGAGGTACAATGATGGCTCTGACCGTGTATTTAATATGATAGTGATTGGCTATCGTTGCTAGTTTTGAGACGGAGCAACTTTCACCTCAGCTCTTTGAGAGAGGCTGAGTAAGGGCACCTTTCGACTCAACCATTATGTGTGAGGATGTCTCCTGAGTTGATCGTTGTCAGAGAGTCCGAGTGAGGATGCCTTTCAAATCGGCCTTTGTGTCGGCGTACTGACACACACGTCACTTTCTAGAGTGGAATTAACATTTGATAATTTCTGTGATATCTATTCCTCTATAATAATGGGATGATCTAAGATTCACTATTCATGATATAGTAAAATGCTATAGTAAATTACTACAATATTTAATGTAGCACAGATAGGAGGATGCAAGCTTCAGTATTCATGATGCAATAAATTACTGTAGTAGTATTACTGTAGCACAGGCGGGAACTATAGCGGTTAAAAACATTACTGTAGCATTATGACTGTAGCTCAGGCGAGATATTGTACCATTTAAAAAATGTTACTGTAGTACTTACAAAAACTATATTTATATACAGAATTACTGTAGCGGAATTAAAAAAATGGTGGTCGTGCTTTGCACGGGGTGCACACTAGTAAAAGATAGTGACAGAATGACGGGAATGTGGGCATTGTTCGAGGAGTTATTATGATGCCTAGTCATGCATTAAATTGCAATGACGATTACGTGGCGGAGTATGGGCGTCGAGCACTTTTACATTAAATGTGAACACGATTAACAAGATCACTGGTTATTCCTTGCTTCAGCCTTTCCCCTACTGAATCCGACCTGAGGATGCCTTTTGACTTGACCAAGGCTCAATTGGTAGATCTCAACTTGAAGACGTCTTTCATCTCGGACTTGGGTCACGCAAATAAGTTGGCCAGCTCACAGCTTAGACTCGGGTTGAACATATTAGCCACATGTTTCGTCTTATTAAGTCTGCCACGTGGTTAGTATAAGGACATAGTAATTTTTAGAGCATAACAAAGACATAGCTACTAAAATCTATAAACCTTCACATCAATTTGTTGGTCTCTTTGTTTTGATGATGTTTAACAAACAATTTACCACTAATGTTTTAGTGTTTGTATTTATCTATTTATTATAGACAAACAACATGTTGGAGATTGGATGGAATTGCGTCATAACGATCATATAAAATAGAGGTTGGCGGAAATAGTGGAGTGAAGCTACGCAATTCAAGTCAAAGATTTAAGTTCAAGCTTCATCCGCAAGTTTACCAAGAAGAGCTTATTGAAGATCAAGATCTTAGCTTGAGTAATTTAGTTTAGATTTTATATTATGTGTGTTAGTACTTTAAGCTCAATCATATATACACAGATTTTATTGGTTTATATATATATATACACACACACACACACACACACACACACACACACACACACACACACACACATCTTGGTTTTTGGTTTTATCCACAAACAAAGTTTTTACAAACAAATTCCAAAAATTATTTATACATGTTCGTTTTCTATGTGGATATGTTGTTTTGGTTTAATTTCATAAATATGAAACAAATATATATTCATATACATACTCATATGTTTCATATTCTATTGTATTTGTGAAAATATTGTATTCATTGTTTATAAACTTCATAACAATAGTTTATATCTTTCTTTAAGTCTATAAAATCGGTTTGTAGAGTTTCAAAACATGGTTTATGTCCAATGTCAAAAACAAGTATTTTTTATTTACATGTTTTGGACTATTTTATAAAATGAGGAGATTTCTCATTTGGGAGATGCTTTTTGAAAACCAGTTTTTTGTAGCATGTGTATTATCATGTCTACAATCATTTCCAAAGTTTTATAATTTTTTGAATTTATTTGATATTTTTAAACATGGTTTTAAAATCAGAAAACTATTTCAAATCTGTCAATTTCTAGTATCAGTTTGCGGTCGATCGTCACGGTCGATCGCCTTGAGTCCAGAGACTCGGTATGTTTTTCAGTGGCTCACGATCGACTGTGACGGTCAACCGGATGCAGTCCAGAGAGTCTCGCGGTCGACCGGATGATGTCTAGAGCCCAGAATGAGTTTCTGGAGGTACTCGCGGTCGACCGCGTAAATCTCATGGTCGACCGCCGAACTATCTGTTAGATTCTAACGGCTAGTTCCAGCTTAGTTTTTCTAAGGGCTTTTGTATAATTTCAGTGCGGTTTTTGCTGAAGTTTTGAGTGGGTATAAATACCCCATTGCATTCAATTCTCCCACTAACAATGAGAGTGTTTTAAACAAGTTTAAGAAAGTTTTAACAAGGGTTTTAGTTTTGTTTAAAGTTAGTTTAAAAAGCTTTTAAGCAATTGAGAGTTTAATTTTGTGAAATCAATTTCACAAGAGCTAGAAGAGATCATCACTTGGTGTTTGAGTTTCAAATCATCTCTCTCTCTCACTCACTCTTGTCATTTATTGGAAAAGTTTTCTAAACTCAATTTAGCTTTATATTTTATATTGTTTGATTATCATTTTATTAAGCTAGTGTTCATATTGTTTTATTTATTGTTTGCACACACCCACTTGAGCTTATTGTATTTTCATATATAGTATAATTGGGTTGGTGAGAATTGTAACAATTCTGTGTGAGCCTACATTGTGTTCTCATCCATATTAGAGAACAATCATTTATTGTATTGTGATTATTGTGAGATTCACTTTGTATTATACTAGTACACCGAGAGGAGTGTGTGGTGAGAGACGGAGTCACTTCCAAGAGAAGTGGGGTCGGTAGTAAAGCCTAGAGAGAGGTGGCAATTCCGAGCACTTGAGGAAGAACACGGGCTAGAGACCAACACTTAGAGGGTGTGGAGTATAGTTACATTGTGAGATTGTGAACGTTGATCGGTGAGCATTAAAAACCGGTATTATGTAGTGTAAACGTTATTCGGGTGAGCATAGAAAACCCGGTTGTGATAGTTGATTTCTCCCCGGGAGTGGGGAGCGGAGACGTAGGATGGAAGGTCCGAACTCCGTGATCATATCGTGTGTTTGAGTTTGCATTGCCACACTTCTCTTGTGTTTATACTTCTTATCGCCTTTGCCCATTGCTCATTATTTATATCATCCACTATCTTGTTTATTTT
This sequence comes from Asparagus officinalis, assembly GCF_001876935.1. Classification (NCBI taxonomy): domain Eukaryota; kingdom Viridiplantae; phylum Streptophyta; class Magnoliopsida; order Asparagales; family Asparagaceae; genus Asparagus; species Asparagus officinalis. Next base: position 46,973,220 of record NC_033800.1, read on the forward strand.
GTTTATCCTTATGTATATCGTTTATCCTAGCTCATATATCTCATAGTATATCTCATTGCTAGGATATTTCCCTTTGTTCATATTGCTTATTCTTTCTTATAACATATTGTATATCTATCTTATAAGAATAATTTATTAATAATTTTTAATTGGTATAAAATCTGATTAGATTAGCATAAGACCCTAATCCCCCCTCCCCCCCCCTCTAGGGTCTAACAGTTGGTATCAGAGCTTGGTGTTCTTTGATTTAAGGTCTAATCACCTTGAGTTAAAGACCCAAGTTATCTTTTTGTGCTAATCTTGTTTAGATTTTATTTGTCTTACTTGCACATATATATATTTATCATGGACATGAATTGTGCACCTTTGTTTGGCTATGAATCAAATGTTACTCCTAAATTCATTAATTTTTCCTATGCACAATGGGCTTCTAGATTTAAACTATTTGTGTAATCTAAAAATATTAATTTATGGGGAATTATTAATAATGCTTATATTGTACCCACTATGGAAAAATCCAAGTGGAGTAAAAATGACAAAAAATTGTTTACCATGAATATGATTGTGTTAGAATATATGCTTAATGCACTTGATTCTTCTATTTCTAACAAGCTTGCTCATTTTGATAGTGCTTACAAATTGTGGATATTCATAGTAGCACATCATGGTAACTTGGAGGAGATCCAAAGGATTCTGGCGGATTCTTCCTCAAGCAATATTGGAGCTTCATCATGCACACGACCACTAGGCGTTAGCCCTAGTATGGTATGTAATTCCGAACCCGATAATAATTTATCTAGTGATGAACTTGCTTGTGTTAGTAAAAAATTATTGCATACCTATAACAAATTACATAAAGATTTTATAGATTTAAAAAGCAAGCATGTTAATTTAGAATCCGATCATGAGGAGCTAGTGTCCAAATTTGATGTCATTGTAAAAGAAAATACTATGCTTAAAGAAAACAATAACTTGTTAAATTTAGAAAATAAAAAATTAACCTCATCCATTTCTAGCTTATCTCATGCTAAGAATAATGTCATACTAGAAGTAGAGAATATTAGAAATGAGTTTAATTCTTTTAGAAATGATCATATATGTTCTACTTCTAATGTTAATGCATATGTGCCTAATAATGAGTTGAATGATGTTAAAAATTATATTACCTCTTTAGATTCAACTCTTAATTCATGCATTATTAATCATAAGAAACTTGTGGATATGTGTGCGAAGTCTAATACAAAATCATCCACTCATTATGCACACATATATAACAAAGTTTATAAGTGCTCCATTTGTGATCGTAAAGGCCATTTATCTAAATTTTGCTATGATGCACACAAATATAAGAATGCTAAAGCTCATTGTGCATCTCATCAAGTTTTTTCATCACATACACACATGCACACACTCATAAAGTTCATCATAAGCATGCTCATGTGTTTAAATGTGATCTTTGTGGACGTTTTGGCCATTTGGTAAAATTTTGCTATGATTTAAAAAAGACTTCACATTTACCAAATGATTTTAAAAGACCATTAAAGTTTAAGTGTAATCATTGTGGTAGATTTGGTCATTTGACCAAGTTTTATTTTGATTTGAAGAGAGTTTCCTATTTGTAAAATAATTTTAAAGAACAATCTATTTTTGCAAATGAGTCTCGTGCACAACCGTTTGGTCAACATAAGCAAATATTTCTATTCCATTGTACTTATTGCAATCGGAAGGGTCATTTGAGTAATTTTGTTATGACCGTATCCGTGCACCACATGCACCCAAGAGGGTTCATAACCCTATGGCTTTGAGCTTAAATGATAAGGTCATGTCCCTAAACCCTTTGGTACCAAGAATACTTGGGTACCAAAACATGTTTGATTTTTTTTAACCAAGAATTTTAATGTTTTTATTTTTTTGTCTTGGTTTTGAAAAATGTTTTTGAAATTTTTTATATGAAAATAACTTTTTTTGATCAATTCTTTTGTTTTTATGATTATTACTTTTGATTTTGATGAGAGGTTTGTGTTTATATAACCCTCCGAATTTATTAGGTGTTTATTTCCCAAATCGTGTTTACCGGGTGCTAAAATGTTTGTATGGATTGAAACAAACAAGCTTAAGAGCTTGATATATTTTTCTCTCTTACCTTATATGGTTTATTTTTATGGATTTCATTTGATTTATGATCTCATTTGAGTGATTTGCTTTTATTTAAAAACTTTTTTCATGATACTCATGTTCTTCTTTCTTTTGATTTCATAAATCTATTTTTATATATGATTTTTAGGCTCGTGTTGAGACACACTATTTTATAATAACATATCATTATGTGTCATCATTGTATTTTTTGTATGTAAGTGATGTTTAGCATATATTTTATCTATGCTTGCTCACATATATTTGCCTTGATCTTTATTGTACATATTCCATAAGGCATTTTGATAGGGGGGGGCAATCCCTATTTTTGTTTTATACTCACCCATGCTTATTTGTAGGGGGGGCTTTCGCTCTCTTCATACTTTATGGTTTTCTCCTTTTTTAATGTTGTCAAAGGGGGAGAAATATTATTAGTATAGCCTTTCTTGTTTATATGCATGATATACTATATTTTGTATATTCATTTCCTTTCATGCATATATCCTTTTTGTAAATTATTTATCATCATCAAAAAGGAGAAGATTGTTGGCCTCTTTGTTTTAATGATATTTAACAAACAATTTACCACTAATGTTATTTATCTAGTGTTTGTGTTTATCGATTTATTATAGACAAACAACATGTTGGAGATTGGATGAAATTGCGTCATAACAATCATATAAAATAGAGGTTGGCGGAAATAGTGGAGTGAAGCTACGCAATTCAAGTTAAAGATTTAATTTCAAGCTTCATCCGCAAGTTTACCAAGAAGAGCTTATTGAAGATCAAGATCTTAGCTTGAGTAATTTAGTTTAGATTTTATATTATGTGTGTTAGTACTTTAAGCTCAATCATATATACACACCTTCTTCTCTTCAGGTAAGATGCTCAAACAAATTAATCATACTTTCATCACACTTGTACCAAAATCAAAAGAAGCCACATCCATTCATGAGTATAGACCTATCTCTTGCTGTAATGTTATCTACAAAATTATTACTAAGATCCTGAGTAATAGGCTTAAATTGATGGGTGATTTGATTTCTAAGAATCAACAAGCTTTTCTCAAAGGGAGACATATTGGTGATTGTTCTTTACTAGCTCATGAACTGCTTAGGGATTTCAATAAGAAACATGGAAAAAGAGCTTGTCTGAAGATTGATCTGCACAAAGCATTTGATAGTATCAACAGAGAATTTGTTTATTATATCATGCATCGGATGGGTTTTCCAGTTAAATGGATTGAATGGATCAAAGAATGCATCTCTACTCCTTCTTTCTCTGTCCTTCTGAATGGCTCCTCCACTGGTTTTTTCCAAAGTAATAGAGGTATAAGACAGGGAGATCCTCTATCTCCATATATCTTTGTTTTAGTTATGGAATTCTGGTCAATTGGCATGGAACTTGCTACTATTTCAAGAAATATTCAAAGTTTCCATAAGCATCAGGATCTTCAAATCTCTCATATTTTATTTGCGGATGACATGTTGGTTTTTTGTAGAGCAAATAAAAAGTCTTTTGAAGGTATTAACAATTTGCTATCATCTATGGAATTGATTACTGGATTGAAAATAAATAGGAGCAAAAGTAAAATTTTCTTCAGTAAAGGATGCATTAACAAAGGTAAATTAAGCTCTATTGTGGGAATTTCAAGAGGAAAATTGCCTATGAAATACTTGGGATTACCTTTATCTGTTAACTATCCAAAATCGAAAGATTTTCTCCCCTTAGTTGACAAAATCAGAAGTAGAATTGAAGGATGGATGACAACAACCTTATCATTTGCTGGGAAAGTTGAGCTAATAAAATCAATCCTATATAGTACCTCTGCCTACTGGTTTTTTGTATTTAACTTCCCTCAATCAGTTGTTAAAAATCTGGAATCTATATTTGCAAATTTCTTGTGGAATGGAAAGCTTCATGCTATTAACTGGAAAGATATCTGTCGACCAAAAAAAGAAGGTGGATTTGGACTGAGAAAAATTGATGATTTATGTCAAGTTGCGGCATTAAAGTTGATATGGAGATTACTTACTTCTACTGATTCACTCTGGGCAAACTGGATGCATAGCAGATATATTAAAGGAGAAAATTTTTGGAATGCTACTGCTAATATTCTGGACTCTGGTACTTGGAAGCATTTATCACATACAAAAAGTATAGCTCTGGAATGCATTAGAAAATCCATAGGCAATGGTGAATCAACTTCTATATGGTTTGATCCTTGGATTCATGAAGGAAGAGTTGTTGATCAAATACATTCTCTAGCACCTCAACAAACTGGAACTAGCAATTGGACAGTATCTCGCCTTATTCATAACTCCCAATGGAACATTAGAATTCCTTGCTTAATTCCCCTGCTACCTTCTATTGCTAACATATCTATTACAGGTCAAAAGGATTGCTGGAAATGGTTGCCTAATGGTAACGGAATATTTACTTTTTATTCAGCTTGGAATCACATACGAAACTCTGGGGATATATTTGAACTCTACAATGTGGTATGGTTTCCTTCTTCAAATCCAAGAATGTCTTATTGTTTGCTCAAAGCTATATATAACAGATTGCCAACCAGAGACAGACTATTTAATTTTGGAATCCCAACTTCGGAAATCTGTGTACTCTGCAATATAGAGAAGGAATCTAGAGATCACCTTTATTTCCATTGCCAATTCTCGGGTTTTATCTGGAAACTTTGCAAGCTTAAACTGCAGTTGAGCGACATAGATGTCAAAGACCTGAACACTGAAGCTCAAAACATCCAAAGTAAATTCAAGTTGAAAGATAAATCTTACATTTTGGCAAGATTAGCGCTGAATTCTACTGTCTGGCATGTGTGGCAGGAAAGGAACAGAAGGATTTTTCAGAATCAAAAATTGCACAAGATCTTGGTTTTCAGGAGAATATATGAAGACATAAATATTTTGCTAAGAACGTGCACCTGGAAGGCTGGAAATCCTAAGATTCTATCGAACTGGGGTTTTGACAAAATGTGAAAATTTGTTCTTTGTAGAGTTTAGTTCTTTTATTTTTTTTGATAGTACTGTAGTTGCATTTTTTGGCTTTGGGTCAATCTGGAATTTTTACCAGGTTCTCTATAGTATAGGGTGACGGCCATGGTCCTCTCCCCTCTCTATAGTTTCCTTGGTTTTTATTTTCAGAGTAGCCTAGCCATTCTTGTAATTAATGTACTAGTGTTTCGGTTTTAATGAAATTTTACTTATCTTTCAAATATATATATATATATATATATATATATATATATATATATATATATATATATATATAGAGAGAGAGAGAGAGAGAGAGAGAGAGAGAGAGAGAGACACACACACACACACACATATTGGTTTTTTGTTTTATCCCCAAATAAAGTTTTTACAAACAAATTCCAAAAATTATTTATATATGTTCGTTTTCTATGTGGATAAGTTGTTTTGGTTTAATTTCATAGATATAAAACAAATATATATTCATATACATACTCATATGTTTCATATTCTATTGTATTTGTGAAAATAATATATTCATTGTTTATAAACTTCATAATAATAGTTTATATCTTTCTTTAAGTCTATAAAATCGGTTTGTAGAGTTTCAAAACATGGTTTATGTCTAATGTCAAAAACAAGTGTTTTTTCATTTACATGTTTTGGACTATTTAATAAAATGAGGAGATTTCTCATTTGGGAGATGCTTGTTGAAAACTAGTTTTTTGTAGCATGTCTATTATCATGTCTACAATCATTTCAAAAGTTTTACAATTTTCTGAATTTATTTGATATTTTTATACAGGGCTTTAAAATCAGAAAACTGATTCAAACCTGTCAATTTCTAGTATCAGTTTGCGGTCGACTGCCACGGTCGACCGTCTTGAGTCCAGAGACTCAGTATGTTTTTCAGTGGCTCACGCTCGACTGTGGAGGTCGACCGGATGTAGTCCAGAGAGTCTCGCGGTCGACCGTCTCGGTCGACCGGATGATGTCTAGAGCCCAGAATGAGTTTCTGGAGGTGCTCACGGTCGACCGCACAAATCTCACGGTCGACCGCCGAACTATCTGTTAGATTCTAACGGCTAGTTCCAGCTTAGTTTTTCTGAGGGCTTTTGTATCATTTCAGTGGGGTTTTTGCTAAAGTTTTGAGTGGGTATAAATACCCCCATTGCATTCAATTCTCCTACTAACAATGAGAGTGTTTTAAACAAGTTTAAGAAAGTTTTAACAAGGGTTTTAGTTTTGTTTAAAGTTAGTTTAAAAAGCTTTTAAGCAATTGAGAGTTTAATTTTGTGAAATCAATTTCATAAGAGCTAGAAGAAATCATCACTTGTGTTTGGGTCAAAAGTTGATGTTTTCATTGTCATCGAATTTATTATAACTTTGGTCATTACAATAAACTCAAATGAAAAGAAAAGTTGATCTTTTTATAAGATCTCCTTTATACAATGAAAATAAAGATTACAACTCTTGTCAAACAGCGCAACAGATGTTTATCACCTGCTGCTTGCGTGAGAACTTTACCTGTGCCGGGGACGTTAATATCCGTGGACCACCGCGGATCAGATCCGGTTAGCCGAAGTTGGATGATCAATGCTCTCACTTCACAAAGGAAGTAATTGCAGTAGCGGTGATTTTGACTAAGCAAAACCACGGCTCTTCTCGGGGTTTAAGACCAAGCTTAAATCTGGAGGAATAGGGGACGGGTCTCAAATCTCTCGAACTCCACTCTTTATGCACAGGAGATCACCGAGATCTGCTAACCCTTGCTAAAATTCGTGGCTATGCACTCGAGAAACCAACAGCACCTCGCCCTCTTGATGTCCCCCCCCTAAAATGAACACTTGAACTCTTATTTATAGGCTTGGTTGATGGTTTCTTCATATCAAAACGAGGGATCCCCTCTATCTTCAGTTAACAACAACATAACTACTGTATCAGATTAGTTGGAATGCCCAATTCCGAAAGAATCCATAAAAGAACCGAAAAACCGAATTTTGGCCGAACAGTTACCCGTGGCTCGGCCCTGGCCGAGCCACCAAATGGTGGCACTGGTCTGGCCGGGTCGCTTTGGCGCGACTCGGTCGCCAGGGGCTTTATCTGTTTTTCGGGTTTTGACTTGTTCCGTCGTTACGCGTATTTCGTCGTTTCGTTGATCTGTACGCTGTTTTGGTGGCCGATGAGCGTGTGGGGCCACTTGGCTTGTCGATTTGGTGGCTGGTGAGTACACGGGCTACTTGGAGGTGGCCGGTGAGTGCATAGGCTATTCGGTTCGCCGTTTCGCTTCATGTGTTCATCGGCATCGGATAATCCTCTTAGACTTAGATAATGGCGTTCATTACCTTCTCTCTGTCTCGAGCTGTGTGTGGATACCCATAGGCATTTTTAGACGCCTACAACTTGGTGTTTGAGCTTCAAATCATCTCTCTCAGTCTTGTCATTTATTGGAGAAGTTTTCTAAACTCAATTTAGCTTTATATTTTGTTTAATTATCATTTTATTAAGCTAGTGTTCATATTGAGTTTAGTTGATTTTATTTCACTCATTGTTTACACACACCCACTTGAGCTTATTGTATTTTCATATATAGTATAATTGGGTTGGTGATAATTGTAACAATTCTGTGTGAGCCTACATTGTGTTTTTATCCATATTAGAGAACAATCATTTATTGTATTGTGATTATTGTGAGATTCACTTTGTATTACACTAGTACATCGAGAGGAGTGTGTGGTGAGAGACGGAGTCGCTTCCAAGAGGAGTGGGGTCGGTAGTAAAGCCTAGAGAGAGGTGACAATTCCGAGTACTTGAGGAAGGACAGACCAACACTTAGAAGGTGTGGAGTGTAGTTACATTGTGAGATTGTGAACGTTGATCGGTGAGCGTTGAAAACCGGTATTGTGTGGTGTAAGCGTTATTCGGGTGAGCGTAGAAAACCCGGTTGTGATAGTAGATTTCTCCCCGGTAGTGGGGAGCGGAGACGTAGGATGGAAGGTCCGAACTCCGTGATTATATCGTGTGTTTGAGTTTGCATTGGCACACTTCTCTTGTGTTTATATTTCTTATTGCCTTTGTCCATTGCTCATTATTTATATCATCCACTATCTTGTTTATTTTGTTTACCCTTGTGTATATCATTTATCCTTGCTCTTATATCTCATAGTATATCTTATTGCTAGGATATTTTCCTTTGTTCACTTTGCTTATTCTTTCTTATAATATATTGTATATCTATCTTGCAAGAATAATTTATTAATAAGCTTTAATTGGCATAAAATCGGATTAGATTAGCATAACACCCTAATCACCCCCTCTCTAGGGTCTAACACTATTATGTACGGGCTTCATCACATATGAGCTAACAAAACATTATGGTGGCGTATCTATACTCAATTAGTCTTGGTACATGGTCTTTCACATTGGACTCGCTCTTTCTTGAACATAATGTTGGCTCTAACATCATTTCCCCCCTCCTTAATTAAGGCCGATATGGAAATCAGTGAGTCTTAAAACAAAGTTTGAAAAGAATATTAAACTATAGATATTGATCATACTTTCCATTTATTTTATCATTTTTCCTTAGTATTTCCAATATGGAATTATATTTGCTTAATTATAAAATTCTGCTAGGAAGGTTGAAGATAAAAAATCTAAGCTTTGTAAGTAAATTGATTGAATATGACTCCAAGAAGCTAAGGGCGGGCTTGACAACCACAAAGTAACTACAAACTAAAATCTAAGAAGAATTTATTTCTTGAAAAAGCTTTTAAGAAAAGATCTAGAGATTTCAGCGGAAGTTTTGAAATAGTGATTAAAATAATTCTAAACTTCTTTTTATCTAATTAATATCGAGATCATGATAAATGTTCCGCCTTTGTTATATTATGTTATCCAATGAAAATAACCTTATATTTTCTAAAAGCTATGAAATCCATTTTCAAGCTTACGAATATAGGTTGGAAAGATTTTAATTTTAAATATAGAAAGGGTTGTTGAAGAATTAATGAATTGATTGATTAATTGAAGTTAATGTTGAAATAAAGCTTTCTTAATATATATGTTTTTTCATTTTTTATTTTTTTTTTCTAAATAAAGCTTTCTTAATATATATGTTTTTTTATTTTTTATTTTTTTCTGAACAAGGTAGGATTAAGGAACTTTTCCCCCATCGTGAGAGTTATATTAGAACCTCCTAATCATCCAAATCACCCGCGATAGGTAGTTTTATTTGTTTCATATAATAATAATTATCTTTCTTTTTGTTCTTTGGGAATGATGTAGGGACCATGAGGATTAGATTGATGATTTAATATTCTTTTAGTTCATGATTAGACTAAAGTCAAATTATATATTCAGACTTCCTTTCTAGTTTTCGCCGACCAATTCCTCCTCTGGTCATCACTTTCGTCCGTAGAATATTTTACACTTCTTCGTTTTTTCCTCCTTTTTGTTCTTTTTCTTTTTCTAATAACTGGGACTGATACAAGCACATTTTAAATAACCTATTTCACGTACGTTATTAGTTAAACTTTACTAATTTGTCAAGTGACACCAATCTGTAACATTACGTCGAAGCATTTTGTTTCATCACCTTTCATTAAACTTCATAAGAGTCTCATTTTGCTTTGTGATATACCTGATTTAATAGTCCCATATCCGGAATTAAGAGAGGGGATAACTATCCATTTCTTCTAGTGAATATATTTAGCCAAACAACAAGTTGTACTTCCTGAATCCCAAGATTTATATCGCGCAAGCGGGCTCAGGGCATGATGTTGTTTGATTTTGCTTCATTACTAATAAGTATTTATTCAGTTTGCTCCATTATATTCAATTCATTTAGTATTGAAAGCACAATAACATTGAAAGAGGAGGGCTATATTCCAGTAGTCTATTGAGAAAATGCACAATAAGATTGGTCTACTATATTCTAACTGCTAGAACATTATATAAGGATTTGGATCCTCTCCACTACAAAAAAGTAGTGGAGAGACCACTACTTTTAATATCAAGCGTTGATTATTTAGTAGGCGGTTATGATACAATCTAAATCTAACACTTACCATACCCCCGTGTATTGCACTCATTCCTAATTTACACTAAAAGAAAAAATTATAACCATCAACTAGATAATCAATGGCTGTGATTATGTAGTGGTCCCTCCACTATTTTTTTTGTAGTGGAGAGGATCCGAATCCATTATATAATTCTAACCTTCAATTCTCTTCACAACTATGTCATTTTTGTATAGTAGAAAGAATTCTAAAATAGATTGTCTTTGTCAAATACAGAAGTTTGGACCGAGATTGATCCTTGTCCGGTTTTGACTGGCTCTACGTTTGGCAAAACTTGGCTAGTATTTACTCAATTTTCGCTTTTGTTACAAAGTGGTTCTTAAACAAATTCTTTTTTGGAACCACCCTCTTCTTGATTTAATTCTAGTTTAGGATAAACTGTTGGATAGCAGGTTCCTAATCTGTTTTGGTAACAGGTTATTAGGATTTCTAATTTATTTTGGTAATAGGTTATTGGGATTCCTAATCTGTTTTGGTAACATGTTATTAGGATTCCTAATCTATTTTGATTTTGGTTTTATAATTCCTAGTATATTTTTGGTTTTAGGATTTCTATATATATGGAATGGTTTAGAAGAGATTATATTAGAGAAAATTAAAGAGAGAGAGAGAGAGAGAGAGAGAGAGAGAGAGAGAGAGAGAGAGAGGGAGAGGGAGAGAGAGAGAGAGAAGTCTTTTGAGCATATTGAGAGAGAGATATTGTGAGGGAGTTGAGATCTTTGGTTAGAATTATATTTGAGTGATTGTGTGAGTTGTAACCCGTTGTATTTCTCCTTCATATAGGGGGTGTTTGTTTGCATGCAAGTGAAAGATGAAAGTGAGAAAATTACTTTCATTTAACAATTAAGGTGTTTGTTTTCATGTAAGTGGTTATGAAAGTGAGATGCAAGAAAGTTGCCACATAAGATTTAATGTAATTTTGACTTCCCCTAAAAAAGTGGTGAAGTCACATAAAAGTGACAAAGTATTTCACTTGCGTGCTGACATGAATGTAAAAGTCATTTGTAAAAAAAAGTAACTTACATATTTTAAATTCACTTTCAGATTGCCAAACACCCCTATAGTGAAATCTTCCCATCCTTTCCCCATAGACGTAGGCAATTTTCCGAACCATGTAAATTCTCTGTGTTGGTTTGATTTGTGTCATATTTTTGGTGATTGCACTCGTGTTTGATTTAGTTTTTTCTCTCATTGCTCGCCGACTCGTTTGGTTTATTAGCACGCTTCCACACGACGTGCAACAATTGGTATCAAAGCTCCAAATTTGAGATCTAGGGTTTTGGTATTGGATGGAGGAAGATTCATTATGGAAGCTTGGTTATTGGAGTTCTAGGCTTCGGTGAGATAGCATTATGGAGTTGTCGTTGGAGATCTTGCTTTCCTCGTGTGGTTAGGAGATCATGCTGAAATTCTATCTAAGGTTCAGTTGGGTAATTTCTCAATTTCTATCAAATTTTGAATCTTTCTTTAAAAATTGGAGTGGTTTGCAATGATAGAATATGTTAGTGAACACAGCAAGACGAGGGCGAGTATAATTTAGGTTGGATTTCAAAATACTAAGATTAGTGTGGTGAAGTATGATGGCAAAATCAATTTTGGTTTGTGGATGAGCGACGTACATGACACTCTCAATGCTTAAAATTTGGAAGAGACCATCATGGTTTATGAGAGGCCACCGAAATACGATGAGGCGATATGAGACAAGATGAATAAGAATGCTTATGGGGTGATCAGGTCTTGTTTGGAACAAGAGCTGAAATACGATGTGATTGGGGTGACGTCTGCGATGAAGATGTGGAAGATTTTTAACAACAAGTACCTTATGAATAGTGTTGAGAATCGGTTGTACTTGATACGAAGATTATTCAGATTCTAGATGTCCAGGGGCACCTCACTAGCGGCTCATGTGAACAACTATACAAAGTTGTTGTCGGACTTGGCGAACGTGGATGAGAAGATAATGAACGAGTACAAGGCGATTATCATGTTAGGCTCCTTACCCGATGAGGAGTATGATACCTTCGTGCTTACTTTGTTGAATGTGAGATCTTCTATCACCTACGGTGAAGTGACTAATGTATTAACAAACTACAATTTGAGGAGGAAGCACAAAAATACTTCCCACGCTAGTACTTCAGGAGAAGCCTTGTCAACGAGAGGTAGAAGCCCATATTCGAGAGGTGATAATAGGAACAGGTCAAAGTCAATGGGCCACCACCAATTAGCGAAAAACCAATGTGCGTTCTACAAGGAACAATGACATTAGAAGAGAGACTGTCCCCAAAACTCAAGAAGAAGGAGAATAGCAAGAAGAATGACTCGAAGGCAAATGAAGTGAATGTTGCGAAAGTCAATGATTCTGATGATTCGTGTTTTCTCTATTGATTACTCCAGATGTGAACCATGTGGATGCATCTGATTAGATGTTTGATTCTGATGCTACTTATCATGTGACTCCCTGGTGAGATTGGTTTGCATCGTTCGAGAAACTCGATGGGGGCGTGATAGTCATGGAAATGATCAATCTTGTGGCATTTGGGGGTAGGTATCGTTAGGATTCGGATACACGATGGAGTAGTTTGTGAATTGAATGAAGTGAGTGTTTTCGCCAAAAGTCGTTTTCATTATCGATTCCATTAAAACTTCAATTTTTTACAGTGAATTACAATGAAAAATAAGAAAATTATAACTTTTTTGAAAAATAACACAAAAATCGTTTATCGACTTCTGCTTTGTAGGACTTTGCCTGTGCCGTGAGTGCTTTGGCTCGTGGACCACCAAATCACAGATTATGAAGGCTTTAGGGATTCTTTCTTCGTTTATCGAAGTAAGAATTTGAAGCGAATATCTTATCGATGTAAGATGTTCACTCTTCCAAAGATCAAGTCAGAGCTTAGATCTTTAGGAATCACTAAAAGATTTAAAAGCGTTTGTGAGGAATGAAAACTCTCTCTCTTGCTCAAATTCACCAAAAGCTTAAGCTTCTCTGCTCCAATCTGCTCCCCCTTCTTGGATTTGTGTATAGGGAGGTATTTATAGGGATAGGGGTGTATAACAGTGAAAATGGAAGCAAACTGAATGACCACTTGCAATCTCTTTGGGCGCGTCAGTCTACACTACCGCGACCATTAGCGCATCAGTGTAAGCTGGCGCGGCCAAAGAGGTAGTTTTGACCACATTCAGCCCCTTTTGCAACTGTCTTCCCACGACTTTAAAACCACGAAATGTCACTTTTCTCGGCCTATAACCACCCTCCACGTTAACACATGTTCTCCTTCTGATATGCCGCCACGTGGACTCTAAAAAATGTTGAAACCGTCAGTAAATCTCATAGGAGGTTGCTGTTAGCGCGTCACCATATCCTGCCGCGTCCAAATGCGTCACGACACGCTGCCGAGCCTAAGCGCGTCACGACCACTGCCGCGCTTTAGCGCGTCACCATACACTGCCACGCCAATACACGTCAGTCATTGGCTGTTGCGTTAACGTGTGTCGGTTCATGTTATTTCATCTGTTCCTTTGCTTCTTTTGACTTTGGATAATCCCCTCTGACTTAGAAAATGACATGCATCATCCTCTCTTTGTCTTGAGCGATATTTGGATATCTATAAGCATTTTTTGACTCTTATAGATAACCCCTCCAAAGTATCTCAGACTTATTCTTTTATAGAAGAGTCTGGGACACTTTGGATAAGATAGGTTTTATTTGTAATCCCTTCAGTACTTAGTTGAGAAG
>NC_033800.1:46991917-47040563 GCF_001876935.1 Asparagus officinalis
TCGGCAGCACCTCCGGTGCGCAAGGTGCACAACAAGAGATTAGATCACAATGGAATTCTTGTTTCTCAAAGGGAACAAGAATCTGAAGCCTAATATCCCATCAAAGTGGGATATTAGCTCTTCCTCTCGTCAGCTCTATGATTGCGCGTCGAGGGATCCTAAAACTATTACAATGGCTACAAACACAAACAAACCAATTTTACGTGGTTCGGCAAACTGCCTACATCCACGGGGCAAGGAGGGGGGAGATCTACTATTAGAGGGAGAGAAAACAACTAGAGTTTATAATCACTCAATCTAAACCCTCACATAATTTTTCAAATCCCTCAAACAAATACTCTCTCAAAGGGATACTAAAACCCTAAAAGACAGCTGCACAAAACCCTAGGAGAACAAACTGCACGCCACCACAAACTCTGCCTTTTTGTTTCGTACTCTTCTCTCAAACACTTCACGTGGTCTCGTGGTCCCCACTGAACTCCATCCCTTCACACGCCGCAGCTTCACATCTCCGCATGCGTCCGCTGGCCCCCACACCCCACTCACAACTCCCGCGTTCACATGTCTTGAATCCGCGGTAAAGATCCTCTCAAAACACTTCACGTGGTCTCGTGGTCCCCACTGAACTCCATCCCTTCACACGCCGCAGCTTCACATCTCCGCATGCGTCCGCTGGCCCCCACACCCCACTCACAACTCCCGCGTTCACATGTCTTGAATCGGACGAAAGGAAAGCGCTTCCTAGTATTGTCGATCAAGATCTGAAGGCAGAGGACAGGCTGAAGGATGATTCTAATCCTCTGCTAGAGTCTGACAGAGCAAAACAACTGGAAGCTAAACGCGGCCAAGGCGAGAATCGCAATACGCTTAAGAGAAGAAGCAGATTGAGCCCAAATGGCGTGCGTTCAAGTGATGCTTCAAAGGATGCCCAAAATCAAGGCAAGATTGGTGAAAATGATGTGTTCACCGTTGGCCCCGTAGAAATTGAAATTACTGATACCAACAGGTCTATTTCTGGGACTGGAACTGTTGGCTCAATGCCGGTCGATATAAAGGGATCAAAAAACATAGGTGAGATATCAAGCAGGGGAAATTTAGCTAAAACTGGCTTTCAGGTTATTTTTTGTATATCAAAGAGGATTTGGATCCTCTCCACTACAAAAAAGTAGTGGAGAGACCACTACTTTTAATCTCAAGCATTGATTATTTAGTAGGCGGTTATGATACAATCTAAATCTAACACTTACCATACCCCCGTGTATTGCACTCATTCCTAATTTACACTAAAAGAAAAAATTATAACCATCAACTAGATAATCAATGGCTGTGATTATGTAGTGGTCCCTCCACTATTTTTTTTGTAGTGGAGAGGATCCGAATCCATTATATAATTCTAACCTTCAATTCTCTTCACAACTATGTCATTTTTGTATAGTAGAAAGAATTCTAAAATAGATTGTCTTTGTCAAATACAGAAGTTTGGACCGAGATTGATCCTTGTCCGGTTTTGACTGGCTCTACGTTTGGCAAAACTTGGCTAGTATTTACTCAATTTTCGCTTTTGTTACAAAGTGGTTCTTAAACAAATTCTTTTTTGGAACCACCCTCTTCTTGATTTAATTCTAGTTTAGGATAAACTGTTGGATAGCAGGTTCCTAATCTGTTTTGGTAACAGGTTATTAGGATTTCTAATTTATTTTGGTAATAGGTTATTGGGATTCCTAATCTGTTTTGGTAACATGTTATTAGGATTCCTAATCTATTTTGATTTTGGTTTTATAATTCCTAGTATATTTTTGGTTTTAGGATTTCTATATATATGGAATGGTTTAGAAGAGATTATATTAGAGAAAATTAAAGAGAGAGAGAGAGAGAGAGAGAGAGAGAGAGAGAGAGAGAGAGAGAGGGAGAGGGAGAGAGAGAGAGAGAAGTCTTTTGAGCATATTGAGAGAGAGATATTGTGAGGGAGTTGAGATCTTTGGTTAGAATTATATTTGAGTGATTGTGTGAGTTGTAACCCGTTGTATTTCTCCTTCATATAGGGGGTGTTTGTTTGCATGCAAGTGAAAGATGAAAGTGAGAAAATTACTTTCATTTAACAATTAAGGTGTTTGTTTTCATGTAAGTGGTTATGAAAGTGAGATGCAAGAAAGTTGCCACATAAGATTTAATGTAATTTTGACTTCCCCTAAAAAAGTGGTGAAGTCACATGAAAGTGACAAAAAATATAACTAATTTAATTAAATGATTTTAATTATATTTTCTAATTAATCTTATTTTGCCACGTCATCTTCACATTGCACTTTCGATAATAATTTAATTTTTCAAACAAACACTGTATTTCACTTGCGTGCTGACATGAATGTAAAAGTCATTTGTAAAAAAAAGTAACTTACATATTTTAAATTCACTTTCAGATTGCCAAACACCCCTATAGTGAAATCTTCCCATCCTTTCCCCATAGACGTAGGCAATTTTCCGAACCATGTAAATTCTCTGTGTTGGTTTGATTTGTGTCATATTTTTGGTGATTGCACTCGTGTTTGATTTAGTTTTTTCTCTCATTGCTCGCCGACTCGTTTGGTTTATTAGCACGCTTCCACACGACGTGCAACAATTGGTATCAAAGCTCCAAATTTGAGATCTAGGGTTTTGGTATTGGATGGAGGAAGATTCATTATGGAAGCTTGGTTATTGGAGTTCTAGGCTTCGGTGAGATAGCATTATGGAGTTGTCGTTGGAGATCTTGCTTTCCTCGTGTGGTTAGGAGATCATGCTGAAATTCTATCTAAGGTTCAGTTGGGTAATTTCTCAATTTCTATCAAATTTTGAATCTTTCTTTAAAAATTGGAGTGGTTTGCAATGATAGAATATGTTAGTGAACACAGCAAGACGAGGGCGAGTATAATTTAGGTTGGATTTCAAAATACTAAGATTAGTGTGGTGAAGTATGATGGCAAAATCAATTTTGGTTTGTGGATGAGCGACGTACATGACACTCTCAATGCTTAAAATTTGGAAGAGACCATCATGGTTTATGAGAGGCCACCGAAATACGATGAGGCGATATGAGACAAGATGAATAAGAATGCTTATGGGGTGATCAGGTCTTGTTTGGAACAAGAGCTGAAATACGATGTGATTGGGGTGACGTCTGCGATGAAGATGTGGAAGATTTTTAACAACAAGTACCTTATGAATAGTGTTGAGAATCGGTTGTACTTGATACGAAGATTATTCAGATTCTAGATGTCCAGGGGCACCTCACTAGCGGCTCATGTGAACAACTATACAAAGTTGTTGTCGGACTTGGCGAACGTGGATGAGAAGATAATGAACGAGTACAAGGCGATTATCATGTTAGGCTCCTTACCCGATGAGGAGTATGATACCTTCGTGCTTACTTTGTTGAATGTGAGATCTTCTATCACCTACGGTGAAGTGACTAATGTATTAACAAACTACAATTTGAGGAGGAAGCACAAAAATACTTCCCACGCTAGTACTTCAGGAGAAGCCTTGTCAACGAGAGGTAGAAGCCCATATTCGAGAGGTGATAATAGGAACAGGTCAAAGTCAATGGGCCACCACCAATTAGCGAAAAACCAATGTGCGTTCTACAAGGAACAATGACATTAGAAGAGAGACTGTCCCCAAAACTCAAGAAGAAGGAGAATAGCAAGAAGAATGACTCGAAGGCAAATGAAGTGAATGTTGCGAAAGTCAATGATTCTGATGATTCGTGTTTTCTCTATTGATTACTCCAGATGTGAACCATGTGGATGCATCTGATTAGATGTTTGATTCTGATGCTACTTATCATGTGACTCCCTGGTGAGATTGGTTTGCATCGTTCGAGAAACTCGATGGGGGCGTGATAGTCATGGAAATGATCAATCTTGTGGCATTTGGGGGTAGGTATCGTTAGGATTCGGATACACGATGGAGTAGTTTGTGAATTGAATGAAGTGAGTGTTTTCGCCAAAAGTCGTTTTCATTATCGATTCCATTAAAACTTCAATTTTTTACAGTGAATTACAATGAAAAATAAGAAAATTATAACTTTTTTGAAAAATAACACAAAAATCGTTTATCGACTTCTGCTTTGTAGGACTTTGCCTGTGCCGTGAGTGCTTTGGCTCGTGGACCACCAAATCACAGATTATGAAGGCTTTAGGGATTCTTTCTTCGTTTATCGAAGTAAGAATTTGAAGCGAATATCTTATCGATGTAAGATGTTCACTCTTCCAAAGATCAAGTCAGAGCTTAGATCTTTAGGAATCACTAAAAGATTTAAAAGCGTTTGTGAGGAATGAATACTCTCTCGCTCAAATTCACCAAAAGCTTAAGCTTCTCTGCTCCAATCTGCTCCCCCTTCTTGGATTTGTGTATAGGGAGGTATTTATAGGGATAGGGGTGTATAACAGTGAAAATGGAAGCAAACTGAATGACCACTTGCAATCTCTTTGGGCGCGTCAGTCTACACTACCGCGACCATTAGCGCATCAGTGTAAGCTGGCGCGGCCAAAGAGGTAGTTTTGACCACATTCAGCCCCTTTTGCAACTGTCTTCCCACGACTTTAAAACCACGAAATGTCACTTTTCTCGGCCTATAACCACCCTCCACGTTAACACATGTTCTCCTTCTGATATGCCGCCACGTGGACTCTAAAAAATGTTGAAACCGTCAGTAAATCTCATAGGAGGTTGCTGTTAGCGCGTCACCATATCCTGCCGCGTCCAAATGCGTCACGACACGCTGCCGAGCCTAAGCGCGTCACGACCACTGCCGCGCTTTAGCGCGTCACCATACACTGCCACGCCAATACACGTCAGTCATTGGCTGTTGCGTTAACGTGTGTCGGTTCATGTTATTTCATCTGTTCCTTTGCTTCTTTTGACTTTGGATAATCCCCTCTGACTTAGAAAATGACATGCATCATCCTCTCTTTGTCTTGAGCGATATTTGGATATCTATAAGCATTTTTTGACTCTTATAGATAACCCCTCCAAAGTATCTCAGACTTATTCTTTTATAGAAGAGTCTGGGACACTTTGGATAAGATAGGTTTTATTTGCGATCCCTTCAGTACTTAGTTGAGGGGATCACGTAGAAGAACCTGTAGACAACTTCAACTCTTGATTTCTTCATCTTTTAGTCTACTTAGTGCTTTTTAGAATAGCTAAAATTCTTCTGGTACTACGTTTATCGCTCGTCCGTTGTCGAAATCTTAAACTAAAGCTGGTGTTGGAGAACGGAGGAATAGTTTATACTCATATACCTTATCGGAGTGCTCGGGAATCAGTTTTAATCTCGTGTACCCATTAGGAGGTTCAAGGAGATGCAATTTATACTCATATACTCCTCGGAGTTCTCAGGAATGCACGCCAAATACAATAGGAAGTGTATACATGCGAATACCTGTGGAATCGCTGTGTGCGCGCGACGCCTTTTGTACGTCAGTTTATACTGATGTGCTAACGCTCAATGTGTACTGATGCGCTATAGTGCATCAGTATCAACTAACGCGCATAGAAGCGGTCAGCTAGGCTTTAAAAGGAGTGTCGGGCTGCTTTCTTAGGCCATTCTTCCCCGCTCTTCTGAGTTCGAAACCCTCTTAAATACCTTATAAAAGCACCCTTTGGCTCTTCCCCTCCTCACCTCTTCATATTTGAGTAATTTTGTTCAAACAAGATCTATGGTTTTAAGTATTTTTCTTGATTTTCAAGCTTCCCCTTTGATTCTTCGACCCTCCAAGCTCGGTTCTCTTCGATCTCTGGTAGAACCGCACCCATCTCTTGTATATTAGGTTCGTTTTGCCTCTCTTGTTTGAGATCTCATTTAAAAACCTAACTTTTTTTGGTTCTTTAGGTTAATTCCACCATGTCTCCTAAGAAGGCTCGTGTTCCCAAGGGCAAATCGGTGGCCCAAGCGTCAAAGGAGGTTGAGGCCGCTGCTACATCGTTTGGAGGTAACTTTTTTAGCTTTTTCTCTGTCCAAAATTGGTGATTTTGCGTATATAACCTTGTTTGTCTCCTTTTAGAGTCATTCGAGAAAAGTTGACGTCCTCCTTCAAGGGGATTGACACTACAAACATACATATCTTATTTGATCAAGACATGTACCACAGCAAAACTACGAGTTTTGTTCAAACTTGTGGTTTCTTAAAGCCAACAGCCGCTGCTCTATTACCGCGGTAGCACATGCTGCCGCGGCTAAGCGCAGCCACATACACTGCCGTGATAACGCGCGGCAGTGAACACTGCTGCGGCTACTTAGAACAATGAATTTTTTGTTCTTTGGTAATGTGTGGCAGTGAACACTGCCGCAGCTACTTAGAACAACGAATTTTGTTCTTTTAGCCTCCTCTTCATTCAACTGTATTTCAATTTTGTTTGCAGTCCACTTTCCTTCTGTTGCTCTTTCTAGAAAAGAAAATACTGGTCAAAGTAGTACTCTTTAGGCCTCTTCTGATGGTGACTTTCTGGTCAGAGGGGCCTGTCAGTTCAGTGAAGATTGTGCTGACAGCATCCCTGAGCTGATTTACGAGTGAAGTCATCATACATTGTGCCAGTTACTGACTGACTCTCCCCTAACACCTGTTCGAGATTCTACTGAACCATTAAAGAAGCCTGATTATCTTTTTGGGGATTCAGTTGAAGATCCTGATACCCTTTGCTGTGGTCCCGAGGCTTGGTTGAATGAGTATGATGGGGACCTTATGTTTCTTCCTCCGTTTCCCCGACACTACTCATTTTTGCAATTACGGAATTTAACTGTATCGAGGAAGATGTCATGGCACTTGATAGAGGACCATGAACGCATCCATTGTGGGTTCATTGGTAAGGATCTTAAGGCTCCTGGTTCTAGTGGTCAACATACAATTCGTGGTCTTCACCCGGGGATACTTGGACCAGATAGTGCACCTCAAAACGAATTGATGATAAGGGCCAACAATGTGAATAATCGACTTGCTCGAATAGGCAGAGAATTCCCCCTTAAGAAGTTTAGATGTTTTGGTTGAGTTCATTTGCTCGTGGATAAGTGGTGGGCCCGGATGACCAGCTATGTACTCGAACATTGGGGTCAGGAATTAGCTGGTCTAGGATTGGATATCCCAATTTGAGCTAGTATGTACGGTCTTCCGATAAGTGTGGATCATTTTCTCGCTTCGAGTCTTATAATCTGGATACGAACACTTTTTTCACTAAGTATGGGGAATTAGGACTTCCACTCCACGAGATGATAAAAGTATCAGGATTGTCGATGGGGAACATTCCATATCAAGAGTACTTTCCTTCCAATCGTCAACTTCAGCGAATGAAGAGAATGGGTCCTGTGGTCTATGACATTCTTTGGGAATTGACTTGCCATTATCAAACGGCGATAGCAAGAATTGAAGTGAAGAGCAAGAAAGCTACTCAGATCAGTTTAAAGCAATTCGCCGATTATTTATTCCAGAATCTTGAAAGTCCGACTGGTGAAGCAGTTTGTGAGTCGCCTACACTGACTCCCTCTGATGTTAATAAGTTGATCGTGAAGATCAACGCTCAATCTTATACAACTGGATCATCTGAAGGTACTTTCCCGAGCGGCACGAAATTCCGGACCTTCTTGTGGCAAGCCACGAAAAAGATGAAACTCGAAACCCTTCTCGTCGGCTATTTAGCCATATGGTTAAAGAAGTGTGTAGTACCACACCAGTCTTCAGATGCTCTCCCTCTTATAGTTTTTGTTCCTACCGTTCAATTGGCCGTCGAAGGTGAATTATCTTTGCTCTTAGCCATGATTGCTGACATCCATAGCGGCCTACACAACTTAGCCAACACCTTCAAAAAAGTGGACGCCCAGCATTCAAGTAAAATTCCTATGTCAAGGATAGAACTACCATATACATATTTAATGGCATGGTTGGTCCTCCACCGAACCGATATGATGTCAGCTCCCGACGTATCTGATCCGGAAATTCCTCTATTACAGCTTTTAGAAGGATGTAAATGGTTGAGTCCTTCCCGACAATGACTCGATGTAGTGAGACAGTTAAGAAACACTAAATGTTGGGAGTTTTATTAGTGTTTCCCCCGATTTTCTAGTGCATATAATGACATGCTCATTGATGAGGAAATGTCTGGGACTAATAGGACTTCTCTCAACATGGGCGGCTTTCATTGGCTCATGAACATTTGACCGGGTTACACAGTTTTTCGGTCAAGAAATATTTGTAGAATCGAGCCCTACCTTCCTTGCAGATTCGCGCGACAAGTTGGTTACGATCAGTTATACGTCGGGAACCCAAACAAATGGCTAACAACCTATAGAGGTCTTATCGATGGAGTGCGAGCTTGGTTTTGGAATATTATCGGTTGTACCGATGTTCAATTTAGTTTACCCATCGTTGAGCCCAATCTTCATATGACTTTTCTTTACTGCCGATGGTTCTTAGCTGCCAACGCACCCCTTAAGAAGAGTATTTATGAATTAGAAACCGAAGCTGCTTCTCGGCTTACTACTGAAGCAGCCCGCAGGACTACAACTTCTAGGGGTGGAAAAAGGGCTACCACATCCTCTCACAAAGGAAAACAAGTGGCGGATTCCGATGAAAGTGATGAATTTGAGACGTCCAACGAAGAAGATGACACCGAGAGTGAGGCCGAAGCTGATACCCCTCCTTCTCCTGTAGCTCGCAGGACTCATCGTGTTTCTTCACCTAAGTCACCAGGTGCTCCTTCAAAGCCAATACAAATAAAGGAGAAGACTATTCCTCTATCATCTTCCAACAGGATGACTATCAGATGACCTGTTCAGGAAGAAGAAGAAGAAGAGGAGGAAGATGTCACACTGCTCATTAGCTGGAAAAGATCCCGATCTCCCGTTTCTTCCGAAGCTCAACCCCGCCCTTCTCAAGGAACTGAACTACGCACGAAATTTTGTCATGAGAGTTTGAGATTCTAAGAGATACTCGCTTATCCAAAAGGATTAAGAAGACTGCCCATCGACAACACAAACTTCCCCCTTTATCTGAAAAGGAGTTTACCCAAGATCTTCCGGTTGACGAGGGAGGTAAAATCTCATTTCTGTCTCTCTTTCGTTATTTTATTTTCAAATATAGAACTTTATTTATTTTTATTCTATCGCAGGTGGGCAAGAAGAAGGAGAAATTGTGGCCGAACCCTCTTCCCCTGGCTTAATGGATGTTGATGAATCAAGTTTCACTTAACAAGTACATAAAGCGATGAGTGAAGAGCCCATCGGTATAGACACCACTGCTCCTCCAGTCACCGCATTGACCTCACCAACCGTCGACACAGGTACAAATGTTTTCTCATTTGGAGGGCACTTCTGAGAAATAAGTGAATCAGAACATGTACCTCTTCCGCTAACATGTGCACTTTATCTTCTTTTAGTTAAACTAAAGGAAGTGGATGCAGGTAGTAACGTTGCTGATCCCACAACTGTCGTTGGAGGTAATTTTTATTCATTTTGGTTCATTCATACCCTTACTTACGTACTGATGGGTCTTTCTGTCTTGTAGATATTCCTATAAATGAGCCAGGAAAATAGGAAATTACTTATGATGTCGAGATCGGTGATTTCAATCTCGATCTCTCCGAGGATGACCATCAACGTATTTTCGATCTGTTGTCTGACGAAACTCCAACTGCAACTGTAAGACTAACTACTGACGTTGGTTCAACTGAAGTAGTTCCATCAGAGGGTATGCATTTCTGAACTTAGACCTTCAATTGATCTTTTACTTTTTATTTTAATAATTAAATAAGAATTTTAAATCGTAGGACCAACTATTAAAGTTGATGTATCTACTATCATTGGTGCATCCGATCAACCTGAAGGCTTTGGTTTCTTTCTTTTGACAGGTCCCCCGGCTGAAATTAAACCGTCAGCTGTTGTGCCTCCGACTTCTGATACTGTTGAGACTAAGCCCGCTGTAATTTCTGATCCGTCTTCACCTGTTCACGAAGTTGGAGTGTCGAAGGCAACCGTGGAAGAGCAAATCACCACAACTTCCAACTCAACTTGGTACGTCTTGTTTTTAATGTGTTTTGTAGTTGGATTCACACCTTTGGAGCATTTGTTCATCCTTATCTTGTTTGTAGAACCCATTTCTAAGGGATTTGTCGATTTGGACCCGAAGCCGTCAGAAGCTGCAACTGAACAGCTATCTGAAGTGGCGAGTCTACCACCAAGTATTGTTCCTGAACCGGTTCCGGTTGTTGTAGAGCCCATTACAGCATCGACAAGCCAAGGTAACCAAGTCATGGAATCTTCCATTAAACTTGGTATATTTTGGCTCGTTGACATATACTAGTGTATATATCTTTTTTTTACTTATTTATTCTTATTGCAGCTCATTCTCCCTCATTATCCGATCGTATCCAAGCTTTATTATTAGACGAAGACCCGGATAAAGCTGTCATTTGCTTTGATCTTTAAAGTTTTATCTTCTTCTTGAATACCATTGTTGATCGAGTCATCCTCAAAGGATCCTCTTTCCAAAATTTTAGAAGATCGATCTCTCGATCGTCATGTCTTAGGAATTAGAGAAGATGGATATGCTGAATTAGCCGATTCGATCGAAGCTTATTTAATCAACCTCAAACAAAATGTCGAACATTTGAGGGATCTTCGTACCCACGGTGCGTCTTCTTATATTACTTCTCTAATGGACTTAAGGCTACAGGCGTGGCGTGATTCTCAGAAATCAGCTGAATCCGAACTCCAAAAGTTAAGGGCTCGTATTAGTCAAATTAGAGTAAGCATTGCCAAGAAGACACAATCTAAGATTGACTTGCATCGGAACTTAAAGTCGGGTCGAGCTGAGATAGACCGCCTAAAGGAGCAACTTATGAAGGCTGAGGATGCTCAGGAAGTCTTGGAGTCCGATCTGGAGGCATTAACTCGAGCTGAGGCGAAACTGTTTCAACAACTGAATCTTCAAGACCAGATACTCGCTAAAAAAGAACAAGAGGTCATCAAACTTCAAAGTATTGACGAAGAAAATTTTAAAGCTAACTTGACAGCTGAGCTTGAACAGGCTTATACGACAGAGCTCTCTAAACATGAAGATCAAATTCATCATTATAAGCTGTTGTAATTTTAAGAACATATTTTTTTTATTTTCTTCGTAGTTTTGTTTGAATGATTTTGATGAATACAACGAAATCTTTTGTTTATTGAGATTTTATTATGATTACCCATTCTTGTTTAGAATAAATAACCATAATACTTATAGGATTTTTAGCAAATCCTCAGCCATCAACGGATTTGATGTGCCTTTACCGACTACCATTTGAGTTGGACTAGTATGTGAATTATCTAGATCCGCTTCACATATAATGTTAGGCTAAAAGAATTAAACTCTTTTAGGCTTTGAACTACAATGTTGAATATGTAGGCTACATGTGTTAGATGTAGGTTTATCTCTAATAAGGAATTGAGATAACATCCCCCATGCGTGAGCAGTATGGATTTTAAAATGTAAGTAAGTTACATTTTCTTGATAGCAAAATGAACCCAGAATCAGAGAAGAGGGATTTGATATTCTATCTCCTAGTCTCTTGTTTGTTGGTAGAGATGAACCCAGAATCGGAGAGGAAGAACTTTATGTTCTATCTTTAGGTTTCTTGTTTGTTGGTAGAGATGAACCCAAAATCAGAGAGGAATAATTTTATATTCTATCTCTGGGTCTCTTGTTTGTTGGTAGAGATGAACCCAAAATCAGAGAGGAAGAATTTTATATTCTATCTCTGAGTACAAAGGAAACTCAAAGTGGGATTTTCACTTAGAGAATTTGAATGGGTTTGAATAATCCTAATTGTCATAAGATTTGATTACTCAACTTAAAAGTGGCCTCTCGTTCGTGGAATGAATCAAGAGGAGATTTTGGTTTTGGTCCTAACTGTAGTAAGGTTTGACCGAGTGGGAATTAAGACAATTTTACCTTTAATAGGCTAGGTTGTTCAAATAGAATTGAGGCCCTTTCATTTGTTAAAAAGGAATCTCAGTTTTAAAAGCGAACCTCTCGTTCATGAAAGGAATCGAGAGGGGATTTTGGCTTTGGTCCTAATTGTAGAAAGGTTTGACCAAATAAGAAATGGGAGTGGGGTACAAATAACAATGAAAATGTTGACTCGCACGTACCACTTGATGGGAGTTTTTAGTGTCAAACACAAGGATTTGACATAAAAGGATTCGATGATTGCTATGGATCAATAAATTGAACTTTTTGGATGCTGTATCATAATCTTAACATTGGGAAAGTTTAAGATTAGATATAATGGGAGTTTGAAGAATTTTAATCCATGACGGATTTTGGTGGTGCGGGGTTGTGAATCATTGAGCCACCCCCAATTGCAATGTGGGGGTTTTATGAGGAAAGATCAATTGTCGTTTGTCGTTGAATCTCATCTCACAAAAAAAATGTTTGAAAAGTCACAGCGAAAAATTCTTAATCATTTTTGGAAATAATTAGATAAACACCGTGAAAGAGTCTTAATTACTTTTATAACAATTAAGAATGAATTATTCGAATGATCAGTTTTCATCATAAAACATTCAACTGATCTCGGGTTATCCTAAAAATATCCTATACATGACTCTCTAAGAACTTCCCGTTTTAAATAGGTTATCCTGAACATACTAAAGATAGTATTTCTTCAGAAACTTCCTATTTATTAGCATCATAAGTTTATTGCCGTCTTGAGTGATCAGGCGATATGCACCGTTTGAATAGACTGTTTCTATTACAAATGGTCCTTCCTATTTGGATTGGAATTTTCCTTTCTTTTTGGAATTGAGAATCATGGGTCTCCGAACGGCAAGAACCAGATCTCCTTCTTTAAAGCTTCGTTGTTGGACTTTTTTATCAAAGGCCTGAGAAATTCTAGCCTGATAAAACTCAATTTGTTACTGAGCTTCTAAGCGCTTTCCATCTAACATCTTTAACTCTTCGAGACGTTTTTGATGTTGTTCTTCCGTCGTCATTCCCGTAGCGAGAGTGATGCGGAGAGAAGGAATCTGGATTTCTAGAGGGAGGACAGCTTCGCACCCATATATTAAGGAATATAGGGTTGCTCTAGTTGGCATACGGACAGTTGTACGATAAGCCCACAGAGCTTCACCAAGTTTATCGTCCCACTCTCGCTTATTGATTTTTACAAGTTTTGCCAAAATCATGATAATCGTCTTATTAAAAGCTTCAGCCAATCCGTTAGTTGTGGGATTATAGGCAGTCGATGAAATATTTTGAATTCTAAATTTACTGCAGAATTTGATGAATGTGTTGCTGACAAATTGAGGGCCAATGTCGTGCACTATTCATCTCGGGACACCATATCGATATATAATGTGATGTTTAATGAATTTGATAACATCTCTTGTCTTTACTTCTTTAAGCGGGACTGCTTCAACCCATTTTGAGAAGTAATCGGTGATTGCCAGAATGAAACGGTCACCTTTGACTGAAGGCGGGAAAATAGGACCTACAATGTCCATTCCCCATGTTTCGAATATCCATGATGTCGCTGATGGGTGCAAATGTTCCAGTGGCTGATGCATATAATTCGCGTGTATTTGACACGTATGACACCGTCGGGCGTAGTCAACTGCATCCTTTACCATAGTTGGCCAGTAATATCCCATTCTCCTAAGTCGGTCGCAGAGTTTAGGACCGGGTTGATGTGCACCGCATGTTCCATCGTGTACCTCTTTGAGTGCCTCATCCTTCTCTCTATTAGATAGATAACGGAGTAATAGACCATCGTACGAACGTCGATACAACATTTGTATTGTAGCGTTGTAGTAAAATCTCAGTCCTCTTTGTCGAATCGAATCCCTTTCTTTTACATCTTCAGGTAAGATACCATGTAGGACATAATCGATGATAGAAAAACGCCAATCTCGAACTTCGGGTTCAACTCTCGTTGAGTGTGCTTCTTTGACAATCAAATCGTAGATTGGAACAATGAGTTGGTGAGTTCTCACTATAATTAATTGTTCTGTCTCAGGAGGCTGTGCCAAAGATACCGATAACGCTGCCAATGCGTCGGCATATGCATTTTGGAGACGTGGAATGTACTCGATAAAAAATTCTCCAAACGAACTTGCCATCTCAATGGCTGCCTGATGGTATGGAATCAAATCTTGGTTTCTGACTTCATACTCTCCTCGTATTTGATTAACTACCAGTTGAAAATCTCCAAAAGCTTCAAGGTATTCAACCTTAAGTTCTTTAGCAAAATTAAATTCAATTATTAATGCATTGTACTCCACCACATTATTAGAGTATGGTTCGGTCAACGAGTACGCCCTGGGCAATACGTGTTTTTCCGGGGAAACTAAAACGACCCCCACTCCTGAGAAAATTTTAGAACATCCGGGTGTACTCGCTATGTTGGTTGCTCGGGAAGCCGCATCAAAGTATAATTGCCATACTTGTTGATGTGATGTGGTGTTAACTTCGTGAGTTTCATCTGGCAGATCATCGTACAATTTGGCTATATCCTTTGTAGGGTTTACCACCAAAAGATCACAAATGGTTTGTCCCTTAACTGATTTCTACTGTTTAAAATGCAAATCATATTAGGATAAGAGTAAGGCCCACCTGGCTAAAGGCTAATTCATAGAGGCCGGTTGGGTGATAAACACCCGAATTGGGTTTACATTGGAAATAACATAGATCGTCTGTCCAACTAAATAATGTCACATTTTTTGGATCGCGAATACCATGGCTAGGCATTCTTTCTCGATCATCGGATAGCGAGATTCTGCTCCTATCAATGTACGACTTAGATAATACACAACTTGCTCATGACCGTTATCATCATCTTGTGCAAGCAATGCACTTAACGAATGGCTCGTCGCTTTGACATAAATCAAAAATGTTCTGCCCAATTTTGGTGCCACGAGAATAGGCGGATTTGCTAGATATGTTTTGATATCTTCGAATGCTTTTTGACAGGCCTCATCCCAGATGAATGAAACGCCTTTCTTTGTGAGTTTACAGAACGGCTGACATTTTCCGGAAAGGTTCGAAATGAACCTACGAATATACGCCAATCGACCTTGCATCCCTCTGAGTTCTTTAAGATTTCTCGGGGGTTACAATTCATGTATCGACTTTACTTTATCAGGATCGATATGAATGCCTTTTGTAGTGATGACAAATCTAAGAAATTTACCGCCGGACATTCTGAGGAAGGACTTAGTGGGGTTCATCTTCAATTGATGACTCCTCATAAGATCGAACATCGTCTTCAGATTATTAATGTGGTTATTTTATCACGGTTTTCCAAAGGTGTTCATGAAAGATTTTCATCATTGCTCGTTGGTATGTGGCGCCGGCGTTCTTCAAACCAAAGGGCATAACGGTATAATAGAAAACACCAAGGGGTGTTCTGAATACAGTATGCTTTTCATTATCTGGGTGCATCTTGATCTGATTATATCCAGAAAATCCATCTATAAATGACATTCTCTCGAATCCGCATGTGTTGTCGATAGTGACATCTGTAATTGGTAGAGGGAAATCATATTTAGGACAGGCGGTATTCAGATCTCTAAAGTCGATACAGATTCTGATTTTTCCGTTCTTTTTAAGGACTAGAACGATTTTGGCCAACCAATCAGGATGTTGTTCTTCTCTGACAAAGCCCGAATCGATCCGTTTCTTGACTTCAGCTTCTATCGCCTCTATAATTTGTGGATGAAACCGTCTTTGTTGTTGCTTGACGGGTTTAACATCCGGTTTAATGTTAAGGCAGTGCATTGCTACATTTGGGTCAAGTCCCAGCATATCTTCGTAATTCCAAGTGAAAACATTGATATACTCTCTAATGAGGACGATTAGTTCCTCTCTCTCATTCGACGGAAGATCGTCGCTAATAAATATGGGTTTCAAATTAATTTCGTCACCCATATTAATCTGGATTATTCTATCCTCAGTAGGAGGTTCTCTTTGTTCAAATTGATCGCCGTATTGAATATTCATGTAATGTACCCAGGGGTCTTCCAAAGTGGTTAATTGATCATCTTCTTCCGTAGTAGAAGGATCGACTATGGTCATGTTCGACATTAATCTTTTGAACGTTTCTCCGATACTAGTGTCAGAATCCCAAGTTGAAGCATCAGATGAATACTCATTTTTATTTGTTAGCTGGTTAATGATTTGCCAGCAACATTCATCATCAGATGATGAAACGTAACCCAAACCCCTTCTATAGCTGTAGTAATCATCAGGTCTTCCTTTTGGTACATAGGTAGGACGGGGTGGAACCCTGGCACCTTGACCAAAACGGAGACCTTCACCGCGCGTAAGATCATATCCTTACTTTCTCATGTAGTCACTTGCTTGCGAACTATACCTAGAGAAATGCCATCCAGGTTCTTCATCATCTGAATTTGTGTCTAAGAAGAGATCGGGGGTCAGGGATGACTCCCCTTTTCCGATAATTATTTCTTTTTCACCCCCTGCTTTCGTAGGTAGGATTACAGTCGTTCCAAACGAATCTTGGATGAATTTCATCATCGTACAAGACGAACGAAGTGGCATGTGTAGATCAGGGCTATCATACAATTTTTACCATATATTATCAAGATAATACGAGTACTCTAAATCATCGTTTATTATTTCATCGATAAGTTGCCAGTTACAACTTTCATCCGACGATTCACTACCTCAAGATTGATTATAAGAGGTTCAATGTCATTTAGTACAAGACCTTTATTATAATTGAGCCCAGCTTCAGTATCAGCTTCTTCTCTGCTATCCGTACCATGGGCTGATGGTTCAGTATTGGATTCGGTACTATAAAGAAGGGAGTCAGTAAAGTAATTTTCTAACCCCTTGAATGGTTGCTTATCCGCGACCACCGTCTTGACTTCGTTATTAGTGTCAACATATTTCAGATATTAATGGAGGGTGGAGGGAACTATAAGATTACTGTGGATCCATGAGCAACCCAACAGTAAGTTATAAGAAGTCTCTGCATCGATCACATAACAAGTGACTTTTGACTTCAAGTCTCCGAGTTGACACTTCACTCGGATTTTTCTCAATGACCTAGACCCACTAGTATTGAATCCGTAGATAATGGTTCCTATGGAGGCTAGTTTATTGGCGGGAATTCCGAGGTGGTACATTAATCGAAGTGGCATGATGCTGACGGCGGAACCCGGATTGACCTGAATCCGATTGACAACACTCAAGCCAATATATCCGATGAAATATAACGGCCTATCATGCTTCGAGATCTTCACTTGCATATCCTCTTTTGTAAAAGCAATGTAAGGAAATTTTATGGCTGCAACCGATGACTCTGGCTCTTCGGGGGTTGGCTTAATCTGAGTGATGAATACTTCAGAATCGACCAAGGCTTCTTGTAGAGCTTCTATGGTATCTTTTGAAAGATAAAAAAGCTCATATAGCGTGATCCTTGCTGGAATATTGCCTAACTAAGCCATGACGTCGAAACGGTACTGAGAGCCCGAACTTTTTGATTTATCTCTTCCAATCAGTCGATTGAAATAAGACTGCTTCAGATTTTGAACTTCTTTATGTTGGGGTTCTTTCTCCTTTTGTTTAGCTGGTTGTTGAGGTTTTCCAGCAGTCACAGGAGGAGTTGCAACTACCCCCATCTCCGTAAGGGTTTTAGAAGGTGCGGCTTTTACTACCCCTTGCTCAGCTAATTGCTCAGATGCACTTGGATAATTAAAACGGTATTCATTTCTACTCCTGGTAGCGAAAGATTCTTGCTTCTCCTCAGAAAGCGGTAGTGCTGGGATTTCTTCATCGTTCTCTTCAGGAATTGCCGAAGCTCCGAAACAAGATTTCTCTTTTCCTTTGCCCTTCGATTTCTTCTTAGACGTGGATATAGTCCATTGTTTGTCTTCAAGCAAATCGGGATGAACCCAAAGGATTTTGCCGTTTTGTGTTGTATATGACACAAGTCCCTTTTGGTGCTGTCCATGAGGGTCATCGTTGACGATTTGCATTTTAACTTTTGATACAGGTTCGGGTTGGAACCAGGATAAAGGAACCGAACCAAAACTAATAGATACTACATTCACACCTACTTTCTTTTCTTTCATCTTTGGAGTCACAATACTGACATCGATCAAGGTTTGTAGTTTGTCTTTTAAGACATAACACGCCTTGGTGGGATGATGAACCCTTCTGTGATATGCATAATATTTTGGGTCATTAGTCTTCTTTGCCTCTTCCTGGTTTTTGACCGGTGAAAGTTTGATCTTGTTATTATCCAAAAGATATTTAAAGATGACTGGTACTTCATCATCTTTAAAAGAGTATTCTTTTGGGAACCTGGGTTCTGAAGCCTTATACTGCCTCGGAGGCTGCTGAGTCTGATGTTGTGCAAGTTGGAAAGATGATTGTCGCGATTGTTGTTGTTGCGGTTGTTGTGACGTTTGATGAGCATCAACAGCAGCCGTGGACCCTCTTTCTCTGCCTCGAGGGTTAAAATTCTATTTTTGAGGATTAGCTGGTGGTTGACCCCTCTCAAGCTTCTTCCTCTTGAGAAACCGTTCGGCTTGTTTACCACTCACTTTCAATTATTTCCATGTTTTAGAAGGCACAACCCCCATGACTTCTAGTACGTCTAAAGACAAGTTATTATGGCATGTCTGAAGAATGAACTCCTCCGTGAGCGGATCCCGATAGTTCACCGCCTTGTTCTGGAATCGCTTGACGAAGACATCAACTGACTCCCCATCTTCATGCTTCTCGTCCAGCAAAGTGCCAATAGAGACCTCAATATCATTGTCGAAGAAATTGGTAAGAAAAAAATCCTTCCATATCCTCCCAGCTAGTGATACTCCCAGGATTAAGACATCAGTACCAGTCGAAGGCATGCCCATGAAGGGTTCCTACGAATGATCGAACCATCAAAGCTTTATTTCCGAATATTGCACAGAGATGAGACTTGAAATAAATCAAGTGTTGAGTGGGTGAACCCCTGCCATCAAAAGGAGTAAAGTTAATTAGACTAAATTTCGGGGGATAAGGAATCAAATCCCATTCCCTCGGGTATGGATATGGAATGCCCGTTTTCTTCACTTCCTGAGCCGTCATCAGAGCATTGACTTTGTTCTCAAGA
This sequence comes from Asparagus officinalis, assembly GCF_001876935.1. Lineage (NCBI taxonomy): Eukaryota > Viridiplantae > Streptophyta > Magnoliopsida > Asparagales > Asparagaceae > Asparagus > Asparagus officinalis. Next base: position 47,011,049 of record NC_033800.1, read on the forward strand.
TCTTGCATCTTCTTGTCTTCCTCCATATTCTTCTCTACATAAATTTGAGAAGGTTGAGTAGACGACTTAACCGGGCTGCTATCCGAATTGTCTTTATTAGGAAGAGGATCGGCAAAGATAGTTTCATCCACTTCAGGGTTACTGTCAACCTCAGTTATACGCACATGTATGGTGTCACGCAGGCTAGATTCAGCCTTTTGACTTGATTCTGGCTGTTGTTGATGTTGTTGAGCCTGCAAATCTCGCATCTGTTGTATCGTCAACTCCACTCAGTCTTTATTTCAGCTCTGATTTCTTCACGTTGTTTAGCTAACGCTTCTTGCAATATTTGAGCTAGCTGATCTGGTGTAATTGCCAATGATTCTTTGACTCGTCCAACACTAGATGTGGTATTGTCTGAGGCAACCGTAGAACAGGTATCTGATAGTTCCTCGTCTGAAGACAACCCTTCATGCATTTTCCTATAATCTCGATGTCGGTTGACCCTTCGTTGTAGCCGTGACATCCTTTGAGAAAAACCCTGCTCAACTCTCCCTCCTGGAGAGAAATCAGGATCCGGGTTGACTGCATGTTGCTTTTCTCTACTGGTCATATTAATAGTGACCTTCGGAAGTTCATCTTTTTGCACAACAGGTTTCTTTTTCTTGAAACATCTCATCTTGGGTTTTGACGTCTCAGTGGAAAGTCTCTGAAATACGAAAACTCTTGGTGGTTCAGCTTTGGAATAACCGCATTCTGTCAATACAGCCTTAATGAGCCTTTCGCACGTGCAATGAGACTCCGTTTCTCGAGCAACCCTTTTTTGTAATTTATTAGTTTGATAGTACAACTCATTATTACCATGATTTGAGCAACCTATCTTTTATCTTTGAGCCTTATTAACATGCACAGGACGACTTGTCATCGCCTCAGAGCGATCCAAGGTTGAATACTTAAATCCACCCCCTTACAGAGATGGAGTTTTCACAGGCCCTAAACGAGAGTGAATTGATATTTTCTCATTTTGGGTTTGTTTTGTCCTGATCGGAGGATATTTACGACCCCCAGTGTAAGAAACTACTAAGAGTTTATTCGCTAGATCTGAGTGTTTTTTGATTGGGGTTTTGCCTTGCTCATCAGGTAAAAGATCGAGACGATCTGCCATCGTGACTTTGAATTTTGACAGGTCAGGACTGACCCAAGGCTTCACTAGTGATGAAATAGGCATAGCGGTAGTAGATGGACCAGGAGCAGACGTTGACGGGGTCGGAAGAGTGCTTTTGTGAACTTTCTCCTAGCTGCAGTAGGGTTGAGTGTCGCGGTCGAATAGTGTGCCGTGGCAGCGGAGACTGGCGTGGTTGGAAAAAGTGTCGTGGCAGTTATGACTGCCGTGGTTGAAGGAACTACCGCGGTTGAAGGAGGAATCTTTCTGATCTAGTTCTTGTGCATGTTCAGTTTTGGGAATCCAGACTTTGTAGTTCTTTGGTGATTTTTCAGACACCATTTCTTTCTTCCTTTCTTACATTCATTGACGAAGGGTACGGGTACGAGCGGCATTTGCACGATGCTTTTGTATACGTTCTTTGAGGGTTGAACGAGCCCTTTTGACGAGGGTCCATTCGTCCGTTGTGAATTGTGCAGAAATGTGAGTGGTTTGCCGTTGATGTAACTGGCTTGTTCGTTGCTTCCTCGACTCTAGGTCCATATAATAGTGAACTCCGTCGGTTTGTTCTAAGGCCTTTGCCAATTGACAAGCAAGGCGCTGATGTTGTCTCTGACAAGCTCTCTTCGTCAATGCCGGTAAGCTTTGTTTTAATGACTCCTTAACTAGGGAAGGGTCATTTGGAGCAGATATGTTGCAAGCAGAATCTTTAGCAATGATCGGCCGAGAGTCTTCACCCGAAGTTTTTATTGGAGTTGAAGATTAGAAAACCTTCTTAGAAGACGAAATCTTCCTGAATTTGAGTGTCGAGGAAGATTTGGAGGATGATGATGACAGATACTCCTCAAACTTTGCTTGATCGAACTCATATTCGATCTCTTCATTGATCATGATCTTAATCGGCTGCGATACTACAGCCTCAGTAGCGAGACTGTTGGCTCCCACTGTGGTCGCCAGTTTGTTTTGGCTGAAAGTCATTTTCATTATCGATTCTATTAAAACTTTGATTGTTTATAGCAAATTACAATGAAAAATAAGAAAATTATAACTTTCTCGGAAAATAACATAAAAATCGTTTATCGACTTCTGCTTTGTGGGACTTTACCTATGCCGTGAGTGCTTTGGCTCGTAGACCACCAAGTCACAGATTGTGAAGGCTTTAGGGATTCTTTCTTCGTTTATCGAAGTAAGAATTTAAAATGAAATCGATGTAAGATGTTCATTCATCCAAAGATCAAGTCAGAACTTAGATCTTTAGGAATCACTAAAAGATTTAAAACTGTTTGTGAGGAATGAAGACTCTTTCTCTTTCTTAAATTCACCAAAAGCTTAAGCTTCTTTGCTCCAATCTGCTCCCCCTCCTTGGATTCGTGTGTAGGGAGGTATTTATAGGGATAGGGGGTGTATAACAGTGGAAATAGAAGCAAACTGAATGACCACTTTTAATCTCTTTAGGCACGTCAGTCTACACTGCCGCAGCCATTAGCGCGTCAGTGTAAGCTGGCGTGGCCAAAGAGGCAGTTTTGACCACGTTCAGCCACGTTCAACCCCTTTTGCAACTGTCTTCCCATGACTTTAAAACCATGAAATGCCACTTTTCTCAGCCTATAACCACCCCTCCACGTTAACACACGTTCTCCTTCTGATATGCCGCCACGTGGACTCTCAAAAAAATGTTAAAACCGTCAGTAAATCTCATAGGAGGTTGCTGTTAGCGCGTCACCATATCCTGCCGCATCTAAACACATCACGACACGCTGCCGCACCTAAGCGCGTCACGACGCACTACCACGCTTTAGCGCGTCACCATACACTACCGCGCTAATGCGCGTCAGTCGTTGGCTGTTGCGTTAACGTGCGTCGGTTCATGTTATTTCATCTGTTCCTTTGCTTCTTTTGACATTGAATAATCCCCTCTGACTTAGAAAATGACATGCATCATCCTCTCTTTGTCTTGAGCGATATTTGGATATCTATAAGCATTTTTTGACGCCTACAGTGAGATTTGTTCCTCAGTTAAAGAAGAATCTTATTTCAATTGGAGCTTTGGAGGCGAAGGGATTCAAGGTGATCTTTGAGAACGCTGTAACAAATATTATTAAGGGATCTTTGGTGGTCAAGAAGAGAGACTGTAGTAGAAATTTGTATTATCTGATGGGGAGCACCGAAATTATGCAGGTAGTTTTAGCTGTTTCAAAGGCGGACACGAGCAAACTTTGACACTATAGGTTGGGCACACAAGTGAAAAATCACTGCATGCTTTATGCAAGCAGGGACTATTCAAGGGAGCAAAGAATAAAAAAGTTGAATTCTGTGAGTACTGTGTTCTTGGCAAGAAGACGAAGGTATAGTTTGGGATAACCATTCATAGGACAAGAGGCATCTTGGACTACATGCACACAAATGTTTAGGATCCCACCAAGACGTCATCACTTGGTGGTCGACATTGGTTCGTCACGTTTATAGATGACTATTACAGGTATTTTTGGGTGTACACCATGACGAAGAAGAGTGAGTCCTAGAGATACTTGTGGAGTGGAAAAAGAGAATGGAATTGCAGACTGGGAGAATGATCAAGACATTAAGATCCGACAACGACGGAGAATATAATTTAGACCCCTTTCAGCAGCTATGTTGAGACGAGGGCATAGAGATGCACTTCACAGTTAGTCACACACTGCAGCAGAATGGGGTGACAGAAAGGTTGAATCGGTCTTTGCTGGAGAAGGTCCAATGTTTATTATCGTAGAGTGGTTTGGAGAAGATCTTTTGGGTTGAGGTACTTTCTTATGCGAGCTACCTCATTAATAGGCTGTTTTCATCTGCGATTGAGGGGAAGAACCCTATGGAGATGTGGTTGGGAGAGCAAACACATGACTATGACCAGCTCAAGGTATTTGGATGCCCTGCATTTTATCATGTGAAGACTGATAAAATGGAACCTCGAACTAGGAAGACCATATTTGTGGGATTCAAACGTGGTGTCAATGTATACAAGCTTTGGGATCCAGTTGATAAGAAGATTATGATGAGTAGAGACGTCACATTCGATGAGGTTTCTATCTTGAAGCTTCCCAGCTCTCATCAGGTGGAGAGCATCCCGACATAGGAGATATCACAGGTTATGGAAATTGATGCAGCTTCATAGAGTCCAGATGAGACTGTATCTATTAGAGTGCCGACTGAGGTGACACCAGACAAGCACATAGATGATTTGGAGGATACATGTACAGTTGAGCAGATCAGGGACCGACGGCTCAGGTTCAGGATTATATTGCGGTTCGGAGACCTAGAAGAGACATACTGTTGCCAGGTAGGTATACATGCACAGTCGTTGCATATGTACTTCTGGTGGAGAGTGTCGATGAGATGGTGTTGGCCTTCTTATTTTGATGATGATTTACAAATAATTTACATCTAATATTGTTTATCTAGTATTTGTGTTTTACATTTATTTTAGGCAAACAATATGTTGGAGGTTGGATGGAATAGAGCTTCAACGATCATATCCAATGGAGGTTGGCAGAATTGTGGAGTGAAGCCTACGCAATTCAAAGTTAAAGATCAAGTTTAAGCTTCATCCGCAAGTGTACCAAGTCGAGCTTACAATTCAAAGTTAAAGATCAAGTTTAAGCTTCATCCGCAAGTGTACCAAGTCGAGCTTATTGAAGATCAAGATCTAGCTTGGGTAACTTAAGTTTAAGCTTCATCCGCAAGTGTACCAAGTCGAGCTTATTGAAGATCAAGATCTAGCTTGGGTAACTTTGTTTAGGTTTTATATTATGTGTGTTAAGTACCTTAACTCAATATCATATGCACACAAGTATTTGGTTTCTATGTATATATATAGTTATATATATACATGCATGGTTTTGGATTTTCATGTTTACAAATATGAAATTACATATTTCGTATTTATTATTGTGATTTGGTTTAACTACTTAGATATGAAACAAATATATTTTCATATACATACTCATATGTTTCATTTTCTATTGTATTTATAAAAATATTTTTTATTAAGTCTACATAATCATTGTGCAAAGTTTCAAAATATGGTTTAGTCAAAATGTCAAAATTCACATGTTTACATTTTCATGTTTTGGCCTATTTTGTAAAATAATGATATTTTTCATTTGGGAAGTCCTTTTTGGAAACCAGTCATTGTAGCATGTTTATTATCATGTCTACAATCATTCCCTAAAGTTTTACATTTTTTAGAATTTATTTGATATTTTTAAATAATGTTTTAAAATCAGAAAACTGTTCAAAACTGTAAAATTTCATATATCAGTTCACGGTCGACCACCACAGTCGACCGCGCCTGAGTCTTTTCCATAGTGGGCAGCAGAAACTTTCACGGTCGACCGCCACGGTCGACCGTCAAGCTGAATTCCTCGCGATCNGGTCGACCGCCGTGGTCGACCGCCGTTTATCCTAACGGTTCTTTTGGTATAGAATTAGATTTCTGATTCTTGGGCTGTTTGGTCTTTTCCTTTGGGATTTTTGCTGTTACTTCATCTTCCTATATAAACCCCCAAACCCCCTTCTATCTCAGTAACCAATGAGATGTTTTAAACAAGTTTATAAAAGTTTTAACAGGGGTTTAAGTTTGGTTTAAAGCTGTTTTGGTTGGTCCACAAGTAGAGGAGATCATCTACATTGTTTGAGCTTCATTTTAATCCATCTCTCCATCTTGTTTTTCAGAGAAGAATTCATAAACTCTATTTCTAGCTATTTATTGTTTTATTCATAATTTCTATATGCTAGATTTTATTTGAGTTTAGTTGTTTTATTTATTCTCATTGTTACACACACCCACATGAGCTTTTAGTATTTACATACATAGTATATTAGGGTTGTGAGAAATTATAACATTGAGTTGAGCTTTAATTGAGTTCTCGCATTGTATTAGAGAACAAATCATTTGTTCTCTTTGTGAGATTGTAAAGTTTTCGGTTAGCTAGAAAACCGAGTGTAAGGAGTGGACGTTGATCAGTGAACGTTAAAAACCGATATTGTGAGTGAGTGTATACGCTAATCGGTGATCATTGAAAACCGACATAGTGTGGTTGTAAACGTTATTCGGGTGAGCGTAGAAAACCCGGTTGTGATAGTGGATTTCTCCTCGGGAGAGGGGAGCGGAGACGTAGGACGGAAGGTCCAAACTCCGTGATCATATCGTGTGTTTGAGTTTGCTTTGGCGCACTTAATCTTATGTTTATATTACTTGTCGCCATTGTCCATAGCTCATTATTTTTATCATCCACTATCTAGTTCATATTGGTTACCCTTGTATTAGTTTACATATCCTTGCATATATCATATTGTATATCTCTTTGGTAGGATATATCATCTTGTGCTAGTTTATATATCATTGCATATATTTATCATATAAGATATATCTCTTTATTCATATTGCTTATTCTTGCTTATAACTCTTGTATATCTATCTTGCAAGAATATACTTGTTAATTAATTTTAATTGGCATTTAAATCGGATTAGATTAGCATAAGACCCTAATCACCCCCCTCTAGGGTCTAATAGATGGTTCCTACTACATTCAGAGAGGCCGAGTAGAGTTCGGAGGCTGATTTGTGGCAGTAGGCTATGCAGGAGGAGATGGAGTCTCTCCACAGGAACGACACATGGGAGCTTGTGGAGCTTTCAAATGGGTGGAAGACTATTGGTTGTAAGTGGGTGTATACGAAGAAAAAGGACATTGAAGGCACTCTGGTGGTGATTCGGATCTTGCTAGCTTTGGTGACACAGTATGGATTAGAATTGGATCAATTGGATGCATTTCTTCATGATAATATTGATGAAGAAATTGATACGACTCGGTCATTGGGGGTTTCGAGCTGTAGAGGAGGATAAGTTGGTTTGTACAGAGCCAGATTTGTCACAGATAGTGAGTATGGTTTCGAGATACATGCATGACCCGGGTCCGGGTTATTAGGATACCGTGAGTGATTGTTGAGGCCGTTCGAGGCCATTTGGATGAACTACAGACGACTTGATCCTTGAGAGAGGGGCTACATAGGCAACCACAATAGTGCAATCACATTTGGAGAGACGACACATTAGTGATCTTGTTGGTGTTGGCTCAATTTTGAAAACACTTCGCCGAGGTGGAGAATTGTTGGATAGCAGGTCCCTAATCTGTTTTGGTAACAGGTTATTGGGATTCCTAATTTATTTTGGTAATAGGTTATTGGGATTCCTAATCTATTTTGGTAACAGATTATTAGGATTCCTAATCTATTTTGATTTGGTTTTAGAATTCCTAGTATATTTTTGGTTTTAGGATTTCTATATATATGGAACGGTTTAGAAGAGGTTATATCAGAGAAATTTAAAGACAGAGAGAAAGAAAAAAAATTCTTTTGAGCATATTGAGAGGGAGATATTGTAAGGAGTTGAGATCTTTGGTTAGGGTTATATTTGAGTGATTGTGTGAGTTATAACCCGTTGTATTTCTCCTCCATATAGTGAAATCTCCCCGTCCTCTCTCCATGAACATAGGCAATTTGCCAAACTATGTAAATTCTCTGTGTTGTTTTGATTTGTGTTGTATTTTTTGTGATTGTACTCGTGTTTGGTTTATGTTGTGCATGGCGGAAGCCAAAACCAAACCGATGTGCTTTGAGAGAGCAAATCAAACGAACGCCGAGAGAAGGCCAAACAATACAAACTAACGACACAAACTCAAACAACTAATTTTAACGTGGTTCGACAAGTTGCCTACGTCCACGGGGCAAGAAGGAGATGAGGTTTTCACTAATAGAGAAGAATACACTGCTGGATTTTCCACTTTTAGCGATGGACTAATCCGTCGCTATAAGTCGATATTCCGTCGCTAAAACTTTTGGCGACGGAAAAAATAAATTTCCATCGCTAAAAGTTCGACGCTATTACAGGGGTCCCTAAAAAAACTTATAGCGACGGAATTTCCGTCGCTAATTGTTAGCGACGGTTTATTAGCGACGGAATAATGGTCGCTATTTGAAAAAAATAAAAAATTGAAAAAAACATTAGAGACGGATTTTCCGTCACTAATAAAACTTTAGCGACGGATTAACCGTCGTTAAAACTTTATTAGTGATGGAAAATCCGTCGCTAATTTTTTTTTAAATCAGTCATATATGATTTCGTGCACGTTTTCCGTCGCTAAATGTTAATTTAGTGATGGAATTTCCGTCGCTAAAAAGTAATTTAGTGACATAATTTCCGTCGCTAAAACTTTTAAAAGAGGAATTTGTAAAATATTTTGAAAATTGAAAATACCCTGTACAATATCGATAATAATTTTTAAAAACCTGTTCAATCAACACAGTATAATATTCAATCTCACACAAATATCACATCTCACGCATATATCACACATTTAATTCAATAAAAGCAAGTAAAAGTTTCTCGACGGGTACATAATAAATATTGTTTATACAATACAAGAAATTGTTTTCAAAGTTATATTAAGGACAATCAATCCTCCTGATCATCATCATCCTCATCCTTAACACCAGCCGCATTATGACTACCCCCGGCTGCACCTTGTGAAGAAGTCCCGGCCTGTAAATATAAATCAAATGTTAACAAGTGTGTGTAAACATTAATAAAAGTGTAAATATAAATATACTACAACACAACACCACAACATCACAACAACAACACAACATCACAACACAATAACACACAACACTACACCATCACAACACAACACAACACTACACTGCACAACACATCACCACACATCACACCACAACACAACACCACCACCACAAATCCTCCAACCTCACCCACCAACCAACAACACTCCCACTCGCCCTACCCCTCCCACTCGCCCTACCCCTCAACAAAATCCCCACTCCTCATCCTCAACCACGATCAAAGCCCCCACCCACCAACCAATCATACTCTACACACCCCCTCCCCCTCCATCACTACCATCACCACCATCAACACCCAATCCCACTCCTCCTCAATCACGACCAAAACCTCCACTCCACACACCCCCTCCCCCTCCATCACTACCATCACCACCATCAACACCCAATCCCCAACTGCCAATCTTCAATCGCTTTTAATCGCTGCTCCATCGAGTCTTGATATGAACTGCTTCCTGGTGTTCCTTGTGGTGCTGCAGACTCGTAGGTGCTACTAGACTCGTGCGGCCTCTGCTCGGATCCTCTCCACCGATATCTGTTCTTCCTACTAGGTCCAATGACCGTCTCGATGATGGAGTCCTCATCCTCTCTACTTAGCCGGGCAGGAGTGTTAGAACAGACCTGAGACTGAGTCAATTGCTCCTGTACCTTGGCATGTACTTTCTCCTGCGATATATCAAAACAACCCGGGCAAGTCGACTTACTAATGGTGCATTGATATGAAATTGAATATATAAATGAACTGCTACTTACAGCCAGATCCTTATTCTTTGCTTTCTTCTCTTCATCGGCGTAATTCGGGCTCCAGGAAGTCAGAATACGATCTGCAAAATGTCTGAGATCTCCCCTTCCCTATTTTATTCAAATATATCATTAACCCATAACACATAAATTATACTCAACTTAAAAGCTAATATATTATATACCTCAAGCTCTAATTGATGATAATACTGGCTGAAGGACCTGGAGCCCCCGTGATGCTCGTAACTGCGAGGCGCGTTACGATTCCTCCTTGCTATTTCAGCTTGAGCCTGCAAAACAATGTCAAATCGAAACAATATAGAAATTCAAACAATAAATTAAAAATATATACTTCAATAATACCTAAATTTCAGCCGTGTCCCAGTAATAGCAAAGTGCAAAAAAATCTACTCCATCCACACGCTCGTCAAGATGCCAGAATCGCTCCCAATCTTCTGTTATTTGGACAAAATATTTTTTCTTTACCTCAAACCGCCATCTCTTGAACGATAAATTGATTTGCCCGAAGCAGTACGTCCAGGCACAAATATTATCGTCAAGAAAAAAAAATCGCTTCAGCATATAAAGAAAAAATAGATACAAATCACTGTATTAAACATAATAATAAACTAATAACTAATAATGATGAAAATTGAAATAAATGACTCACATATATATATCTCCAACAAGCCACCAGCACATCAATCCGCTACGCTTTCCACGTCAAAAAAATGTTGAAGAAATCCTGTCTCCTGGCTAAAGCGGCAAGAAAATTGTTGAAAGCATTGGCAAAGGACCCGATAGGCACTCCGTTTTCCCATCGGATCACAGCCCTCCGATTAATATCAGGGATGGGGTTCGTTTCCTTAGTAGCATTGCGGCCGCGTCTAGGAGGTCGCCCAGTACCTGCGAAACAAAGAATCGAATGAAACAATGAATCAATCTATATTTGCGAAAAAAATTTAAAATAATAACCGATAAACTATAAAAATTTATTCATACCTTTCAGTTCGAGACATCTACGCTTTGCTTGTTCGTACCTATGCTGCGCGATAGGGTGCGCCGCATGATAAGAATCCCATTCCCCCTTACCTTGGCCGGACCGTGGACTCGCTGATCCGTAATAGAATCTGACGGTAGTGCCGCAGCTTCTAAAGCTGCGCTATATGGCTCAAATCTCCTCTCCTCCAATACATCTGCATGCGGTGGCGGTGGTATCTCCGCATGCTATGTAGGATCAGCCTGTGTCTCCACGTCACGTGGAGCATCTCCGCGTGATGTGTCCTGTGGCTGCGAGTCATGTGTAGCATCTCCTCCTCCTGTGTAGTAAATATTAAAAAAATATTAGGCTCATGTTAATAGTTTATAGAAATGTACAGATATAACAAATAAAAACACCTGACGTAGAGGCATGTGCGTCGCCTCCAGAATGTCTACCAAATAGTCTCTCAAGCGCTTTCTTACGTAATCCTTTTGTCATCTATACTTTGAAAACATAATGAATATCCAACAAAAGTATATAATGCAAATTATTAATAAAATAGCACCTAGCAATAGAATCACGTGTACATGATGTCCAGTTAAACAGATAATACAAAGGCAATAATGTAATACATGACACACCGTGATACATGATAACCAGTCAAATAGATAATATAAAGGTAATAAATATAATACATGACACATCCACATGATAACCAGTCAACCAGATAATATAAAGGTAATAATATAATACATGACACATCGTGATACATGATAACCAGTCAAACAGATGATGTTGAGGCTCTACTCTGCGATCGTGTGCGGATAGCCTGCGACCGTGTGCGTGCTAACAAAAGGACTGTTCTTATAGTTTTATCGACTCCGCTGCGGACAGGTTTTTTACCTTTACGCCTTGGCTCACATATAATCACAGGTATATCAGGGCGCGCTAGTGCAATTTCATCGTCCAGATTATTATTTTGTGTCAATGAAAACTCCTCGGCTATTTCGTCGGCCAAGATAACCTCCTCATCGTGATCTTCGTCAGACACATGAATGTAGGCTCTAGGCGGATTCTTAAGGATAACCCATTCGTCATTTTTCATTATATCTTTGACATAAAAGCACTGTTTGGCGTGAGCAGCTAACATGTATTTTTCAGACTGATATATTTCCTTGTTAAGATTAACGATTGTGTAACCGTAGTCATCCTTCGCCTTTTTCTGTTCACACCAACGAACCTTAAACATCACATAACTGACTTCCTTATTAATCCCATAGAAAATCTCCACGATGTCTTCTACCTGACCGTAGCAATAGATTTCCCCTTGTATCGGATTTAGATCTTTTGCACTAGCGTATGACAGTTGCGAGAAGGAGCAGAACACACCGCTATTTTGTGTTTGTGTCTCTCTTCAAGACCGACGATGTTAAACCTAAAGTCGTTGACACAGTAGCCTCCATAATGCTTAACCACATTAGAAGGACCTCTGGCATATAAACAAACTTTCTCAGACAGGTTAATCCCATTCGTAATCCATTTGTCAACCTTTAAGAAAAGAAGCAAATAGTTTACATATCTATTGACAGGCACATATATTTGATATACGAATCAGAAATGTAAAAAGATCTTACTTCACCCTTCAGCCATGCAGGGAATTGTCTAGAGTGTGTGTCCATAACTCTCTTATTTTTTGTTCTGCATTTAAGATTAGTCTGGACATGTCGGATGTGAAGCCTAGACAAGAAGCATTTATAACGGTTAAATAGAGATAATTATTGTGAGGTGATATAATCTGATTCAAACAGTTAAATACTTACGCCGCGTATATGTTAAATGTAGTATCATTGCTCAGGATATATGTGTGGGCTTGATCTAGCTCCATTCTGGGGAATCTAGTGTCCTCCCCACGATCATTGTAGAATGTACCGTCAATTATTCGTTGGGGACGGTTCAGCCTTGTCTCTACGCCCCGCAAGTAACGAGAGATAAAATTCAAACTCTCGTTACTTATGTAGTTCTCTGCGATCGACCCTTCAGGATGTGCACGATTATGCATCAGTTGTTTCATGAAACCCAAATACCTACAAGCATATAGTTTCATGATTTGTGACAAAATGGAACTGAGAAACGTAATTTGACAAATATTAAATGAATATTATAATAATAAATACCTCTCCACGGGGTACATCCAGCGATATTGAACTGGTCCTGCGATGCGGGCTTCGTATGCTAAATGTATTGTGAGATGCACCATGACCGTGAAGAATGAGGGTGGAAATAGTATTTCCATTTTACACAGTGTATTAGCAACACGTCCCTCTAATTCTTCAAACTCCCTAACATCAATCACCTTAGAGCATAGTTGCTTGAAGAAACCGCAGAATTCTATTACCACCATCGCGAGTTCCTTGTCAGCATGTCGCAACGCAACCGGGAGAAGTTGATGTAATAGAATATGATGATCATGTGTCTTGAGTCCCAAAATCTTTCTGTCCTCAATATGCACATTTGCTGAAATGTTTGAAGCATAACCATCCGGTGTCTTCACGGACTTTAGAAATAAACACATATTGTGGACCTCATCGAAGCTGCGTTGGCAGGATTTAAGAGCTGCGTTTGGCAGCGGATAGAAGCTGCGTTGGCAGCTTTGGAGGCCGTGCTTGAGCTGCGTTTGTAGCTTTTGGAGCTGCGTTTGTGGCCGAACATGAGCTGCGTTGGCGGCCGAATTTGACCTGCGTTTGCAGCTTTTGGAGCTACGTTTGCAACTTTTGGAGCTGCATTTGAGCTACGTTCGTGGCTATGAACGCGACGCATCTTGATGCTGGTACGCGGGGAGGACTTCCACGTCTTGATTTGAAGAGACCGTCGATTTGTAGTCTCTTTCTATCGAAGTTTTGCAAAGATCGTCATTTTGTAATCTTTACTTTAGCTCTTTGATATGCAAGAGTCGTCAGATTGTAACTCTCGATATTGATTGTGAAGGCTGTTGAACTAGAGCTCTCATCGGTTGTCGTGAAGGTCGTCAGATTGTAACCTTCAGCGATCTACGTGAAAGTCTTCAAATTGTAGCCTTCTGAAAGTCGTCAGATTGTAACTTCCATCATCGGTGTTTGATGGGGATCAGCTATCTATTGTGATTTTTAGACAGCCTACACCGAGGTGCTGCCGAAATTTCTACTGCGCACAACAAGTGGTATCAGAGCCTAGATTTTAGATCTAGGGTTTTGGAATTAGGTGGAGGAAGATTCTTGTGTGAAGCTTGGGTCTTGGAGTTCTAGGTTTCGGTGGAGATAGCATTAGGAGTTGCCGTTGGAGATTTCGCTTTCCTCGTATGGACAAGAGATCTATTTGGAATCTGATCTAGGGTTCAGTTGGGTAATTCTTAATTTCTATCAAAGTTTGATTCTTTCTCTATAACTTGGAGTTAGTTTGCAATAGGAGAAGAAGGTGAAAGCAGCAAGTCGATGGCGAGTACAATTCAAGTTGATTTTCAAAACACCAAAATTAGTGTGGCGAAGTATGACAGTAAAATCAACCTTGGTTTGTGGATGAGCGATGTACAGGATGCGCTCAATACGCAGAACTTGGAGGAGACCATCATGGTCCACGAGAGACCACCAAAATATGAAGAGACGATATGGGAAAAGATGAATAGGAATGCTTGTGGGGTGATCAGGTCCTGTTTGGAACATGAGCTGAAGTATGATGTGATTGGGGTAACGTCTGCGATGAAGATGGGAAAATTCTTAACAATAAGTACCTTACAAAGGGTGTTGAGAACAGATTGTATTTGCTGCATAGGTTATTCAGATTCCAGATGGCTAGAGGCACCTCGCTAGCGGCTCATGTGAACAACTACACTAAGTTATTATCGGACTTGGCGAACGTGGATGAGAAGATCACGGATGAGTACAAGGCTATTATCTTATTGCGCTCCTTACCGGATGAGGAGTATGACACCTTTGTGCTCACTTTATTGAACGGAAGATCTTCTATTAGCTGTAATGAAGTTACTAATACATTGACGAATTATGATTTAAGGAAGAAGGACAATGAGACTTCCTGTGCTAGTACTTCAGGTGAGGCCTTGTCGACGAGAGGTAGATGACCATATACGAAAGGTGGTAATAGAGGAAGGTCATAGTCAAGAAGCCACTACCAATTAGTAAAAAACCAATGTGTATTCTGCAAGGAGTAGAGACATTAGAAGAGAGACTGCCCGAAGCTCAAGGAGAAAGAGAATGGTAAGAAAAAGGTCCCGAAGGCCAATGAGGTGAATATTACGAAAGGTGATAATTCCGATGATTCGAGCTTTTCTCTACTGATTACTCCGGAAGTGAACCACTTGGATGCATCAGATTGGATGCTTGATTCCGGTGCTACCTATCATGTGACCCCTAGGCGAGATTGGTTTGTATCTTTTGAGAAGCTCGATGGGGGAGTTGTAGTCATAGGAAATGATCAATCCTATGGCATTTATGGGATAGGTACCATGAGGATTCGGATGCACGATGGAGTAGTCCGTGAATTAAAGGCTTTGTGCAAGCAGGGGCTATTAAAGGGAGTCAAGAGTGGTAAAATAGAATTCTTTGAGTACTGTGTTCTTGGTAAGAAGACGAAGGTGAAGTTCAGGACAATCATTCATAGGACAAGGGGTATCCTGGACTACGTGCACACAGACGTTTGGAGTCCCACCAAGACTGCATAACTTGGTGGTCGATATTGGTTCGTCACGTTCGTTGATGACTAATCTAGGCAATGTTAGGTGTACACCATGACAAAGAAGAGTGAAGTCCTAGATATATTCATGGAGTGGAAGAAGAGATTAGAACTGCAGACTAGAAGAAAGATCAAGACGTTGCGATCTAATAACGGTGGTGAATATTTTCAGACCCCTTTCTGTAGCTATGTCGAGACGAGGGCATAGAGAGGCACTTCACGGTTAGTCATATACCGCAGCAGAATGGGGTGGCAGAGAGGTTAAATCGGTCTTTGCTGGAGAAGGTCCGATGTTTATTGTCGCAGAGTGGTTTGAAGAAGATCTTTTGGGCTGACGCACTTACATATGCGAGCTACCTAATTAATAGGTTGCCTTCATCTACGATTGAGGGGAAAATCCCTATGGAGAAGTGTGTTGGCCTCTTTGTTTTGATGATGTTTAATAAACAATTTACCACTAATATTGTTTGTCTAGTGTTTGTGCATTTCTATTTATTGTAGACAAACAACGAGTTGGAGAATGGATGGAATTGCACATTCACGATCATATCCAATGGAGGTTGGTAGAATTTTGGAGTGAAGCTACGCAATTCAAATTAAAGATTCAAGTTCAAACTTCATCCGCAAGTATACCAAGTCAAGCTTATTGAAGATCAAAATAGCTTGGGTAAATTTAGTTTTAGGTTTTATACTATGTGTGTGAGTACTTTAAGCTCAATCATATACGCACATACACGTTTTGGTTTTGTATATATATAGTTATATATATACATATATATTTTGGTTTGATAGTTTTCAAGTTTTAATATGAAAAAATTGAATATAATTAGAAAATATATTTTTATTTCATACTTATATGCATATATATGATTTCATTAATATCAATTTTATTTAGTTCAATGAAATCATATTTACTTTTGAAATGTTTGCAAAATATGTAATTTTGTGAAAATATTATTCTTTTAGTTTATGGACTTAATAACAATCATATACATCTTTTATTAAGTCTATATAATCATTTTGTAATGTTTCAAAACATGGTTAAGCTAAAATGTCAAAACTCATATGTTTACATTTTAATATTTTGGACTATTTTGCAAAATAATAATATTTTTTATTTGGGAGGTCCTTTTTAAAAACCAATTTTTGTAGCATATTTATTATCATGTCTATAATCATTTCTCAAAGTTTTATATTTTTTTGAATTTGTTTAATATTTTTAAACATGGTTTCAAAATCAGAAAACAGTTTTCAAACTTGTCAATTGCATGTATCTGTTTGCGGTCGACCGTCACGGTCAACTGCCTTGAGTCCAGAGACTCAAAATTGTCTTTTGATGGCTCGCGGTCGACCATGGTGGTTGACCGGATGAAGTCCAGAGAATCTCGCAGTCGACCGTGGCGGTCGACCGACTGATGTCTAGAGACTTTTCTCTCTCCTCAGGCGCTCGCGGTCGACCACCGCGATCGACCGTTGATGTTACCAATGACTGATAACAGCTAGTTCTTGAGCTATTTTTCTAGGGGGCTTTTGTGTCATTTCAGTAGGGTTTTTGCTGAAGTTTTGAGTGGGTATGAATATCCCCTTGCTCTCATCTTTCATGGTAATCTAAGAAATGTTTTAAACAAGTTTTAAAAGAGTTTAAGTTTGGTTTTAAGTTTGTTTAAGGTTTGGTTTGTGAAGAATTCCACAAGAGGAAGTGGAGATCAATTCATTGATATTTGAGCTTCAATCCATCTCTCTCTCTCTCTCTCTCTCTCTCTTTTGTCATCTAGAGAAGTTTTCCTAAACTCAATTTTAGCTTTTGTTTATAATTATTTGTTGACTATCATTTCTATTAAGCTAGTATTTACATTTGAGTTTAGTTGATTTTATTTCACTCATTGTTTACACACACCCACTTGAGCTTATTGTATTTTCATATATAGTATATTTGGATTGGTGAGAATTGTAACAATTTAGTGTAAGCTTTCATTGAGTTCTTATCTATTGTAAAGAACAAATTAAATTTGTTGTTATATTGTGAGTGTTGTAAGGTTTTCGGTGAGCTAGAAAACCGATTGTGTCGTTGTAAACGTTATTCGGGTGAGCGTAGGTTGTGATAGTGGATTTCTCTCCGGGAGTGGGGAGCGGAGACGTAGGACGGAAGGTCCGAACTCCGTGATCATTTCGTGTGTTTGAGTTTGCTTTGGCGCACTTACTCTTATGTTTATATTTCTTATCGCCATTGTCCATTGCTTATTATTTATATCATCCACTATCTTGTTTATTTTGTTTACCCTTGTGTATATCACTTATCCTAGCTCACATATCTTGTTGTATTTTATACTTGCTAGGATAACTTGTTAATTAGTTTTAATTGGCATAAAATTAGAATTAGATTAGCACAAGACCCTAATCACCCTACTCTAGGGTTTAACAATTGGTATCAAAATTTCGTGCTCTTTGATTTAAGGTCTAATCATCTTGAGTTAAAGATCTAAGTTATCTTTTTGTGCTAATCTTGTTTTGATTGTATTTGTCTTGCTTGCACATATATATATTTATCATTTTTTGTGCTAATCTTGTTTTGATTGTATTTGTCTTGCTTGCACATATATATATTTATCATGGACATGAATTGTGCACCTTTGTTAGGCTATGAATCAAATGTTGCTCCTAAATTTATTAATTTTTCTTATGCATAATGGGCTTCTAGATTTAAACTATTTGTACAATCTAAAAATATTAATTTATGGGGAATTATTGATAATGCTTATATTGTACACACACTATGGAGAAATCCAAGTGGAGTAAAAATGACAAAAGATTGTTTATCATGAACAAGATTGTGTTAGAATATATGCTTAATGCACTTGATTACAAAAGATTGTTTATCATGAACAAGATTGTGTTAGAATATATGCTTAATGCACTTGATTCTTCTATTTCTAACAAGCTTGCTCGTTAGAATATATGCTTAATGCACTTGATTCTTCTATTTCTAACAAGCTTGCTCATTTTGATAGTGCTTATAAATTGTGTATATTCATAGAAGCACATCATGATAACTTGGAAGAGATCCAAAGGATTCTGGCGGATTCTTCCTCAAGCAATATTGGAGCTTCATCATGCACATGGCCACTAGGCGTTAGCCCTAGTATGGTATGCGGTTCCGAACCCGATAATGATTTATCTAGTGATGAACTTGCTTGTGTATCTAAGAGATTATTGTATGTCTATAACAAATTGCATAAAGATTTTATTAATTTACAAAGCAAGCATGATGTACTAGAATCCGATCATGAGAAGTTAGCTTCCAAATTAATATTATTACTCAAGAAAATGATGCTCTTAAAAAAAACAATGATATGTTAAATTTGGAAAATAATAATTTAAAATTAGATATTGCTAACTTGACTCATGACAAAAGTAATGCCATGTTAGAAGTTGAGAACATAAAAAATGATATTGCTTCTTTTATAAATGACTATTTATGTTCTACTTCTAATAAAAATGCATATGTGCCTAATAATGAAGATTTGAATCTTGTGAATAAACGCATTTTATCTTAGATTTAACTTTGAAAACATGCATTAATAATCATAAGAAGCCTATGTATATGTGTGCTAAGTCTCATGCTACTACATCTAGACATCACATACACCATGCACACATATATAACAAAGTTTACAAGTGTTCAATTTGTGGTCGTAAAGGCCATTTATCTAAATTTTGCTATGATGCACACAAACATAAGAATATTAATCCTTCTTGTGCATCTCATCAAGTTTCTTCATCACATGCACATGCACATGCTCATAATGCTCATCATAAACATGCACATGTGTTTAAATGTGATCTATGTGGTCGGTTTGGCCATTTGGCAAAGTTTTACTTTGATTTGAAAAAGATTTTACTTTTGCCAAATAATTTTAAAAGACCACAAAAGTTTAAGTGTGATCATTGTGATCGTTTTGATCATTTGACCAAATTTTGCTTTGATTTGAGGAGAGTTTCCCGTTTGCAAAATAATTTTAAAGAACAACCTATTTTTGCAAATTGTTCCCATGCACAAGCTAATGGTCCACAAACAAATGGATCTCTTTCATTGTATATATTGCAATACGAAGGGTTATTTGAGTGATTATTGCTTTGACCGTGTTAGTGCACTACATGCGCCCAAGAGGGTTCATAATCCCAGGGCTTTGAGCTTAAAAAATTGGGGTCATGTCCCTAAATCTCTTGGTACCAAGAATTTTTTGGTACCAAAAAAAATTTGATTTTTAAACCAAAAATTTTACTGTTTTTCTTTTTCCTTTTCTTGGTTTTAAAAATTATACTTTAAATTTTTGAACATGAAAACAATTCTTTTTATTGATCAAATTCTTTTATTTTCATGATTATTAATTTTTTTTTGATGAGAGGTTTATGTTTATATAACACCCCCCCGGGTTTATTGGGTGTTTATTCCCAAATCTTGTTTACCGGGTACTAATAATCTTTATATGGGTTGAGACAAGCTTAATAGCTTGATATTGTTGCCTCTCTTGCATTTTGTCAAAAATTTTATTTTGATTTGTTGCTTTGAATTCATTATATAGTACAAATAGATGATTCAAATTTTAAATATGCTTTATAATGTATTCTTTATGTGGTTTGATCAAGTTTTACAAAGAAAATTTTCTTTATTGATCAAATATCATTTTTGGGCTTAAAATTTGATTTATGATTTTATTTGGTTGATTTGTTTTCATTTGAAAACATTTTGCATGTTCCTTTTCTTTTGATTTCATAAATCTACTCTTATACATGGTTTTACGTTATTTGATATAAGAGACTATGTTCATCTTTATATATTTATACATGTTCTCATTATCTCTTATATGTGAGTGATATTTAGTATTTTTTTGCTTGCTCACATGTTTACCATGATCTTTATTGCATATACTTAATATGACATTTTGATTCCTATATTTTTTTACTCACCCATGCATATTGATAGGGGGAGTTTTCGCTCTCTTCTTTCTTGTTGGTTTCCCCTTTTTGATGTTGTCGAAGGGGGAGAAATATTATGAATATATACTTTTTATTTATATGCATGAAAATTATAATATTGTATATTTATTTCCTTTCATGCATATATCCTCTTTGTAAATTATTTGTCATCATCAAAAAGAGGGAGACTGTTAGCCTTTTTGTTTTGATGATGTTTAACAAATAATTTACCACTAATGTTGTTTGTCCAGTGTTTGTGTATTTCTATTTATTGTAGACAAACAACGAGTTGGAGGATGGATAAAATTGCGCATTCACGATCATATCCAATGGAGGTTTGCGGAATTGGAGTGAAGCTACACAATTCAAGTTAAAGATTCAAGTTTAAGCTTCATCCGCAAGTATACCAAGTCAAGCTTATTGAAGATCAAGATAGCTTGGGTAAATTTAGTTTTAGGTTTTATATTATGTGTGTTAGTACTTTAAGCTTAATCATATACATACACATTTTGGTTTTGTATATATATAGTTATATATATACATATATGTTTTGGTTTGATAGTTTTCAAGTTTTAATATGAAACAACTGAATATAATTAAAAAATATATTTTTGTTTCATACTTATATGCATATATATAATTTCATCAATATCAATTTTATTTAGTTCAATGAAATCATATTTACTTTTGAAATGTTTGCAAAATATGCAATTTTGTGAAAATATTGTTCTCTTGGTTTATGGACTTAATAACAATCATATACATCTTTTATTATGTCTATATAATCATTTTATAATGTTTCAAAACATGGTTAAGCTAAAATGTCAATACTCATATGTTTACATTTTCATGTTTTGGACTATTTTACAAAATGATGATATTTTCCATTTGAAATGTCCTTTTTGAAAACTAGTTTTTGTAGCATGTTTATTATCATATCTATAATCATTTCCCAAAGTTTTATATTTTTCTGAATTTGTTTGATATTTTTAAACAAGGTTTCAAAATCAGAAAACAGTTTTCAAACCTGTCAATTGCATGTATCTGTTTGCGATCGACCGCCACGGTCGACCGCCTTGAGTCCAGAGACTCAAAATTGTTTTTTGATGGCTCGCGGTCGACCAGATGAAGTCCAGAGAGTCTCGCAGTCGATCGTGACGGTCGACCGACTGATGTCCAGAGACTTTTCTCTCTCCTCGGGCGCTCGCGGTAGGCGCTCGCGATCGACCGTCGATGTTACCGTTGGCTGGTAACGGCTAGTTCCTGAGCTGTTTTTCTGGGGGCTTTTGTGTTATTTTAGTGGGGTTTTGCCTAAAGTTTTGAGTAGGTATAAATACCCCATTGCTCTCATCTTTCATGGTAATCTAAGAAATGTTTTAAATAAGTTTTAAAAGAGTTTAAGTTTGGTTTTAAGTTTGTTTAAGATTTTGGTTTGTGAAGAATTCCACAAGAGGAAGTGGAGATCAATTCATTTATATTTGAGCTTCAATCCATCTCTCTCTCTCTTGTCATCTAGAGAAGTTTTCCTAAACTCAATTCTAGCTTTTGTTTATAATTATTTGTTGATTATAATTTATATTAAGCTAGTATTTATATTTGAGTTTAGTTGATTTTATTTCACTCATTGTTTACACACACCCACTTGAGCTTATTGTATTTTCATATATAGTATATTTGGGTTGGTGAGAGTTGTAACAATTGAGTGTGAGCTTTCATTGAGTTCTCATCTATTGTAGAGAACAAATTTATTGTTACATTGTGAGTGTTGTAAGGTTTTCGGTGAGCTAGAAAACCGAGTGTGTCGTTGTAAACGTTATTCGGATGAGCGTAGGTTGTGATAGTGGATTTCTCCCCGGAAGTGGGGAGCGAAGACGTAGGACGGAAGGTCCGAACTCCGTGATCATTTCGTGTGCTTGAGTTTGCTTTGGCACACTTACTCTTATATTTATATTTCTTGTCGCCATTGTCCATTGCTCATTATTTATATCATCCACTATCTTATTTATTTTATTTACCCTTATGTATATCACTTATCCTAGATCACATATCTTGTTGTATTTTATACTTGCTAGGATAACTTGTTAATTAGTTTTAATTAGCATAAAATCGAAATTAGATTAGCACAAGACCCTAATCACCCCCCTAGGGTTTAACAAAGTGGTCGAGAGAGCCAGCACATGACTATGACCAGCTCAAGGTATTTGGGTGCCCTGTATTTTATCATGTAAGAACAGATAAATTGCAACCTCGAGCTAGGAAGGTCATATTTGTAGGATTCAAGCACGGTATCAAGGGATACAAGCTTTGGGATCCAGTTGATAGGAAGATTGTGCTGAGTAGGGACGTCACGTTCGATGAGGCTTCTATCTTGAAGCTTCCCAGCTCTCATCAGGTGGAGAGCGACCTGACAGAGAAGATATCGCAGGTGGTGGAGATCGATGCAGCTCCACAGTGTCCATATGGTGCAGTATCCATTAGAGTGCCGACTGAGGTGATGCCAGGCGAGCACGATAGTGACACAGAGGATACGGGTACTAATGTGTAGGATCAAGGACTGATGACTCAGGTTCAAGATTTTATTGTGGTTCAGAGATAGAAGAGAGACATACGGATGCCAGCACGGTATGCCGACACAGTTGCGTATGTACTTTCGGTAGGGAGTATCGATGAGATGGTACCTACTACATTCAGAGAGGCCGAGTAGAGTTCGGAGGCTGATTCGTGACAGGTGGCTATGCAGGAGGAGATGGAGTCTCTTCACAAGAATGATACTTGGGAGCTTGTTGAGCTTTCAAAGGGACGGAAGGCAATTGGTTGCAAGTGGGTATACACGAAGAAGGAGGGCATTCCATTAAGGTTCAAAGCTAGGTTGGTTGCAGAGGGCTATGTACAGGAGGAAGGTATTGACCATAATGAGGTTTTCTCTCCGGTGGTGAAACACTCTTCGATTCGGATTTTGTTAGCTTTGGTGGCATAGTATGGTTTGGAGTTAGATCAGTTGGATATGAAGACGGTATTTCTTCATGGTGATCTTGATGAATAAATACATATGACTCAGCCATTGGGATGGAAAGAAAAATTGGTTTGTAGATTAAAGAAATCGCTATACGGTTTTAAGCAGTCTCCTCAATAGTGGTATGGGCGATCTGGTGGTTTTATGATTGGTTATTCGTACACTTGGAGCCAGTTTGATCTTTATGTAGATTTTCGCAAGTTGAAAGGATGTGCATACATCTATTTGTTACTTTATGTCGATGACATGTTGGTTGCCTCTATTTCCAGATATGCTATAGATGAGTTAAAGGTACAACTTTCAAAGGAGTTTGAGATGAATGATTTGTTAGACCCTAGAGGGGGGGGGGGGTGATTAGGGTCTTATGCTAATCTAATCTGATTTTATACCAATTATTAACAAAGTATTCTTGCAAGATATATATAAATGATATATGAGCAAGAATGAAAAGTATAAGCATAATATAATAGAACACAAAGCAAACTTAAACACAAGATATGATCACGGAGTTCGGTCCCCACGACCTACGTCCCCGCTCCTCACCTCGAGGAGATCTCCACTATCACAACACACCCGGTTTGGAAGTCGGAACTTCTACTACACACTTGGTTATCAAGTTAACCGACAACTCTCACAAAGCCTTACAATGTACATACACAAGCAACAACCTCAAGTGTTGGTCCTCACGTATCAACTCCCTCAAGTGCTCGGAATTATCACCTCTCACTAGGCCACCGACGCCACTCCTCTTGGTATCGACTCCGTCCTCACCACACACTCCTCTCGGTGTATAAGTGTATTACAATGTGATCTCACAATAAGCACGAATCTTAACAATGGTTGTTCTCTATAATTAATGAGAACTCAATTAAGCTCACTCTCACTAAATCACACACCACTACTCAATCAATATATTGTATGAAATATTATAAGCTCAACAAGGTGTGTGATAAAAGCAAGTAACTCAATTTATATAGCTAAGATGTAAATATGAGCAATTAATCAAAGAGCTATATAAAATGAGTTTAGAAAACTTCTCAGTAAACAAGAAGATCTGTAGAAGGATGATGAGAATGTGATCCTCGATGGAAGTTGAAAAGGCTTCTTCTTGTAGTGCAAATCCCCTTTTTGTATTAAACCAACAAACAAGGCTAAAACACCTTTTAAACACTTCTCAAATCTTTTGTAAACTTGTTTAAACAAAACTCTTAGTCTCAGAGGAGTTGAATGCATAGGGGTATTTATAACAACTCCAAATAGCAACAAAAACACATGCAAAAAGACCAAAAGACCAAACAACTAAGCTGCTGGAAACTAGCCGTTACTGTTCAACGGCTAGTTTGACGGTCGACCACAGAGACAGGTCCGGTCGACAGCGAGTAGTTAGTCAACAAAGAGAACAAGCTGGATCAGTGGCGGTCGACCGCCGAGTCTGTTAAGAAACAAGTCAGGCGTGCCTCTGGAAAAATGACGGTCAACCGCAGCGCCACTGGCGGTCGACCGCGAGCTGATGAAAAACAAAATGCAGTTACTGGATAAAGGGCGGTTGACCGCAGAGACACACGCGGTCGACCGTAGGCTGTTAAAAGCAGTTTTCCAGGTTTTGTAAAAAGAGATTTTTGTTGACATTTAAAAATATCAAAAGAGCTCCAAAAAATATGAAACTTGGAGAAACGTTTATAAACATGTAGATAAACATTTTGGAAAAGGAAATTTTCAAGTTGCACTTCTATTCTAGAGAAATCACTGTTTTATGAAGAAGCGCTGAAAAAGCATATATCGCAATACGTGTGTGTGTTGAGCTTGATATAATACTACACACAACATATCAAACCTATTACCAAAACAGGAATATGAGAGGCTTGATCTGAATGGATGGATAGATTGCACAAGTTTCAATATCAGCTGACTTGCCTGACCTGTGTATATGAAACTAAACATGCTAAAAATGATTGTTAGTCGTAAATTGTTTATAAGATCATCAATCAAAACAAGAGGGCCAACAATCTCCCCCTTTTTGATGATGACAAACAATTTACATATAGATATAAAAGTCAACATTGAATCGCAAAATACACATACACATACATACAGAGGCAACATACTCACGTTCTTTCTCCCCCTTTGGCAACATCAAAAAGGTAAAAAAACAAAAGGAAAGCGAAAAACTCCCCCTATCTTTATGCATGGGTGAGAAGGAAAACAAGAAAAATGGGATTGCTCCCCCTGCATAAGTGCAATGTGAAAGGCATATATAGTAGACACAAATGAATGGAGCAAAGCTCCCCCTATCAATAAGCATGAGTGAACTATTATATCCACACTCAACATGAACAGGATAAACAAGGAGGAGATAACAAATAGGAATTTGAACCAAACCTTCATATTTATAAAAATCACAAGACATGAAAGCAAAAACCACATAATATATATGAATCCACTACATAGAATTAAAACATAACCATTCAAACTTCATCACACCAAACCAATATAAAAATACCAGACCACTACATCCAAATGATTTTAGTTTTGAAGCTAAATCAAAGTATATCACGCATAGTCTTACATACAAAAATAGGCACTAGTTGCTAAAAAGAAAACACCATAAAAGCATAACAACCAAACTATATTACTCCTCACCACCATCAGATTCTGCTTCTTCTGAGCTAAGGTCTTCATCAGAACCTTCAGCAGATCCAGAAGCAGAAATGGAGCTAACATCTGAGCCAGGAACATGAGATGAAATCCCTAAAGAGAGACGCTGAAGTCTGAGGAGCTCCTTCATGTCTCTCCGAAGACTAGACATCGAGGCATCCAGTCGATCCAATCGGCGTACAACCTCGCTGCCAGGAATGGGAGCTGAGCGAGTACGAGGTCGAGGCTTGGGTTATGTTTTCATTTCGCGGTCGACTGCATAGGATACGGCGGTCGACCGTAAAAATAGTAGATAGTTCAAGAGAAAAACAGGCTCTTCGCGGTAGACTGCATGGGGTTCGGCGGTCGACCGTGAAAACAGCAGAAAACATACTTAGGTACTAAAGAATTGCGGGGTCCGCCGTGATGAGACACTGGAGCGCGGCAGTCAGACGCTAAGGATACAAAGATAACCTTAATGTAATTTAATTTTAAACTTATATATATATATATATATTATATATATATATATATATATATATTATATATATATATATATATATATATAATATATAATATATATATATATATATATATATATATATTATATATTATATATATATATATTATATATATGAGCAAAACTTGTGTCCACTTAAGTGGACATCCAGATAACTTTTTAACGCCTTAGATGTTTCCTAGGGATCCTTGCAGGATATGAAGTGACTTTTATATGTTAATGAGTGGATATAAGTTTGGGTGACACACTATTCACTATCCACTTAAGTTGACACAAGTTCTACTCTATATATATATTATATATATATATATTATATATATATATATAATATATATAATATATTATATATAAGGCAAATATACTCTCGTACAGAATTCTAAAAAAATATTTTCATAAGGTATATAATTTTGACAAATTTTATTTGAAACCAAACATTAACATAAAACCAAAGCATAAAAAACAGAATGAAATTAATCAAATGTCAATTTTGTTTTGGCACCTAACTATTGTTGATGCCGGAAGACTTAGGGACATGATCCCTATCACTTAAACTTGAAACCTTTATGTTATGAACCCATTTAGGCTTGTTTTGTACATTAATACGGTCAAAACAAAAATCATAAACATGACCCATACGATTGTAATTTGTGCAATGTAAGGTTTGAATTTGTTTGCGTTGACCAAAGTATTGTGCACGAGGCTTGTTTGCAAAACTAGGGTTTTCTTTGTAGTTATTTTGCAAACGAAATTTTCTTTTTAAATCAAAACAAAATTTTGTCAAATGACCAAAACGTCCACAAAATTCACACTTATACACTTGAGCATATTTGTGATAATCATTGTGTGTGTGTGCATGTGAATGAGATGGAGAGGCTTGAAGGTGTGCACAATCATATGTATGCTTGTCAATCTTTTGTGCATTTAGACAAGTTTTAGTTAAATGGCCTTTAAGACCGCAAATAGAGCATTTGTGAACCTTGTCATACATGTGAGCATAGTGTATAGGATTCTTAGGAGATTTTACATTAGACTTAGCACACAAATCTACAAGCTTTTTGTTATTAGCAATACAAGTGTTTAGTGTTGAATCTAATGTGGATATGCGTTGTCTTATCTGATTCAACTCATCAATGTATATACAGGCATTGCTACAAGAAGAAAGATGAACACGATCATTTACCATGGTGTTTAAGTTATTTTTACTGATCTCCAATTCAAGCAAAGCATCACATTTTTCATGAAGCACTTTAGCATTTTCTAATCTCAATTTCTCATTGCATTCTTTAAGATTTGTATTTTCACTTGCAATGAAATCAAACTTAGTAGCCAAAGTTTCATGTGAGGATTTTATTTCAACATGCTTGCTTTTTAACTCAATATAGCTACGTTTCAATTTCTTATGATCATGCAATAATTTATCAAATTCATATGCAAGCTCATCAAAAGTAATATCATCATCATTGTCGAGCTCGCATACCTCACTAGGGTTATCTCCTAGTGGTTCCATATATGAAGATGAGACACCTATAGATTTAGAGACGGGATTTTCCAACTCTTGTCGGATGACCTCCAAATCTTCTTGATGAGCCTCTATTAAATTCCAAAGCTCGTAAGCACTATCAAAAGAATCAAGCAAGTTAGCAAAAGATAGGCCAAAGGCTTTGATTAAGAATTCTAACAAAGACTTGTTTAAAGCAAAAGATCTTTTATCATCATTATTCCACTTGGATTTCTCCGTAGTGGGAACTTTATAAGCACTATCGATAACTTTCCAAATATCAATATCATTAGATCTAGCAAATAGCTTAAATCTAATACAACATTGTTCATAGGAAAAGCTATCTAATCTAGAAGTAATATTTGTAGCATAACCAAGACTAGGTGCATTAAACATGTCCATGATATGAAGCAAGAAAACAAAATAATTAATTAATGAGATTAGCAAGATAGATGACTTGGATCTTTAACTCAAGGCTATTAGTCCTTAAATCAAAGAGCACCAAGCTCTGATACCAATTGTTAGACCCTAGAGGGGGGTGATTAGGGTCTTATGCTAATCTAATCCGATTTTATGCCAATTATTAACAAATTATTCTTGCAAGATATATATAAATGATATATGAGCAAGAATGAAAAGTATAAGCACAATATAATAGAACACAAAGCAAACTCAAATACAAGATATGATCACGGAGTTCGGTCCCCACGACCTACGTCTTCTCTCCTCACCTCGAGGAGATCTCCACTATCACAACACACCCGGTTTGGAAGCCGAAACTTCTACTACACACTCGGTTATCAAGTTAACCGACAACTCTCACAAAGCCTCACAATGTACATACACAAGCAACAACCTCAAGTGTTGGTCCTCACGTATCGACTCCCTCAAGTGCTCGAAATTATCACCTCTCACTAGGCCACCGAATCCACTCCTCTTGGTATCGATTCCGTCCTCACCACACACTCCTCTCGGTGTATAAGTGTATTACAATGTGATCTCACAATAAGCATGAATCTTAACAATGGTTGTTCTCTATAATTAATGAGAACTCAATTAAGCTCACTCTCACTAAATCACACACCACTACTCAATCAATATATTGTATGAAATATTATAAGCTCAACAAGGTGTGTGATAAAAGCAAGTAACTCAATTTATATAGCTATGATGTAAATATGAGCAATTAATCAAAGAGCTATATAAAATGAGTTTAGAAAACTTCTCAGTAAACAAGAAGATCTGTAGAAGGATGATGAGGATGTGATCCTCGATGGAAGTTGAAAGGCTTCTTCTTGTAGTGCAAATCCCCTTTTTGTATTAAACCAACAAACAAGGCTAAAACACCTTTTAAACACTTCTCAAATCTTTTGTAAACTTGTTTAAACAAAACTCTTAGTCTCAGAGGAGTCAAATGCATAGGGGTATTTATAACAACTCCAAATAGCAACAAAAACACATGTAAAAAGACCAAAAACCCAAACAACTAAGCTGCTGGAAACTAGTCGTTACTGTTCAACGGCTAGTTTGGCGGTCGACCGCAGAGACAGGTCCGATCGATCGCAAGCAGTTAGTCAACAAAGAGAACAAGCTGGATCAGTGGCGGTCGACCGCAGAGT
>NC_033800.1:47041563-47042975 GCF_001876935.1 Asparagus officinalis
ATACGGTCAATGTGCTTCCATGCCTCACCGTCCGCAGGATGTCTTAGTTTCCCATCCTCTTTACGGTCGATCGAGTGCCATCGCATATTCTCAGCCAGCTCGACAGACATATAAAACTGCTGCAGCCTAGGAATAATTGGAAAATATCGGAGAACCTTCGCAGGGATTCTGTTCTGCTTATTGGATGCACCGCCTTCGGATGTGCTTGCAACTTCTCCTTTCCAACGTGATACATGACACGTCGGACATTCCTCCAGAGCTTCATTACCCTTATTGTACAAGATGCAGTCGTTAGGACAGGCGTCTATCTTCTTGTAATCAAGACCCAGGGTATCAACAATCTTGTGAGCTTCATAATAAGTTGTGGGGATGCTCTTCTCGCCGCCTGGAATGACTTTCCTGAGCAAGTCTAATAACATCTCGAAATGTGTAACAGCCATCCCACTGAGTGTTTGGATATGAAGAAGCCTCAGCATAAAAGAAAGCCTTGTGAACTCAGTGCAACCCTCGTATAACGGTGACTCGTTTTCTTCAACAAGTCTCATCAATCGGGCTACATCTTGAAACATATCAGTAGTGTTAACATCACTCGAAGACGGCACGGTAAGAATATCTTCCAACATATCAGTTGTGTCAATTGTCGGATTGTCGACATCAGTAAACTCTTCCTCTAATTGCATCACCGGGACGCCTTCACCGTGATGACTCCAAAATACATAAAAACCTAACCCTAACCCTCAACCTCAACCTCACCATCACCCCCACCCTCACCCTCACCCTCACCTAACCATAACCCTCACCCTTACCCTCACCTTCACCCTCCCCTAACCCTAACCCTATCATTAACCCTCAAACTCACACCCACCCCTCACCCTCACCCCACCCTCACCTAACCCTAACCCTCACCCCCACCCTCACCTAACCCTAAACCTAACCCTAACCCTAACCCTAACCCTTACCATAACCCCCACCCTCACCTAACACTCCTCTAACCCTAATCCTAACCCAAACCCTAACCCTCGCCTAACCCCAACCCTCACCCTAACCCTCACCCTCACCCTCCTCTAACCCTAATCCTAACCCCTAACCCTAACCCTCGCCTAACCCCAACCCTCACCCTAACCGAACCCTAACCCTAACCCTAACCCTCGCCTAACCCTAACCATAACCCTAACCCCAATTAAAATTATTTTTTTATATTATAATTTTATCAATATGAACATTTTTTATTAGGGTTTGGGTTTTTTGCATAATTTATTTATTTTACCAAAATTAAACTATAATTATAAAAATTAAATTAAAATTGTAAAAATAACAAATGCATCTCCCCCCCCCCTTCAATCTCTCCTTCTCTCTCCCTCTCTCTCGTCGGCCGACGCCGGCGGCCCCGTTGGCCGGCTCGGCCGGCGTCG
>NC_033800.1:47043865-47071719 GCF_001876935.1 Asparagus officinalis
GGGGGGGAAGAGGAGAAGGGGTCGGACCAGGGGGGAACCTAGGTATTAATTTCGGGCGCGGGCTGCCCAAAAAATTTGGGCGCCCGCGCCCAAAAAATTTTGCCCGAAATAGTTTTTAGCGACGGAATTTCCATCGCTAAATATTATTTAGCGACGGTATTCCCGTCGCTAAAAACTATTTAGCGACGAAAAACATTTTTCGTCATAGAATATTTTAGCGACGAATATATTCCATCGCTAAAACCTAAAATTCTGTCGCTATAAGATTTTTAGCTACGGAATAATAGCGACGGTATTTTTCGTCGCTATAAACTAACATATAGCGACAGAAAATTCCGTCGCTATTATTCCGTAGCTAAAACCTCATTTTCTACTAGTGATAGTACAAATTGATATTATAAAATCACACAAAGTTACCAATTAATCTCACCAACAAAGCTCTAATTCTCTTGAAACAAAAACCTAACCAATAGCTTAGAAAATACCTCTTTTCTATACTCCAAATATTCCCTTCACTGCTCAATTCTCTCTTCCAATTATTCCATATAAAAAGAAATCCTAAAACCAAAAACATACTAGGAATTCTAAAATAAAAAACAATACAAATTAGGAATCCTAATAATCTGTTACCAAAACAGATTTGGAATCCTGTTACCAAACAGATTAGGAATTCTAATAACTTGTTACTAAAACAAATTAGGAAACATATTAGAAAAATGTTATCCAACAATTCTCCACATCGATAAAGTTTTCTCAAAACTGAGCCGACACCAATACCAACCAAACGTCTCACTTGTTGCGTCCAGTACGAAGTGGAACAAATCCACGACAACAAACTCAATCCACAATAAGTCGAGAACCCAAACGAGAATGCGAACAAACTTCAAATATCGGTATCAACTCACCAAACTGGCTGCATCATAACTGACTGTCTACGTATCCTCTTGCCCAAGGAATCAAACCTCACGTAGTTCATCCAATGGCCTCCAAAGACCCTCAATCCAATAGAAGAGTTCTTAACTCTTCACCAACAAATCTGTGGCTGATAGCTATCCCAATGGCCCAAAGTAAAACAAACTAAACACCTCCACCTGAGGTGAATCAACGACCATATCCAAATCCAAACTATGTCCACCAGCTGCACTCGAATCAACCAACTCATCATCTGCATCTAAATCCAAATGATCCCCAAACTGTGTTACCTCAGCTGAAATACCAAATAATACAGTATGATCTGGAGTATGTTGAGTAATCTCCATCCAATATGGAGTAACATCACCCTCCACCCGCTGCGGCATCCCAACGATCTGATCAGCACTCTCCACCTACTGAGAGTCAAAAATGACATACCTGCTCAGAACAAAACTAGAGTCTCCCAACTGATAACCAAACGAGCCTCTAAATCCTAAACGTGCAATCGGATTAAATCCCACATTCTTGATATGACCAAATACTAGGTAACCAAACATCCGACACAACCCAAAATCTGAAGTAGCTCCACAAGATCCAAAATCTCCACACGCAGCAGTCGGCAACCTATGACTAATATGACCCAAACATATCAAAGACCGAATACTAAAACCAATGCTCGATAACCAACGCCGATCCTCCTCCAGCACATCAAAATTGTCATCTCATCTCGTCGCCCTAATATTTCCTCTCCAATGAAGCGTCTCAAACTGTCATGAGCTTGGCACAAATACAAGAAAGAACCCCAACCAAAAATAGAACGACTGGTTACCTTTCTGTCAATACACTTCCTCTATCTGTTGTTGACTTCTAGGACTTCACACTAACGGGGCTTGGTTGCAACCCACTAAAGCCTAGAACAGTCCCTAACTATGGAAACCAAATACCGATTACCTCCCAATGATGCATCATTGGAAGGCCCCCAAATACCTTAATGAACACCATCTAAAAGACCCCTCGAATGATGGATAGAAGTGCCAAACTCTACATCGGT
Organism: Asparagus officinalis; assembly: GCF_001876935.1. NCBI lineage: Eukaryota > Viridiplantae > Streptophyta > Magnoliopsida > Asparagales > Asparagaceae > Asparagus > Asparagus officinalis. The sequence goes on from NC_033800.1 coordinate 47,045,829, forward strand.
CTTCTTGCTCATACTAATATGCTCAAAGGACTTCAATCTGCAGGTCATAACACTCCTCAACAAACCATGTACGAAATAACCAATTAAATATCCTAACCTCAACAAATTCCACAGTCTAGCCAAATCTAAAGAAGTCGTTAGTTCTCTACCAATCACCGTGCTCCCAATCAAATAGTATAAATTCCGTCGCTAGAATATTTTTCGTCATAGAATATTTTTCGTCATAGTAAATTCCGTCCCAATCAAATAGTACAAATCCAAAGAAGTCGTTAGCGACGAAAAACATTTTTCGTCATAGAATATTTTAGCGACGAATATATTCCGTTGCTAAAACCTAAAATTCCGTCGCTATAAGATTTTTAGCTACAGAATAATAGTGACGGTATTTTCCGTAGCTATAAACTAACATATAGCGACAGAAAATTCCGTCGCTATTATTCCGTAGCTAAAACCTCATTTTCTACTAGTGATAGTACAAACTGATATTATAAAATCACACAAAGTTACCAATTAATCTCACCAACAAAGCTCTAATTCTCTTGAAACAAAAACCTAACCAATAGCTTAGAAAATACCTCTTTTCTATACTCCAAATATTCCCTTCGCTGCTCAATTCTCTCTTCCAATTATTCCATATATAAAGAAATCCTAAAACCAAAAACATACTAGGAATTCTAAAATAAAAACCAATACAAATTAGGAATCCTAATAATCTGTTACCAAAATAGATTTGGAATCCTGTTACCAAACAGATTAGGAATTCTAATAACTTGTTACTAAAACAAATTAGGAAACATATTAGAAAAATGTTATCCAACAATTCTCCACATCGACAAAGTTTTCTCAAAACTGAGCCGACACCAATACCAACCAAACGTTCACTTGTTGCGTCCAGTACGAAGTGGAACAAATCCACGACAACAAACTCAATCCACAATAAGTCGAGAACCCAAACGAGAATGCGAACAAACTTCAAATATCGGTATCAACTCACCAAACTGGCTGCATCATAACTGACTGTCTACGTATCCTCTTGCCCAAGGAATCAAACCTCACGTAGTTCACCCAATGGCCTCCAAAGACCATCAATCCAATAGAAGAGTTCTTAACTCTTCACCAACAAATCTGCGGCTGATAGCTCTCCCAATGGCCCAAAGTAAAACAAACTAAACACCTCCACCTGAGGTGAATCAACGACCATATCCAAATTCAAACTATGTCCACCAGCTGCACTCGAATCAACCAACTCATCATCTGCATCTAAATCCAAATGATCCCCAAACTGTGTTACCTCAGCTGAAATCCCAAATAATACAGTATGATCTGGAGTATGTTGAGTAATCTCCATCCAATATGGAGTAACATCACCCTCCACCCGCTGCGGCATCCCAATGATCTGATCAGCACTCTCCACCTACTAAGAGTCAAAAATGACATACCTGCTCAGAACAAAACTAGAGTCTCCCAACTGATAACCAAACGAGCCTCTAAATCCTAAACGTGCAATCGGATTAAATCCCACATTCTTGATATGACCAAATACTAGGTAACCAAACATCCGACGCAACCCAAAATCTGAAGTAGCTCCACAAGATCCAAAATCTCCACATGCAGCAGTCAGCAACCTATGACTAATATGACCCAAACATATCAAAGACCGAATACTAAAACCAATGCTCGATAACCAACGCCGATCCTCCTCCAGCACATCAAAATTGTCATCTCATCTCGTCGCCCTAATATTTCCTCTCCAATGAAGAGTCTCAAACTGTCATGAGCTTGGCACAAATACAAGAAAGAACCCCAACCAAAAATAGAACGACTGGTTACCTTTCTGTCAATACACTTCCTCTATCTGTTGTTGACTTCTAGGACTTCACACTAACGGGGCTTGGTTGCAACCCACTAAAGCCTAGAACAGTCCCTAACTATGGAAACCAAATACCGATTACATCCCAATGATGCATCATTGGAAGGCCCCCAAATACCTTAATGAACACCATCTAAAAGACCCCTCGAATGATGGATAGAAGTGCCAAACTCTACATCGGTCTTCTTGCTCATACTAATATGCTCAAAGGACTTCAATCTGCAGGTCATAACACTCCTCAACAAACCATGTACGACATAACCAATTAAATATCCTAACCTCAACAAATTCCACAGTCTAGCCAAATCCAAAGAAGTCGTTAGTTCTCTACCAATCACCGTGCTCCCAATCAAATAGTATAAATTCTTCCTCCTGACGCCCTTCATCACAATCATGGATCTAAATGTGACCTTCAAACATGCATTCTCTAAGGTCATGCTATAGCATGCTGCCTCTAAAACTCCAAGTAAAAATAATGTTCTTCTTCAACTAAGGAACGAACCTCACTTCATCCAACTCCTGAATCACTTTGTCATACATCCTAATACGAACGATACCGATACCACTAATAGAACATTCATGATCATTACACATGAGCATGACATCCCCTCTTTCTAACTCCTGAAAGCCGAAGAACCAATCCCTCCTAGGGCAAATGTGATAAGAAGCACTCGAATCCAATATCCACTCTGTAGAGTCGGCAACACAAACTAATGGTAGTGCTAATGAATAGCCTGAAAAATTCGAATCTGAATTGTCGCCACTAGTCTTGACAACATTCATCTCTGAAGCTTGAATAGCTTTTCCCTCATTCTTCCCAGCTCGATCAACCAACTTTGGGCATTCGGCTTTCCAATGTCCATCCTCTTTACAAAAGACGTACTGATTCCTATGAACTCCAGGATGTGCCCCTCTAGACTATGATCTCCTATCATGGTTTGGACTCTTTGCTTTTGCGATCAATGCCCTCGCTACCGACTCAACTAAAGTCTCATTATCCTTCTTTCGAAGCTGATAATTTACAAGTACAACGGTGACCTCACTATACGAAAGAGATGCCTTCCCATTAATAAGAGTAAGAATAAAGATCTCATATTTCTCATTGGGCAAGAAACTCAATAGTAACAACGCCTTGTCCTCATCTTCAATCATCACATCTATATTCGCCAAATCCGTAAGAAGCTTCGTGTAGTGGTTCATGTGGTCACCAATGGAGATTCCCTTCTTCAATTAGAAGCGATAAATCCTCATCTTCAAATGCAACCGATTTTCTACACTCTTAGTCAAATACTTACCCTCTAGGATCTCCCAAATCTTCTTAGCCGAAGTCTTATTGATCACATCATATTTTAAATCTTGAGTTAAACAAGATCTAATCACACCACATGTCATTCTATTCATCTTCTTCCAAACCTTCTCCTCGATGTCGTCCGATTTCCCATCCAACACTAATGTTTTTTCCAAATTTTGCGCATTGAGCGTATCCAAGACTTCACATCTCCAAAGACCAAAATTATTTGTGCCATTAAACTTCTTCACATCTATCTTCATAAAGTGAATATTCAAACTTTAGACGGTCTTCATGCCAAAAGTACCATCCACAACTCCTTCTTTCTTGACCATCTTTCTTAAAGCACCAACAAAATAATACGGAACAAACAAAGAATAGATCCAAACTGAAAAGAGAGATTTTTACCTCCAACTGAAACCCTAATAAGAGCCTCCGAAAGATCTCACCCACACACGACGATAGACGAGATCACCAATAGTAAAAATCCCACTTTTATCACCAACTGAAGCCCTAGATGAACTTCTAAAGCGATCTACTGCTCCAATTAGCCCAAGCGTAACTCAAGCTCTGATACCACTTGTTGTGTGTGGCGGAAGCCAAAACCAAACCGATGTGCTTCGAGAGGCCAAATCAAACAAACGCCGAGAGAAAGCCAAACAATGCAAAATAAACGACACAAACTCAAACAACCAATTTTAACGTGGTTCAGCAAGTTACCTACGTCCACGGGGCAAGAAGATGTGGTTTTTACTAATAGAGAAGAAAAGTACAAACTGAGATTGCAAAATCACACAAACTCATCAATTAATCTCACCAACAAAACTCTATTCCTCTCCAAACAAAACCCTAACCAATAACTCAGAAATACCTCTTTTCTGTTTTCCAAATATCCCCTTCGCTGCTTAATTCTCTCTTCCAATTGTTCCATATATATAGAAATCCTAAAACCAAAAACATACTAGGAATTTTAAAACAAAAAACAAAACAGATTAGGAATCCTAATAACCTGTTACCAAAACAGAAACATACTAGGAATTTTAAAACAAAAAACAAAACAGATTAGGAATCCTAATAACCTGTTACCAAAACAGATTTGGAATCATGTTACCAAAACAGATTAGGAATCCCAATAACCTGTTACCAAATCAAATTAGGAAACATATTAGGAACATGATATCCAACAGTTTAGTTCTCTTCTCTCATCGCTTGCCGACTCGTTTGGTTTGCGAGCACGCTTCCGCACGGCGCGCAACAAAAACATGGAATCCTGTTTCCGTTTTTGGATGGCTGCCAAACATGTCTATAATATCTAGGAATTCACTTTCAAATCCAAAGTTCATGCACTTAAAAAAGGATTTCAGAAAGGAAAAGAATATGGCTAGCTAAAAATAGCTCATATTTCGTTTCATGAATACGATCGATTTTGTAGGGACATATTAGATTATAAAACTGCAACACACACAAATGTTTTTAAATAATGTAAGACAAACAATAGAATCTGACCTCATCTCTCCACAAAGGAATCAAAATATGCATTACAATTAGAAGACCACAAACTGATTATACAACCTGCAGATTACCAGACTCCGAATCAACAACCACTCTACAAAGAGGACAAGTAGAGTGAGAACGGAACCACACATCAATACACTCTGTGTGAAAGCAATGGCGACATTTTGGTAAAAGCCGCAGCTTCTCTCCCTCTCTATACTCACTTATACACACCGCACAGTCCAACTTATCATCCTCAGTTATCGGACCACAAACGAAAACAGGCAGAGATGCGATAATATCATAGCTCAAGGGAACGTTTTCAGTGTCCGAGAATGCATCAAGATCGGTGACGGTGGCTCGGTCGCGTCGTCGACACTTGTGGAGGTCACAGGCGTAGAGGCAGAAGAGGAGGATCAAGACGATGGCGAAGGCTGTTGAGCCTCCAATCATCTCGGCGTCGCCCATGGAAGTTTGAAAGAGAGTGGGTGTTGAGGAGAATTGTGTTTTTTGTTACAAGTGTTTATATGATCAATATATTTGAAACAAAGGAAGGGGCATATATGGTCTATTTTGATAGAATTGAAATTACCGCTACGCATTACATAGCTTGTGGAGCATCTGAAGGGTTACTGGCTAGTTGGAAGTCTGGGTAGATTTCCCCCCTTTTTTTATCAAATAGCAAAGGTCAAAATAGGCTGGAGGCTGACATAAAGGTCAGCCCTTACCAATTATGTTGATTTGACACTAAAACTTTCCAGGAAATATAATTAGTAAACTATCTTACTTTATTTATTTTGTTGGAAAAACATTAGTAGAAAATAGGGTATTGGCGACGGGGAAATCCGTCACCAATGCAGTCAAATCCATCACGAATGAACATTTGTGACGCCCAATAGTCCGTCACCAATAATCCCCTCACCAATGCATATTGGTGACGGGGACATCCGTCGCCAATGTTCATTAGTGACGGAGAGGCATTGGCGACGGAAAACAATGGCGACGGGTCCTACGTCGTCGCCAATAAGCTTTGGCGACGGCAATCTTGTCATCGCCAAACATCTGTCGCCAATGAACTGGCGACGAAAAACAATAGCGACGGGTCCTATGCCGTCATCAATGCATTTTGGCAAAGGAAATCTATTAGTCACCAAATCTTATTGGTAATGTGGGGCTTACCGTCACCAATAAGCTTTGGCGACGGATGCCGCCGTCACCAATGTATGTACATTGGCGACGAAATACCTCGTCGCCAATGTTTATTAGCGACGGACCGTTCCGTCGCTAAAGAATGTAATTTGGAAAAAAAAATTACTGCTTTTTAAGCCCTCCAATCGGGAATATATAATGTTGCTATCAATATTCACAATATATTTAACAATATTCACATTCATCGAATCACATCCAACAATATTTACATTCATCAATTCACATTTAACAATATTCACATTCATCAATTCACATCCAACAATAATCACATTCATCATTCATCGATTCATATATATATATATATATAACTGCTGCTTCCTACGGTACCTCCTCTAGCCTGAAAAGATATAAATCAATATGAAAATATATCTCAAAATATTCATAATAAATATATATATATAATATGAAATATATACCTCTCCACCACTTACAACTGCATGCTCATCAAATGTCATCTCCATGATATCCATGTACATAGGCTACGGAAGCAAGTCCTTTAAGGATTGAGAATCGATGAGTCACTGAACGACATCCCAGGTCGTCGGTGCACCGCCTAACTCGTGCCTAATAGTGGGAAGAAAACTTAAAGCCAAAGAAGCTTCAACACTCTTCAACAAGTATTTTCCAATTTTACCCACGACGTATGACGTGTCACATGGTCGCGTCAAGGTCACAGATTGGCTGCTAGGCTTATTGGTGGTGGTGAATGTCTTAACTCTAGCACTTGACAAAGACACTCTTCCTTTCTTTCTTGCTTGTAAATTGTAAGCTCCGTCGATGACTTCCATCCACTCATCTTTGGTTATGCGGTTAGGCTCTATAGGAGTGTCATCTGTACTTTAAGATTGACTGACACGGGTCAAGATATCGTTTTGAGAAGCTTCCACCACGGCCTATATATCATTTATCATAAACATTTGAAACTTTGATAAGAAATAATTAAGAATATACAAATCTAAAGTTAATCTTATACTTATGACCAATTCATTAATTTTCTCCACTTTTTTGACATTTTCCTCTACATTTTCATAGCCCTGGGGAGGTGTATAAGATTTTTTAGCAAGAAGAGTCGGGGGCATAGTCAAAGCGTTCTGTGATATATTAAATTCCAAAGTAAATGTATGAAACTAATCACATGATATCAGTTTTAATAATATGATCATACCGAGTTTTCACTCAAATACTTATACTCGATCTGAGCATAAGGAGTAGATCCTAAGAAGTGATCGTATAGCTTCGATTTGCGATTCGCCGATGCCGTCTCACATATTTTCTACAAAATAAAGTACTTTATTAGTATGTGCGATGATAATACATAAATGATAAATAACGCGATGATAATATCATAAATTAAAAATAATCCACCTTCTTCTCACCCTCCCACTCGTTCTTCTCACCCTCCCACTCGATAACGAGAGTCATCCAATTAAATGGATGGACTCTCTTATCAAGCTCATAGATCCTCTTCCAATCAGTAGATTTTTTTTGTAAAATATCTTTTCTTTATATCACTCTTCCAACTCCGAATAAGCTTGGCCATTTTAGGGATAACATAATCCTAAGACTCTAGGTTGTCCTCAAGACAATAATAATCCTGCAAGTTACATGGCAAAAAAATACACTATAAGAATAATCATTGTGAATTGTAAACAAAATAAGCAGTATAATAAATAATTACCATAAAAAATACACTATAAGAATAATCATTGTGAATTGTAAACAAAATAAGCAGTATAATAAATAATTACCATGAGCTTCTCCCAAATCTTCTTTATGATGTGAATTGTAAACAAAATAAGCAGTATAATAAATAATTACCATGAGCTTCTCCCAAATCTTCTTTATGACTTTAAATTCTTGCTCCTCATAGTTATGAGCAATGTTAATGGAGCATGGATCTCTTATTAAATAGCTAATTAAGTTATTAAATCTGATGGCTCAATCCCCAACAGGAATGTTCCCCTTCCACTCCAAAATGGCCCGGTACCCTTTCAGAGGTACTTTTGTCTTTTCCTCACTCCCATGTCTACCGGGTTTCTCATAATCTTTTTTGCCTACAAATACAAAGAGAAATAAATTTTATAAACTTAAATAAATAAATAAGTAGGAAATCTCCAAAGTTTACACGAAATTATTACCCTTTTCCCTCATTAGATCTGCTATAGCTTTATCTAGTCTCTGTTTTATGGCGCACTCCTTTCTTTTAATATCATCTCTCTTTATTTTGTAGTTCCTATCGCATTTTTTTTTAATACAATAGCTTTTTAGGCATAGGGATGTCATATACTGATGGAGTCATGGGCAGAGACATGCCATCTCTGACTGGGAAGATCCAGACATCATCTCGTGCTCGATCTCGTCATCACCAAATCCATCACAAACATTGTCTGCAAATATATATTAGGAATATAAAATATCATTACATTACAAATGTAAATTAAGAATTTAATATCAAAATGATAAAAATAGCAAACATAATACCTAGATCTGGCGATGCGTCTCGATGCTGCGATGGATCCATTTGAGATGCCCTCACAATATCTAATAAAGTAATATATATGATATGAGCATATAAATTTATCAATTAACATAATACAATTAAATAAATTTATACCTTCAATGGGTGAGGATCCATGTAGAGATAATGGACTCTGAGATGGTCGTGAGGACAATCCTATATAAATAAACACAATAGCAAATATACTGCATATTTATATTACAAATAAAATTTACTTCAACAAAATTTGAATATTTATACCGGATGATGGACATTCTCGATCCCGAGGAAGAGATAGCCTCCTAATTCTTTGGCTCATCTGCAACTTAAATTGTTAATCTAACATAATTGAAATATTTAATAAATGCATGAAAGATATCAAGTTGAATTTGTATAAGGATCTTTGTATTCATTCTCCTACATTACAGATATCAAGTCGAATTTGTGAGGTATACATATTTAAATTGACATTTTGGGGGTATGAGTAATTAAGAAAAATTTCTCCCTCCATCTCATTTGGGTCATCAGTATCGTCCGAATTTTCATCAAGAGCAAGCTGAACAAGAGTCCTCGACTCCTTATACAATACGACACATATATTCGGCTGCCTAGGATCTTTGACATAAAAGCACTGCGTAGCCTGATTTGCGAACATAAACTTCATATCAGGATATATCTCCTTATCTAGATTTACAAGGTGAAAACCATATGCATCCCTATTTCCATCTACATGATACCAACGAACCTTAAACATCACATAACTACGTACATTTTTGGTACCATACACATAGAATATCTCCACAATATCTTCTAATTGTCCGTAATAAATTACATCACCAAGTACCGGATTTTAGAATATCTCCACAATATCTTCTAATTGTCCGTAATAAATTACATCACCAAGTACCGGATTTTGATCAGTTGAGCTTGAATAACTAATTGTCCGTAATAAATTACATCACCAAGTACCGGATTTTGATCAGTTGAGCTTGAATAACATTCTTAAGAGAATGCAGCCATGACCCCACTATTTTGGGTAACTCTCTCCTCCTCAAGCCCTACCCGTTGAAATAAACACCCATTTACACGGCATCCGCTGCATTGTTTAACTATATAGTGCGGTTCATGTGAGTGAATACTTATCTCTTCTGGCACTAGCAAACCAGCAAATATTTGTCTTTCTACCTAATATTGCACATAAACACAAATTAGCGTTAAATAGTTAGCCTTATTTTTTCCCAAAATTAATTAAAAATAAAATATACTTAACTTACTTCAGCTATGACCCACTAGGCAAAATATTTTTTATGAATTTTTGCAATTTGATTTTGTGCTGATATGCCAGTTATTTCTAACTGCAACTCCTCCAAATGTTGCCTATTGATACAAAAAAATTAGAGTTCAACTATTGATATAATGCAAAAAAATTTATATCTATTAAAGTTAATTTTTTACTTGCGGTAATCTTCAAAGATTTCCAGGTTCTGCAACAAGAAGGCATGAGCCTAATTCAAGTCTATTCTGGAATAGTCTTTGTTCATCTTGGTACTTCCATGAAAGGTGTCATCTCTATTATTATTTAGTGAATTATTTTTTGTATGTACACCTTGTATATACCGAGAGGTAAACATCATACATTCATTTGTCACGTAATGATTAGCAATCGAACCTTCAGGATGAGCCTGATTTTGCATTATGCGTTTCAAGAAACCTAAATATCTAAAGATAAAATTACTATGAGTTGTTAATATAAAGCAATGACATGTTATGTAAATAGACTTAATTGAATTTTAACTAACCTCTCCATGGGATACATCCAATGATAGTTAACTGGTCCTCCGATTAATGCATCATCTACAAGATGATGTGTGAGATGGACCATGATTGTAAAAAATGATGGAGGGAAGAATATCTCTATTTTACAGAGGGTTTCATTCATTTCTGCTTTTAATGCTTTAAATTCATCAACATTGATAACTTTGGAGCATAACTTTTTAAAAAATCCACAGAATTCAATTATAACTTTTGTTACTTCGTCATCGGCCATGTTGTTACGAAGTGCTACCGGAAGTAATTGGTGAAGAAGGATATGATAATTATGTGTCTTAAGTCCTAAAAGTTTTCACTTTTTCACTTGTACATTATTTGAAATATTAGAGCAGTAACCATCAGGTGACTTCACCGACTTATGAACCTCACAGAATCTTTGCATGTCAACTTTTGACATTGTAATACGAGCTGAAGGTAACTCAAATTTGCCATTGGCGACTTCTTGTGCTTGCAGATCATATCAGATGTTCAACACATTCAAGTCTTGCCGTGCCCTTAAATCATCCTTTGATTTCTTACCATCCTGTAGGAGTGTGGATAATAAGTTCTCATATATATTCTTTTCAATATGCATTACATCTAAATTGTGTCGGAGTTTGAGCTTATGCGAGTAAGGCAACTAAAAGAATATACTAAATTTTGTCCATCATGTAGGAAAATCCTCAGCATGTGTGGCATCTAAACTCCGTACTTGCCTCTTTCGTTTAGGTGTCCTCTTCATGATGGAAGTGCGTCTCGGAGCGAGAATTTCCTCTTTTGTAAATCAGTTCTTTCCGTACTTGAATTTAGGATATCCCTCAAACAAGTTTACAATCTCATCTCCAGTCATTTCACGCGGCTCCCCTCTTTTGTCTTCTTGACCATCAAACTTATTTGCCCATTTTCTACCCCTGAATTTATGTCCTTCTCATAAGCATCTTTTGTTAAACTAATAACACGTTTTTCGACTGTGTTGTAAATAAAAGCCTTCGAAGTTCAGACCACATACAAGACAAGCGAATCTTCCTTTCGTAGACCAACCAGAGAGATTACCATAAGCTGAAAAATCATTAATCGTCCACATAAGAATAGTACTGAGATTAAAAGACTCACAAGAATAAGCATCATATGTTGGGACCCCTTCATCCTAGAGATGTTTTAACTCATCAATTAACGGCTCCATGAACACATCTATGTCATTACCGTGTGAATGCTTCCCCAGTATCAATAATGTAAGAATCATATATGATTGCTTCATACAAAGTCCAGGTGGCAAATTATAAGGCATCAACACAACTGGCCAAGTAGACCATCTCGAACTCATAATGCCAAACGGGTTGAATCCGTCGCTAGATAGACCAAGTCTGACATTCCTGCAATCTGTGGCAAATGATGGAAAAGTTTGATCCACATGCTCCCATGCTATTGCATCTGCTGGATGTCTCAGTTTACCATCATCTACACGTCCTTCCTTATGCCACTGCATATCTTTAGCTATATTTTTTATCATATACAGCCGTTGTAACCGAGGCATTAAGGAAAAATGTTGGAGCACCTTTGCTAGAATTTTCATTAGGACAAGCATCGATCTTATTGTAATCTAAACCCAGAGCACCAATAATCTTATTTGCATCGTAGCACTTTTCTGGTATGCTATTCTCTCCGTCTGGAATTACCTTGCGTAGTAAATTAAGAAGTATTTGAAAATATTTATCTGCCATTCCGCTCAGTGTCTTAATACATATCAGTTGAAGAATAAATGACAATCTACTATACTCAGTGCAATCATCGTACAGATCCTTCTCGTCATCTTCCAATATCTTCATTAAATTTTTGTAGGCCCAGGTATCATGCACATTTTTAGTATTTTGGGCATCATTTGCATCTCCGGGAACTTCAACAGCCTCCGATACTTCTGGAACTTCATCAACTTATCATTGAACATTAGTTGCGCATCGTCTATATTTCTATCATCTAGTTCAATATCTTCATCTTCTCCGTGAAAACTCCAATATTTATAATTTTCATCAAATCCCCATCTTTCTAGGTGTCTTCATATAACAACTCTATCCACCAGAACCCTATTCCTATACTTACTACATGGACAACACAACAAATTGTTCTCTAACTTCTTCGGATTAGCATATGCATACTCAAGGAATGCTTCCCATCCGTCTCGATATCGAGTATCACCTTTCGCTCTTCTTTTCAATATAGGAATATCAATCCATGACTTATCGGGAACATCTCTCATCTGTATAATAGGTAAACTTTGTTGGACCCTAGAGGGGGGGTGATTAGGGTCAAGAGGCTCTAATATGCAATTTAAAACTCAGCACAAACAAACCACAAAACAGAAGTGCAATCAAATAGAAAGAGATAGAGTTAGGAATCGTTATCCTTGACGCGCGATGTGTTAACGAGGTTCGGCCCGCTGATCTACGTCCCCGCTCCCCACTCTCGAGGAGAAATCCACTAACACAGCCGGTTTGGAAGCCGGAACTTCGTCTACACAGCGATCCCACAAGATCTCTCTCTCACTACACAGTTTGATCTCACAGATCACACTCCCTCACAGTAGATCTCCACAGATCTCAACCACACAGCAGCAGAAGAAAAAGCAAGCAAGAACCTCTCTTTACACAAGCCCCTATAGCAAAGAGAAGAGTACTGAAGCTGGGAAGTGAAACACACTTGAAACAGAAAGAAAAACAGAGTTTTGAAAATTTTCTCAGCAAACAGAAAAAGCTCTCTGGTTTTCAAACGTTAGGGCTTAGAGGAAGAAGAAGAGGTCTGGGGATTTTATAGGAAAGTTTAAATCATTTTAAAACAAAAACAAATCTACCCAAATGAGATAATAATCTCTTCTTCAGACCCTCATCACAGACTGTGCCAATCACTAACAAGTGAAAGCACAGGGTTCGAGGCAAACGACCGTTTTAAAAAAGTCGCGGCTGAACAGAGGCAAAAATCGGTTGACCGAAGAAAATATCGGTCGACCGAAAAATACCTTCGGTCGACCGACCGAAAAAATCGGTCGACCGCCAGCAGCTAAGGAGTTTTGACAAAACATCCAGAGACTCATCGGTCGACCGGCACGGTCGACCGATTAAGGGTTGAGAAATTCGGTCGACCGTATCGATCGACCGACAACACTCTGGAGACATAGTGAAGAAAGGTCATCGGATCGGTCGACCGGACCGGTCGACCGATTTCTGACATATTCTGAAATCAGGTTATTTGACCAAGTTGAAATATTTCCAAAATATTCATTTGACCTCTGAAAATTCTGAAACTTTGTAAAATGTTTTTAATACTAAAAACAAACTGCTTGGAAAAAGAATTTTGCAGATAGGTACTCAAACTTGTGAAAAATAGTATTTTGTGAAAAACGCTTAAAAGCACAAGTTTAAAAACGTGTGTGTGATTCCCAATAGCTTCAAGTAAACTCAGTAACTCTTTGCCTACATTCTAGCACTAGAGAGAAAAACAAAAGAAAGCTAATATCCTCATATAGAGAGCAATATACTTGAGCTTTGATATAGCTTGAATCGGATGAAGCTTTTAATCGAATTTGACGTTCTTGAAATAACGTTGCTTCATCTCTTGGCCTCCTCCTCCTTTGGATATCTTCGTTGTAGCATATATTCCATCCATCCTCCATTAATGGCACTAACGAGCTTGACAAATGATTTTACTACATTTACACTCAATAAGCCATTAGTACCGATAATGGTGGTTGTAAGAACATCATCAAAACATAAGGGCTAACAATCTCCCCCTTTTTGATGATGACAACCAACCATTATATAAGAGCAAAAATGAAATAGCTTATAGATAGGTGCTCCCCCTATCTATGAGCTCCCCCTAAATATATGCAACAAATGAGGAGATTTCTCTCCCCCTTTGTCACCATCAAAAATGGGGTAAAGAGAAATGCCAAATGCAAAATGCAACTAATCAAGCAAGCAATGTAGAACTTTCACATAGTGCATAAGCCCAAACCATTTCTTATGCGACAAAAATCATCCTCTCCAAGAGGCTTAGTAAATATATCCGCTAGTTGAGATTTGGTGTCAACAAATACTAGGGATACATCTTGTCTCTCTACATGATCGCGTAAGAAATGATGGCGCACGTCAATATGCTTAGTTCTAGAATGCAAAACCGAATTTTTGGAAATATTTATGGCACTTGTGTTATCACAAAAGATTTTAATATTTTGAAAATTCAAATCATAGTCAACTAAACTTTGTTTCATCCATAAAACTTGAGCACAACATAAGCCGGCGGCAATGTATTCCGCTTCCGTAGTGGACAATGCAACACAATTTTGTTTCTTGGAAGCCCAAGAAACAAGGGAATTTCCTAAGAATTGGCATGTTCCACTAGTACTCTTGCGATCTACCTTACATCCGGCAAAGTCGGCATCACAAAAACCATATAAATCAAAAGTGGTGCTTTTTGGATAAAACAAACCAAGGTTAAAAGTTCCATTAACATACTTAATGATCCTTTTAACCGCAATTAAATGAGATGCTTTTGGAGACGCTTGAAAACGTGCACATGCACATACACTAAACATGATGTCGGGTCTACTAGCGGTGAGATAAAGAAGACTACCTATCATACCTCGGTATAGTTTTTGGTCCACATCTTCACCACTCTCATCCGCATCAAGCTTAACACTAGTACTCATGGGAGTAGGCGCATGCTTAGAATTCTCCAACTTGAATTTCTTCACCAATTCCTTCGCATACTTGCTTTGTGAAATGAAGATCCCATCCTTAGTTTGCTTGACTTGGAGCCCGAGAAAGAATGTAAGCTCTCCCATCATACTCATCTCAAAGTGATCCTGCATAACTTTAGAAAATTCCTTGCACAAGGATTCATTAGTAGCACCAAAAATAATGTCATCCACATATATTTGAACCAAAATGAAATCATTTTTCCTTTTTCTCACAAAAAGTGTGTTATCAATTGTTCCTTTTGAAAAACCATTTTCAATAAGAAAACTAGAGAGGCGAGCATACCAAGCCCTAGGAGCTTGTTTCAACCCATATAAAGCTTTTTGTACCCGGTAAACATGATTAGGAAAAGCATGATCTATAAAACCGGGGGGTTGCTCAACATACACTTCCTCTTCTATAAAACCATTTAAGAAAGCACTTTTGACATCCATTTGAAATAGTTTGAAATTTTTAAAACTAGCAAATGCCAAAAACATCCTAATAGATTCCAACCTTGCAACCGGTGCAAAGGTTTCATCATAGTCTATGCCCTCCTCTTGATTGTATCCTTGGGCAACCAAACGTGCTTTATTTCTAGTTACAATGCCATGTTCATCAAGTTTGTTTCTAAAAACCCATTTTGTACCAATAACACTAGCATTGTTAGGTCTAGGAACTAACTTCCAAACTTCATTTCTTTGAAAATTGTTTAATTCTTCATGCATAGCCAAAACCCAAAACTCATCATTTAAAGCATCATTAACCTTTTTAGGTTCTAGTTGAGATAGAAATGCAACATTACCACATTCACTCAAGGCTTTTGAGCGAGTTATAACTCCTTTTGAAGGGCTCCCAATGATTTGTTCCTTTGGATGATTTGATGTGAATTTCCAAGCTTTAGGTGGTTCAACTTGATCTTGAGCGTTTGTGCTATCCACATCCTTTTGAACTTCTATAGAGGGAGTGTCATTGATTTGCAACAAGTCCAATCCTCCCTCAATATCATCATCATCATCTTTCCTAGGCAACACAACTTGAGAGCCAACATTAGTCTCATCAAAAGTAACGTTTATAGACTCTTCAACAACGAGGCTTCGTTTATTGAAGACCCTATAAGCCTTACTTCGAGGTGCATAACCCAAGAAAATACCAACATCAATTTTGGAATCAAATTTATCATGGTGATCTTTTGTATTTAAAATAAAGCATTTGCAACCAAAGACACGAAAATAACCAATGAAAGGAGTTTTTCCATAATAAAGTTCATAAGGAGTTTTCTTAAGCTTTGGTCTAATCAAAACACGATTTAAAACAGGGCAAGCCGTATTGACGGCTTCCGCCCAAAAATATTTTGGTAAATCAAATGAGTTTAACATAGTGCGTGCCATCTCTTGTATGGTACGATTTTTCCGTTCAACAACACCATTTTGTTGTGGTGTTCTAGGAGCGGAAAACATATGAGTTATACCATGATGAGCACAAAAATCATAGAAAAATTCATTTTGAAATTCACCACCATGATCACTTCTTATTTTAACAACTTTCAAATCCTTTTCATTTTCAATTCTTTTAACATGATTAGCAAATTCTTCAAAACAATCATTTTTCTTAGCAAGAAATATTGTCCATGTAAAACGAGAAAAATCATCAATAATCACAAAAACATAGTGTTTGCCTCCAAGAGAGGTAACACGCATAGGACCAAATAAATCAAGATGAAGTAATTGCAAGGGTTTAGAAGTCGATACCTCATGGATGGATTTGAAAGAAGACTTTGTTTGTTTACCTTTGGCACAATCCTCACAAATTGTATCTTTTATGAAGTGCAAGCTAGGTAGCCCTTTCACAAGATTCTTCTTAGACAATTTTGATATTAACTCCATATTTGCATGTCCAAGTCTCTTGTGCCAAATCCAAGGATTTTCATCAATTGCCGCAAGACACTTCACATCTTGATTCACTAACTCATTCATCTCAAAAATGTAAACATTAGACTTGCGATTTGCAATAAAAACAATTTTTCCATCCATACTAATGATGCATTTATCCGGTTTAAAAGAAATATCAAAACCTTTATCACTTAATTGGCTAATGCTAAGAAGATTATGATTCAAGCCATTTACTAAATAAACATCTTCAATAATGGGTGAGGGTTTCTTACCAATAGAACCGATACCAATGATTTTACCTTTCTCACCACCACCGAAGGAGACATTGCCTCCTTCAATCCTTGATAGGGTTGCAAATAACTCTTTGTTGCCCGTCATATGATGTGAGCAACCACTATCAAGGTACCACATCTCCTTACGTCGTTGCCGTGACGTTCCCTACAAAAGAAGAAGATGAAGGTGTAGTAGCTTTAGGTACCCATGTCTTGGGTCCTTGGTGGTTAGTAGTTTTGGTACCTTTGGGTACCCATATCAAACCATAAAAATCTTCATTGTCTTTAATTCTACAATGAGTAGAAATGTGTCCATGTCTCATACAATAGGTGCATACAAAATTTCTTTTGTATGTACGAATGTTAGAACCATGAAACCTATTTCTACCATGGTGATTGTAGTTGGCATAAGCATGAGTGGGTCTAGTCCTACAACCCTCAATTTCTAGTCTTTCAATCTTTGATCTTAATTGCTTGTTCTCAAAATCGAGATCTCCAAGCAATTCATCTTTTAGAGCAAGAGAGGTTGTTAGTTGTTCTAGCTTAATATCACAAGAGGCATGCAATTTTTTGAAAGAAGAGTATTCTTTAGACATTCTTTTAAATTCAAAGTTCAACTCTTCTAAAGCCATAGCTATGTCACATTGCATATAAAAAGATTCACTTTCGGCCTCGGATATTACCTCATGTTCATTTGCCATGAAACAAACATTTGGGTCATGAAGAGCAAGTTTGGCTCCTTCTTCATCACTATCCGAGTCACTTGGTTCGGATTCTTCCCATCCGGCATACATAGCCTTCTTCTTCTTGTACTTCATGTACTTTTCTTTGAGCTTGGGGCAATCCTTAGCGATGTGACCCGGTTCATTGCACTCAAAACATTTACCTACACGAGAGGAAAACTTGTTGTTAGATCGAGGGTTAAATTTTTTGTTCATTTTTATAAGTCTAGAGATTCTTCTAGAGAGATGAGCCACTTCTCTAGAAAAATCAACTTCACTCTCCGACGACGAAGATGAGTTGTCACTAGCTCCCTTGAGAGCTATGGTCTTCAACTTTGGTGACGGCTCCTCAACTTCTCGTGATGGCACTTCCTCCTTCTCCTTCCCCTTGAGCTTCTTCTCATGCACTTTGAGCTTTCCGATGAGACTATCAAGAGCTAAGATAGTGAGGTCATGAGCTTCCTCAATGGCCGTAGCCTTGGGCTCCCATGCCGGAGTCAATGAGCGAAGTATCTTGTAGTTCATCTCTTGAATGGATAATTGCTTATCTAGACCATGTAATTCATTGATGATATTAGTAAAACGGGAAAACATAGCATCAATGGATTCATTAGGAAGCATTTTAAATAGCTCATAATCATGCATGAGTCCACTAATCTTAGATTCCTTAACTTGGGGTGTTCCTTCATGTGTGACACATAATTTTTGCCAAATTTCGTATGCGGTTGCACACGTGGAAACCCTATTGTATTCATTGGGGGAAAGACCACAGATTAAGGCGTTCATGGCCTTAGCATTGAGATTGGCAAGGTGCCTTTCATCATCGGACATGTTCTCAACTTTGGACTTCTCTACATATTTCTTTTCTATAAGCCCTAGGATGTCAAGATCAATGCAACGAAGGTAAATTCTCATCCTAGCCTTCCAATAAGCAAAATTGGTCCCTGTGAAGAGAGGTGGTCTAGTGGTGGATTGTCCTTCCAACATATGCATATTCAAAGAGGCCTCCATTAGATCTTTTCTCTAAGGTTGTTAAACCAAAAACTGATATAGAGACCAAGCTCTGATACCAATTGTTGGACCCTAGAGGGGGGGTGATTAGGGTCAAGAGGCTCTAATATGCAATATAAATTCAGCACAAGCAAAACACAAAACAAAAATGCGATAAAAGTAAGAGAGATAGGGTTAGGAGTTCGTTATCCTTGACGCGCGATGTGTTAACGAGGTTCGGCCCTCTGGCCTACGTCCCCGCTCCCCAGTAGCTAAAGAGTTTTGACAAAACATCCAGAGACTCATCGGTCGACCGGCACGGTCGACCGATTAAGGGTTAAGAAATTCGGTCGACCGTATCGGGCGACCGACGACATTCTGGAGACATAGTAAAGAAAGGTCATCGGATCGGTCGACCGGACCGGTCGACCGATTTCTGACATATTCTGAAATCAGGTTATTTGACCAAGTTGAAATATTTCCAAAATATTCATTTGACCTCTGAAAATTCTGAAACTTTGTAAAATGTTTTTAATACTAAAAACAAACTGCTTGGAAAAAGAATTTTGCAGATAGGTACTCAAACTTGTGAAAAATAGTATTTTGTGAAAAACGCTTAAAAGCACAAGTTTAAAAACGTGTGTGTGATTCCCAATAGCTTCAAGGAAACTCAGTAACTCTTTGCCTACATTCTAGCACTAGAGAGAAAAATAAAAGAAAGCTAATATCCTCATATAAAGAGAAATATACTTGAGCTTTGATATAGCTTGAATCGGATGAAGCTTTTGATTGAATTTGTCGTTCTTGAAATAACGTTGCTTCATCTCTTGGCCTCCTCCTCCTTTGGATATCTTCGTTGTAGCGTATATTCCATCCATCCTCCGTTAATGGCACTAACGAGCTTGACAAATGATTTTACTACATTTACACTCAATAAGCCATTAGTACCGATAATGGTGGTTGTAAGAACATCATCAAAACATAAGGGCTAACAAACTTCTTAATTAATTTAATATCTCATAAATCACCTTAAGTTTAATAGTTACTATTTTAGTTGATTTGAATAAATAATCAAGCGGATGAAATTACTCTTCTATAATTTTCATTGTCATACCAAATAAAAGCTAACACTCTATGATAATTAATCATGATTTGAACCAACACTCTCGGCTATCATAGGAAGGCTTCTATCCCATTAAGAATATAGTAGTACTTACATCTAACTTTGAATACTTTGTGTATTTTCATTTCTAGAAAATTTCGGCAGCACCTATCCACTATTCTCCAAGTACACTGTGCGTATGTTGTTATAAGTATCGGTTATAGACCAAAATCGGTAAGTAATAGGCCTATACACATAACAATATATGCTTATTGTACCTAGAGAACAACAAGTACGTGCGACCAAAATTTTCAAGAAACAAAAATGCATAAAGTATACCAAGTTAGATGTATGCACTACTATATTCCTAACCCGTCCGAAATGGACAGATCCAATAGTAACATTCCAATTTTTTCTACTTATAATACAAATTAAGCGATCCTTTTCGGCATAAAATGAAATTTCATACCCAAAGTGGAATCGTCCATTTATATTATAAGTCTAAATTATTGGTAGTAATTATTGTACGGGGATCTACGGCTAACGTTAACTTGTTATTCACCTAAAATTAATATATAACACATTATTGTGTTATATATCACACTACTAATTTTTTAAAAATATATATATAAATCTTTGATTAATTCACATATTTTAGGGTACTAGGGTTTTATGTCTAAAATTAATAAGGATAATTATTTGGGTAAGTACTATTCTTAGTAACTGCCATGTGAGCTTGTAACGAGATAATCAATTAGTGAAGGTGATTTGTGTCCTCTATTTTTAGGAGCGCTAATGACTGTGCTAACTCTATACTTCTTTTTATAATGAAACTAAACTTATTGAAATTCGTGTACTGTACTCATGCATTCTACATAGTTTATATCTTAGCCATAAACTTCGTGTTTGTAGATGGAATGCCTTAATAAGGGTTAGAATGGAAGTGCTCATTCTCTGAAACTGAACTTATTGAAATTCCATCACTTTGAGATAGTATTTTAATCAGGCAACAAACTTGAAGATCTTGGTTAATGCTGATGATCACTATTTATATGTGTCAGAATGCATGGAGATCCTTAAAATGGATCTAGTATTTTAATCATGCAACAAACCTGAAGATCTAGGTTAAAAATTCAGGGAATATACTAATATGCCTTTATTTCTAATGTTAAAAATTCGGGAAAAATGTGTCCAGGCCCCAAAAACAGAAACTTCATGTGCTGCAGCCCCTCCTACTTTCCCCCATGTGATTCAGCCCCTTGAAGTGTGACGTTTTGTGCTGCAGCCCCTTTTTAACAATTATTGCATGCCAACTAAGCTAAAATCCCCAAAACAACCTTATCCCCTCTCCTCAATCCTTCAAACCCAGTTCTCTCTCTCTCTCTCTCTCTCTCTCTCTCTCTCTCTCTCTCTTTAAAAACAAGGGTTTTCTTAAGCTCGTCGCTCTGGCCCTCGCCCTCCTCGCCGTCGCCACCTCCGCCCAGGCTCCCAAGCCTCCCCAGAGTTTGTCGCCGTCTCCCCTCCTCTCCTCCACCCGACCTCTTCGCGGTAGCTCGCCGTCGCTCCCTATCTCGCTCTCGACTACGCCGGAGTTCGTCGTTGTGCCTGCCACTTTTGAACCCATAGTATGATAGGCCGGAGGAGGATGACCAAGAGAAAAGAGTGCATGATGCCCAAGAAAAGTGAAAATGAAGGGGACAGAATAGAACTAACATTGTGCAGATTAGAACTAACACTGTAGACAGAATAGAACTAACATTGTAGACAGAATAGAACTAACATTGTAGACAGAATAGAACTAACATTGTAGACAGAATAGAACTAACATTGTAGACAGAATAGAACTAACATTGTAGACAGAATAGAACTAACATTGTAGACAGAATAGAACTAACATTGTAGACAGAATAGAACTAACATTGTAGACAGAATAGAACTAACATTGTAGACAGAATAGAACTAACATTGTAGACAGAATAGAACTAACATTGTAGACAGAATAGAACTAACATTGTAGACAGAATAGAACTAACATTGTAGACAGAATAGAACTAACATTGTAGACAGAATAGAACTAACATTGTAGACAGAATAGAACTGTAGACAAAATAGAACTAACATTATAGACAGAATAGAACTAACATTGTGCAGATTAGAACTAACACTGTAGACAGAATAGAACTAACATTGTAGACAGAATAGAACTAACATTGTAGACAGAATAGAACTAACATTGTAGACAGAATAGAACTAACATTGTAGACAGAATAGAACTAACATTGTAGACAGAATAGAACTAACATTGTAGACAGAATAGAACTGTAGACAGAATAGAACTGTAGACAGAATAGAACTGTAGACAGAATAGAACTGTAGACAGAATAGAACTGTAGACAGAATAGAACTGTAGACAGAATAGAACTGTAGACAGAATAGAACTGTAGACAGAATAGAACTGTAGACAGAATAGAACTAACATTATAGACAGAATAGAACTAACATTGTAGACAGAATAGAACTAACATTGTAGACAGAATAGAACTAACATTGTAGACAGAATAGAACTAACATTGTAGACAGAATAGAACTAACATTGTAGACAGAATAGAACTAACATTGTAGACAGAATAGAACTAACATTGTAGACAGAATAGAACTAACATTGTAGACAGAATAGAACTGTAGACAGAATAGAACTGTAGACAGAATAGAACTGTAGACAGAATAGAACTGTAGACAGAATAGAACTGTAGACAGAATAGAACTAACATTATAGACAGAATAGAACTAACATTGTGCAGATTAGAACTAACACTGTAGACAGAATAGAACTAAGAAAACAAAAATAATAAAATAATCCCCATCATATTTTAATAAAAAAAGAAAGAGAGAGAGAGAGGATTCATAACCTTAACAACAAACCCTTAACCTTAACAACCAACCCGTAACCTTAACAATCAACCCGTAACTTTAACAACCTCCCAATACAAACAACCAAAATAATAAAAAACAAAAATAATAAAATAATCCTCATCAATCATTTCAACTATCCTCTTGGTACATCATGATAAAGAGAGAGAGAAAACAAAAATAATAAAATAATCCCCATCATATTTTAATAAAAAAAGAAAGAGAGAGAGAGAGGATTCATAACCTTAACAACAAACCCTTAACCTTAACAACCAACCCGTAACCTTAACAATCAACCCGTAACTTTAACAACCTCCCAATACAAAC
The DNA here is from genome assembly GCF_001876935.1 of Asparagus officinalis. Taxonomy (NCBI): domain Eukaryota; kingdom Viridiplantae; phylum Streptophyta; class Magnoliopsida; order Asparagales; family Asparagaceae; genus Asparagus; species Asparagus officinalis. The sequence continues at coordinate 47,068,938 of NC_033800.1, forward strand.
AACCAAAATAATAAAAAACAAAAATAATAAAATAATCCTCATCAATCATTTCAACTATCCTCTTGGTACATCATGATAAAGAGAGAGAGAAAACAAAAATAATAAAATAATCCCCATCATATTTTAATAAAAAAAGAAAGAGAGAGAGAGAGGATTCATAACCTTAACAACAAACCCTTAACCTTAACAACCAACCCGTAACCTTAACAATCAACCCGTAACTTTAACAACCTCCCAATACAAACAACCAAAATAATAAAAAACGAAAATAATAAAATAATCCTCATCAATCATTTCAACTATCCTCTTGGTACATCATGATAAAGAGAGAGAGAAAACAAAAATAATAAAATAATCCCCATCATATTTTAATAAAAAAAGAAAGAGAGAGAGAGAGGATTCATAACCTTAACAACAAACCCTTAACCTTAACAACCAACCCGTAACCTTAACAATCAACCCGTAACTTTAACAACCTCCCAATACAAACAACCAAAATAATAAAAAACGAAAATAATAAAATAATCCTCATCAATCATTTCAACTATCCTCTTGGTACATCATGATAAAGAGAGAGAGAAAACAAAAATAATAAAATAATCCCCATCATATTTTAATAAAAAAAGAAAGAGAGAGAGAGGATTCACAACCTTAACAACAAACCCTTAACCTTAACAACCAACCCGTAACCTTAACAATCAACCCGTAACTTTAACAACCTCCCAATACAAACAACCAAAATAATAAAAAACGAAAATAATAAAATAATCCTCATCAATCATTTCAACTATCCTCTTGGTACATCATGATAAAGAGAGAGAGAAAACAAAAATAATAAAATAATCCCCATCATATTTTAATAAAAAAAGAAAGAGAGAGAGAGAGGATTCATAACCTTAACAACAAACCCTTAACCTTAACAACCAACCCGTAACCTTAACAATCAAATCCACAACCTTAACAACAAATCCACAACCTTAACAACAAACCCTTAACCTTAACAACCAACCCGTAACCTTAACAATCAACCCGTAACTTTAACAACCTCCCAATACAAACAACCAAAATAATAAAAAACGAAAATAATAAAATAATCCTCATCAATCATTTCAACTATCCTCTTGGTACATCATGATAAAGAGAGAGAGAAAACAAAAATAATAAAATAATCCCCATCATATTTTAATAAAAAAAGAAAGAGAGAGAGAGAGGATTCATAACCTTAACAACAAACCCTTAACCTTAACAACCAACCCGTAACCTTAACAATCAACCCGTAACTTTAACAACCTCCCAATACAAACAACCAAAATAATAAAAAACAAAAATAATAAAATAATCCTCATCAATCATTTCAACTATCCTCTTGGTACATCATGATAAAGAGAGAGAGAAAACAAAAATAATAAAATAATCCCCATCATATTTTAATAAAAAAAGAAAGAGAGAGAGAGAGGATTCATAACCTTAACAACAAACCCTTAACCTTAACAACCAACCCGTAACCTTAACAATCAACCCGTAACTTTAACAACCTCCCAATACAAACAACCAAAATAATAAAAAACGAAAATAATAAAATAATCCTCATCAATCATTTCAACTATCCTCTTGGTACATCATGATAAAGAGAGAGAGAAAACAAAAATAATAAAATAATCCCCATCATATTTTAATAAAAAAAGAAAGAGAGAGAGAGAGGATTCACAACCTTAACAACAAACCCTTAACCTTAACAACCAACCCGTAACCTTAACAATCAACCCGTAACTTTAACAACCTCCCAATACAAACAACCAAAATAATAAAAAACGAAAATAATAAAATAATCATCATCAATCATTTCAACTATCCTCTTGGTACATCATGATAAAGAGAGAGAGAAAACAAAAATAATAAAATAATCCCCATCATATTTTAATAAAAAAAGAAAGAGAGAGAGAGAGGATTCATAACCTTAACAACAAACCCTTAACCTTAACAACCAACCCGTAACCTTAACAATCAACCCGTAACTTTAACAACCTCCTAATACAAACAACCAAAATAATAAAAAATAAAAATAATAAAATAATCCTCATCAATCATTTCAACTATCCTCTTGGTACATCATGATAAAGAGAGAGAGAAAACAAAAATAATAAAATAATCCCCATCATATTTTAATAAAAAAAGAAAGAGAGAGAGAGAGAGGATTCATAACCTTAACAACAAACCCTTAACCTTAACAACCAACCCGTAACCTTAACAATCAACCCGTAACTTTAACAACCTCCCAATACAAACAACGAAAATAATAAAAAACGAAAATAATAAAATAATTCTCATCAATCATTTCAACTATCCTCTTGGTACATCATGATAAAGAGAGAGAGAGAGAAAAAAATAATAAAATAATCCTCATCATATTTTAATAAAAAAAAGAGAGAGAGAGAAGGGTATTATGGTCTTCACATGTTTTAATGTCTTGGGTTTTGTGTTTTGGGGGCTCAGAGAACAAAATTTTTATTTTTAGGGGTAAAACAACCATTGACCAAGTCTTGGGGGTGGGAAGCATGTTCACTTGGCTTTTGGGGGCTGGAAGCATTTTTCCCATTAAAAAAAGCTAAATTCTAAAAGTTATTCTTTGAGATATGAAAATATGTTATCAAATGTCTTGAGCAAACATAAGCAATCAGTAATAGCCTATCATCAGAGATGATTGAAAGTTTCATATACGAGTTCTTTTTTTTGAAAAATGTATAATTGTTCTTACAATCGTCTGGCGCTGGCGACTGGCAGG
>NC_033800.1:47071903-47116633 GCF_001876935.1 Asparagus officinalis
GAGGCTGTACGTGGTCGGTTAGGTTTCTATTAATATGCTTAGGATTTTTTTAATTTAGCCCCTCAAAGATTTGAGAGAGGTTGTAAGTGGGTTTCATTCAAGTCAATGAAATAATGAAGAGAAAAGTAGAAAAGGAAAAAAGAGACAGGAGGCCAAATAATCAATATATAAAATGTAAAATTATTGAACTTAATTGGATAACTCGAATGGGAATTTGATGAGCTAGGGGGCAGTCGTGCTACTTTAAATTGAATTGGTCTTAATTAGCCTACACGATACATAAAATAATATTTTTGTAAGTGGTTTACTAAGTAGATATGCAAAAGAGAAAAAACAATACAGACTTTTCGAAAAGGAAGAAGGACTGACTTTTTGAAAAGGAAGAAGGACTGATCAGTTAGTTACTAAACAAGCAGGGAATAGTTATGTATAAATCAAGCAAAAGTTGCAAATTTAACAGGTGAATATAAGAAAAATGGTTTTTTAATATTTGTTCCTTCAATTTTCATATTTTAGTCCATCAAATCACTCAAGTTGCTAGTTCTCATAATTTGTTGTGAATTAGTCCCTCTAGTCAAGCATAGTAATACTTGTTAATTAACGTGGGAAGTTGTAAGCTTCAATGGACAAAAAGATTAGTTATACTGAATTTGTCGTGAAAACCAAAGTTGTTGTAGTATAGTGGTGAGTATTCTCACCTGTCACGCGGGTGACCCGGGTTTGATCCCCGGCAACGACGCTATCTATGTTCTAGAACAAAAATTAAACTTTTGAAAATCTTCAATATTTCAAAAGTACTCACTCAAATCATAGAAATTTCTTTTACATCCCTCAAATCATCATAATATTTACTATTAGGTCCCCTGGTTAACACCGATTATATTTAAAGAAATATTCTTTTAAATTTAATTATTATCACTAGTTTTCCTTGACTTTTAATTATAAAAAGTTAACTCGTTTGGACCGAGTTGACCCGTTACAACGTGAAAACCCAAATTTATTAAAAAAATTCCTCCAACAGATATCATCTACGCTATAACTCAATTTCGACGACACTTTCTCCTCTTAACCTTATAAAACTCTAAGAGAACTTTATCCAAACTATTTTTATCTATTTCTTTAGTGCTTTCTCCTCTTAACCTTATAAAACTCTAAGAGAACTTTATCCAAACTATTTTTATCTATTTCTTTAGTGATTAAATCTCATTAAGCTCTTCTCACCTAAGAGAACTTTATCCAAACTATTTTTATCTATTTCTTTAGTGATTAAATCTCATTAAGCTCTTCTCACGTTTATTAATGATGTTTGCAGGGTCAAGTTCGTCTGTAAATGAAGCCAATTAAGAGTAGTGGAGGTCATTGAATCTACTAGCATAAAGAATAAAAGATAATAAATTTTAAAAATAACATAGACTTTCTAATTAATTGAAAAGAGATATGATAAGTTCTGGTGTACCATTAGCAAGATTAATATGATTACATGTTTATAACACGTATAACTAAAAATAATCTCTTCATTAGCCTCTCACCATTTTCTCATCATCTTCACTTTTCTCTAAATTAATCAAAGTTGAAGCCGAAAAATATTTGTTTAGCGTTAAATAAACTATCGAATCGAATATGACTAAATAATTAGTTTGGTATATGTATTGGTGACAGTTCCGTGTCATTGCCAATACGTATTGACGATGGCATCAACATTGGCGACAGACGGGATCCGTCGCCAAGACTTATTGACGACGGACGAGGGTCCGTCGGGCCAATAATATTGGCGACCGGTAATACCCCAGTTTGTCATATTTTGCCGTCGCTATTACGTATTGGGCGACGGAACCCTCCGTCCATCGAATAAGTATTAGCGAAGGAGCGCCCGTCGGCGCGGGCCAAAATATTAGCGAACGACCCCGTCTGTCGCCAATACGTATTGGCGACGGGAAAACATTAGCGACGGACGTGTTCCGTCGCTAATGTAGAACATTGGCGACGGGGTATTGGCGATGGGTCATTTCATGTCGCCAATGTTTGTATTGGCAACGGATTTGATATCCGTCGCCAATACCCTATCACTAATACCCTATTTTCTACTAGTGGATAAGATTTTATACTTCCTTTGAATCAAGAGCAATTGTATATGTTAAGATCATGTCTTTGATTCTAAGCAGCATCTATCTAGCGATACATGTTTAGACTTCTATTATACTAGTCCACTTAGTAGGGCTCAAGATTAATAGGTTTCTTATGTAATTATATTAATAATATCATTCGTGGGGTCCAAAGAATGAAAACACTTTATTGATGAAGTGTAGAGTTTCTCTATAACCTAAGATGTATATGATCTCTAGCTAGCTTTTACATCATTTCAAAACTATCGAAAGTTAGGATTACATGATAAAGTTGTTGGGTTTCGGTTATAGCATTGTTACGGCATATCCTTCTCATTTATATTGGACTTTCTTCCTCCTTTTCATTGATTTAGCTTTATAAGCCTCCTTCTGTTGGTACATATGTAGAGTGATGACATTCAGATTATTTTTAAGTAGGTCAAACATATTTTGTTTCGTTTTTATTACATTACTAATAAAATTCAAATCATTGTATTTAATTACATTCTCTTTCATGAGAGAGGATGATTAGATTCAGTTTTTGTATCTGAAAAGCACGATTACATTGTTTTTGCTATATTTTAACTTGTATAATATAAAATTAAAATCTTCGATCCTAATCATAACTATGTAATTTCAATATATAGCAAAAGGGGTTTTAAGATAATATTACAGTGCATTTCAAAATACAGCAAAATCTTCGCTTGTGAATTATCTTTTTATCAGCAAAAGGCTAGGATAAATTGGAGTATACAAGGAGACAAGAATACAAGTTTTTTCCACTCTATCATTAAATCCAACAGACATCACAGCAGGGTATTAACACTATATAATAGTGATGGGGGAAAAATCTCTGATGGAGAGGATATTGTAAACGAGTTCATCTCTTTTTACAAGAGTCTTATGGGCACTGCCAAGCACACTTCAACTGCTGATGCAAATATTATTAGCAGTGGACCATGTCTGATGGAAAATCAAAGGAGAGATCTCTCTATGCCAGTCACTCATGAAGAGATTAAAGCTGCTGTTTTCTCTATACCAGATAATAAAGCCCCAGGTCCAGATGGATATAGTGCCTCCTTCTATAAAGCAGCATGGCCTGTTATTGGAGATGAGGTTATAGCTGCTATCAGGGAATTCTTTAGAACAGGGAAGCTGCTGGGTGCTGTGAATTCAACTTACATTGCTTTGATTCCTAAGGTACAATGCCCTAAAACCCCAGCTGATTTCAGACCAATCTCTTGTTGCAATTGCCTTTATAAATTCATATCAAAAATTTTAGCAAATAGAATTCAAACTGTGATGGGGTTTCTCATCAATGAGGCTCAGTGTGCTTTTGTAAAAGGGAGACAAATCACCAGTAATATCCTGTTAGCACATGAACTTGTCAAGAATTACGGCAGGAAAAATCTCTCTCCCAGAGTTATGATAAACATTGACATAAGGAAAGCCTTCGACACTATCAGCTGGGATTTTCTGCATGTTATGTTAAGAGGCCTGGGGTTTCCTGATATCTTTACAAACTGGATCATGTCATGTATCACTTCCCCCAAATACTCCATCTCCTTAAATGGTTCATTGCATGGATACTTCAATGGAGAAAGAGGCCTAAGGCAAGGGGACCCCCTCTCCCCCTATCTCTTCATTATTGGTCTTGAATATCTGTCCAGAAGTTTTGAACTTCTAAGATATGACAAACAGTTCAAATACCACCCTAAGTGTAGAAAGTTCAAAATTTCACACTTAGTTTTTGCTGATGACCTCCTCCTTTTCTGTAAGGGTGATTTATATTCTGTACAGAAAATCTACAAATGTGTCAAAGACTTTGGAGATATTTCTGGATTGGAAGCAAACCCTTTGAAGTGTTCAATCTTCTATGGTGGGGTTCAAGAATCAGATAAGAATGCTATTTCAAGATGCTTGGGGTTCCCTGAGGGTACTTTGCCTATCAAATATCTTGGTATGCCACTCATTTGCAAGCGGATGTCTTATCAGGACTGTAATCCTTTGTTCATGAAAATAACAAACCAGTTTCAAGCATGGATGAAAAACAAAAACTTATCATATGCTGGTAGATTACAAATCATTAAGAGTGTTATTCTGGGAGTGCAAATATTCTGGACCTCTAGCTATATCCTTCCAGCAAAAGCCCTTCACAAAATAGATGAACTCTGCAGAAACTTTCTCTGGGGAAAGGTTCCTCTTGTTGCTTGGAGCAGTGTATCTACTGGTAAAATCAATGGAGGCTTGGGGGTTTTTTCTGCTGCCCTATGGAATAAAGCAACTGCTATGAGGACTCTTTGGTATATTCACATCAACAAGGAGTCATTATGGATAAAATGGGTACATGGTACCTATCTTAAGGGAAATGATATCTGGCATGTTAAGAGTAAAGCAGGTGACTCCTGGCTATGGAAGCAGTTAATCAAGTATAGAGACTATGCTGTGAACTTACTGGGTGGTGTTGAGAACTTGAAGAATCTAATTAGCTCCTGCTATGTAAATTCCAAAGTCCAACTCTCTGCTCTGTACAATGTTCTAAAACCAGGTTCAAAGGTGGACTGGCACGATACTGTTTGGGAAAAGTTAAACTACCCCAAGCATTCCTTCATTATGTGGCTGGCCATTCAAGATAAACTCCTTACACAGGACAGATTACACAAGAGAGGGATCATCCAATCAAATCAGTGTTTGTTGTGTGAAGGTGCAGTAGCTGAGAGCAGGAACCACTTATTTTTTGACTGCAACTTCTCCAATTGTGTGTGGAATGGCATTATGGAGTGGCTCAAATTCAAGTGGAGATCAGCGGATTGGTATTTGCTCATGAACTGGTATACTTCCAGGTTAAGAGGAAAAGGCAGCAAACAGAGGATTAAAAGACTAGCTCTCACGGCTACAATTTACAACATTTGGAGGGAGAGGAATGCTAGGATCTTCAAGGAGGAATTCAGAAGTGTAGAACAGCTGATCAAGGCCATAAAAGTTGATACTTGGACCATCCTACTCAATTGCTCTTTGCCTGATGAAGCTTACAATTGGCTCTTGTAAGTGTTCCAGGCAAATCAGTTTTGATACTTTAGCTTCACTGTTTTGCTCTTTTCTTTTTTAGAATGTTCAGATTGATACCTCAATGTTTTTGAGAGTCTTGATGTACAAAACGTTTACACTTTGGTGAGTGAAATAAAATTTTTCATTGACCAAAAAAAAAAGATAATATTACATCAACTCACATTTAAATCCCATCAATTATGCTTTAAAAACGATTTTGGAAAAAAAAAACGGGTTACAATAAAATAGCTTAGATTCCAGTTCTTAGCAAAGGTTGTATATATTGTAAGAAAATCCTGATTTCTTAGATACCCTCGATGAATTATTGGTTCAAGGCCCCATCATCAGATCTACCTCTAATCACCTTGACCTTATTTACAATAGTAGAACAATTTTTTAATTTCTTTTAGAGAAACCAAGCAACCCTACCCTAGTCCCCTAATCTCCCCTTATAATTTGCCTCGATCCTAATATATAGGACACAAACTCCTAACAATATTGGACTCATATAATAGAACTCTAACATTGTCAAACCACAACAGATATTATAAAGAATTAGAGACAAAACTAAGAATCTTCATGTCACGCCCCAAACCTGAGAGCCCATTAAAGTGATGTAAGACTTGAGATCCAAGAAATGCAACATGCTGCTAGGCTCAATTCACTCCCAATTTGGTTATTTAATATTGCACTTAGACTCTTTGAACTAACATTATGAATTGTTGAATCATTTAATTAATATCCGATGTGGGACTAAAATCTTGGGGTATCACAATCACCCCACTTTAATTACACGACGTCCTTATCACGGCATGACAATTGGTCCGTTCTAGTATCACCAATAGGCAATATGGACTCTGGATGTGGCTCTTATAGGCTTCTAGAGGCGGCTGCCACCTAACTGCTCTGGTATCATTTGTCACGTCCCGGGCCCATGAGTCCGTTAGGATGATGTAAGCCCTAAGACACTCAAGCATTGGACTTAACCTTCTATTTATAATAGAACTCTAACATGGTCAAACCATAACAAAAATTATAAAGAATCAAAGACAAAACTAAGAATCTACATGTCACATCCGAGCCTGTGAGTCCGTTAGAGCAATGTAAAACATACGATCTAGGGAAATGCAACTTATGGTTTGGCTCAATTCACTACCAAATTCACTAGTCAATGTTGCACTTGACTCTTTAAACTTACACTACTAAAAACTGTTCAATTATTCAATCAATATCTGATGTGGGACTAAAATCTTGGGTATCACAATCACCCACCTTAATTACGTGACGTCCTCGTCACGGCATGACCATTGGTCCATTCTAATATCACCACCAGACAATATTAACTCTAGAGTTGGCTCCTACAAGCTTCTAAAGGGGACTCCCAACTAACTGCTCTGATATCATTTGTCACGCCTCAAACCCGTGAGCCTGTTGGCTCGATGTAAGCCCTGAGACCCTCAATCATACACTATTTGTTCAATGCTCCATCATTAGATCTAACTCTAATCACCTTAACCTTATTTACAATAGTAGAACACATTTTGTTAGAGAAATCAAGCAACCGCACCCCTAATCCCCTAACCTCCTCGTATAATTTGACTTAATCCTCATATATAGGACACAAACTCCTAATAAGATTGGACTCAGCCTACTATTTATAATAGAACTCCAACATGGTTAAATCATAACAGAAATTATAAAGAATTGAGACCAAAACGAAGAGTCTCCATGTCATGATCCGAGCTTGTGAGCCTCTTAGAGCAATGTAAACACTGGGATTCACCAAATGCAACATGCAGGTTGGTACAATTCACTACCAAATTAACTAGTTAATATTGCACTTGACTCTTTAAACTTACATTATAAATTGTTCAATCATTCACTACCAAATTACGGGGCGTCCTCAGGTGGCTCCTACAGGCTTCTAGAGGCGGCTCCCACCTTACTGCTTTGATATTATTTGTCACACTCCAAGTCTGCGAGCTTGTTGATGCGATGTAAGCCCTGTGATCTAGAGAGTACAACACATAGTTTGACTTAATCTATTGTCAGAATTGCCTAGTCAATATTTGTTAGTTTTAATATTGAAGGAGACAGAAATTCTGAGGCGTGAAACACTTTCCTTAAAGAAATATTTGCCCCCACTTGATATTCAAAGTTGCTTCGGGTTAATGCAAATTTTCTTCCCGGGATACAACAGAAGATGAAAATTCCAGTAAGCAAATCTGGAATTTTCCTTAATTCGTTGTGAAACAAGTTTGTAATATTACAGAAGTTTTTGATAGAAAAGATTCAGAGAAAGAATTATTTTTTTTTTTGATATCTGAAAATATAAACTATTTATAGATTTTGAAAAGGTGCTTCCAACAGTCACAACTTTTCAAAACACCCCTTGGAGCAAACAGCCACTTTTCAACAGTCACTTGTCTTTTCATAATTTTTAAATTTCGAAATATTATTAAAAATAAAATATATTCAATATATAATTATATATATAAAAAATAGAACATTTAAGCGGCAGCGGCAAGCGTGCAAAGTGCTAAGTGCGTCTAATAATCGCGTCAAAATCGCGCATTATTCGCGCTACCCGCACGCGGGTTTAGAAGCCTACACTTTGATCCATTATTCAAAGCCCAATAAGCATTCAATGCTTTTAAACCTCTAAAAGAATGCTCAAAATTCCAATGTGGGACTATCTTGTTTTTTACAAACAAATACTAACAATCCCCCACTTTGTTTTAAAAAAAAAACATTTTAATAGTACTATATTTAAAAATAATCTGCAATATGTACAAAATGAGATAAGTATACATATGTAGAGGTATCTTTCGATTTAAACCTTTACTTAGTACAAATACCTCAAAGTTCTATCAAAGTCGTTAGTTGCCTTAACATTAAACTAATTACTCTTTGTGATAGAACCGGAGAATATTGTACATACACTAATCTCTTGTTTCAATGAGAATTAATATTTTAGCACTATTATGGCCTTGTGCTTATTCCTGCTTCATGAACTCTTTAAAGAACAAACCTTTAGTTCTTTTAAGAAGCGGCACCACTTCTAAGTTCATATAGGTGAAACGTCTACAATGTGTTTTCCATTACTTTAAACACACAACAATAATGTATTAGACTTTCATTAAGAGCATAACTCATCCTCTTATTCCGTAATGGACGATATTGACATTATCTTTTAGGGCTTAATGCGTCAATATCAATCAATCACTTTCAGAAACTTGTTATTACCCATTTAAATCATTTAACCAGTTTAGTTCTAGTAAATGGTTGGGTTACCATTCCTGGACGATATTGACATTATCTTGCTAGAGGTTTTGTAAATGGATCAGCTAAATTTTTATTTGTCTTAACATAGACAATAGTTATGACACTATCTTGTATCAAGTGTCTCACATATTCATGTCTTAGACTTATGTGTCTAGACTTACCATTATATGTACAATTATAAGCCCTTGACAAAGTGGCTTGACTATCACAATAGATAGAGATAGGAGGCATTGGACTAGGCCATAACTTAATATCTAGTAATAAGTTCCTAATCCATTCAGTCTCTTTACCAGTTGCTGCTAAAGCAATGAATTCAGATTCCATGGTGGAGTGTGAGATACATGTTTATTTCTTGCTTGCCCAAGAAACTGCTCCTCCACCAAGTGTAAAAACCATTCCAGAAGTGGATTGGTTATCTCCAACACTAGTCATCCAGCTTGCATCGGTGTATCCTTCTAATACAGCCGGATAATCATTATAGAACAAACACAAATTTTTGGTTTTCTTTAAATATCCAAAAATCCTGGAAATGCTTTTCCAATGTTCTACACTTGGATTACTAGTGTATCTACTTAATTTGCATACAGCAAATGAAATATCAGGTCTAGTACAATGCATGACATACATTAAAGAACCAATTGCACTAGCATATTCAAGCCGTGCTACAGCTCTACCAGAATTGGCAGTCAATTTGACACTGAGATCAAAAGGAGTGTTAACTTCTTTAAAACCAAGATGATTAAATTTATTCACTATTTTTTCAATATAATGTGATTGACTTAAAGAAAAACCCCCACTATGTTTTCTAACTTTGATCCCTAAAATAGTATCCGCTTCTCCTAAATCTTTCATTTTAAACATAGAAGATAGATACTCTTTAGTCTCATTTATGCCAATCATATTAGTGCCGAATATTAACATGTCATCCACATACAAGCAGACAAGCACACCATATTTATCAGTGAATTTAGAATAAATACACTTATCAGCACTATTATGTTTGAAACCATAAGACAAAATAACAGAATCAAACTTTTCATGCCATTGTTTTGGTGCTTGTTTAAGACCATAAAGAGATTTAATTAGTTTACATACTTTTCTTTCATTTCCTGGAAGAATGAAACCTTCCGGTTGTTCCATGTAAACTTCCTCATTTAAATCTCCATTTAAAAAAGCAGTCTTGACATCCATTTGATGCACAAATAACTTATGTATAGATGCCAAAGCAATAAGAATTCTAATAGATGTTATACGTGCGACAGGTGCATATGTATCAAAATAATCTATGCCTTCTTTTTGTCTAAACCCTTTGGCTACTAATCTAGCCTTAAAAGCTTGAACAGAACCATCAGAATGATATTTTCTTCTAAAAACCCATTTACATCCTATTGGCTTTGATCCTTGAGGTAAATCTACTAAAATCCAAGTACTATTTCCCATTATAGAATCCATTTCATCATTGACAGCTTCTTTCCAAAATGAAGCATCTCTAGATGACATTGCTTCTATAAAGTTTTTAGGATCATCATCTGGATTAAAACTTATAGGATGTTTATTTAAAACATTATTATTCCTATCACCTTCAACAAGAAAAATAATTTGTTCAGGAGAAATAAAATCTGAAGGTAAAGATTTCTCTTTTCTTACTCTAGTACTTCTTCTTGGCTCTGATATTTCTTTAGATATATTCGTTTCCTTAGCATGAAAATCAGAACTAGAAAATTTATTAGAGTTAAGCAGAATAGGAACATTTTCAACATTTTCAGAATCTACAGAAAATTTATTTTCAAAGAATTCAACATCTCTAGATTCAACAATAGTATTAGAAGATAAATCAAGTAGTCTATATGCTTTGCTATTTTCAGCATATCCGACAAAAACACTTTTAAAGGCTCTAGGTCCAAGTTTTGTTCTTTTAGGATCAGGAACTCTATAATAAGCCAAACACCCCCACACTTTAAAATATGACAGATTAGGTTTTCTACCTTTCCATAACTCATAAGGGCTTATATTTGACTTTTTAGAGGGAATCCTATTATGAATATAACATGCTGTGTACAAAGCTTCTCCCCATAAATTTAAAGGTAACTTAGCATTATTAAGCATACAATTTATCATTTCTTGTAAAGTTCTATTTTTTCTTTCGGCTAAACCATTCTGTTGGGGAGTATAAGGTGCTGTACATTGATGAATAATGCCATGTTCTTCACAAAAAGTATTAAAATTATCAGAAAAATATTCACCACCTCTATCAGAACGTAATACTTTAATTTTCCTTTCAAGTTGATTTTCAACTTCTGTTTTGTATTTTTTAAACATATCAAAAGCTTCATCTTTTGTTCTTAAAAGATAAACATACATATATCTACTGCAATCATCAACAAAAGTGATAAAGTATCTTTTTCCTCCTCTAGTTAACATACCATTCAATTCACATATATCAGAATGTATTAAATCTAAAACTTTAGAATCTTTGCGAGAAACACTTGGAAAAGATTTCTTTGTTAATTTAGACTTAGCACAAATTTCACATTTATCAAATTCACCATTAAAGTTAATGAAGTCTAACTTTCTCATATTTTTCAAATAGCGAAAATTTAAATGTGCTAAGCGATCATGCCATAAATATGAAGACTCAACAATATAAACAGAAGATATAACTTTATTATTAATACTTAGTTGATACATTCCATCACAAGAGTAGCCCTTTCCCACAAACATCCCGTTCTTAGACAGGATAACATTATTTGACTCAAAAGCAACCCGAAACCCTTTCTTACAAAGAAGATCAACAGAAACTAAGTTCTTTCTAACTTCGGGTACATACAGAACATTTATAAGAGTCAATTTCTTTCCAGAAGTAAAATCTATATCAACAGTTCATTTTCCAGCAACCTTTGCACAAGCATTATTTCCCATTTGCACTTTTGTAATTTCTGAAATTTCTTCAAATCCTTTGAACAAGGATTTGTCCTTGCAAACGTGGATTGTTGCTCCAGAATCAAGCCACCATCCAGACTTAACAGAAGCCATATTGATTTCAGAAATCATAGCGACCAGATTCTCTTCTATCATATTTGCAGAAGCCTTTGATTTTACATTATTATTTTTTCTGTGACGACATTCTTTAGCAAAATGTCCAGGCTTGCCGCAAATAAAACAGGACCCCTTTTTCTTCTGAAAATTCTTCTTTTTAAAGTGTTGTCCACTTTTCTTTACTTGAAGGTTCACATTTTTTACCGAAGATTCATTCTTCTCCACGGTGTGGACCTTACAATCACTTTGGACAGAATTTTTCGAATCACGTATGCGTGACTCCTCTTCAATTCTAAGATTCTTCTGAAGTTGTTCCAAAGAGATATCCTCAGTTTTATGCATTAGTTTCTTCGAATAATCTTTCCAAGTTGATGGTAGTTTTGCAATAATTGCAGCAACTTGAAAAGACTCTGGAAGAACTATTTTGAGAACATGAATCTTATTAACCAGAACCTCCAATTCATGAACTTGCTCTAGGACAGACTTGTCATCAACCATTTTATATTCTAGATATTTTGCAATTAAATACTTGTTTGTACCTTCCTCCTCGGCTTTGTATTTAAATTCCAGTGCGTTCCAGATCTCCCTTGCCGACTTTATCCTCGTGAAAAGATCATATAATCGGTCCGAAAGTGTGTTCAGAATGTGACCGCGACACAACACTTCATCTTCCTCCCGTTTTGCCTTCTGCTTTTTGATTTCTTCTATTTCCTCCTCAGTAGGTTGTTTGCCATCTGCACTTGGTTTTGGATCTTCTATGGGCTGCAGATTGGGGTTGAGAATGTAGGAGATCTTCAATGCTGTAAGAAGAAACATCATCTTGTCTTGCCAGCGAGAGAAATTGTTCCCGTCGAATCGGTCCAATTTGACCATGTCTTGATTCATCACCTTGATTGATTCCGACTCCATTGTAGCTTAAATATTTCTTTAAGATTGTTAGTTTTAATATTGAAGGAGACAGAAATTCTGAGGCGTGAAACACTTTCCTTAAAGAAATATTTGCCCCCACTTGATATTCAAAGTTGCTTCGGGTTAATGCAAATTTTCTTCCCAGGATACAACAGAAAATGAAAATTCCAGTAAGCAAATCTGGAATTTTCCTTAATTCGTTGTGAAACAAGTTTGTAATATTACAGAAGTTTTTGATAGAAAAGATTCAGAAAAAGAATTGTTGATAATATCTGAAAATATAAACTATTTATAGATTTTGAAAAGGTGCTTCCAACAGTCACAACTTTTCAAAACACCCATTGGATTAAACAGCCACTTTTCAACAGTCTTGCCTTTTCATAATTTTTAAAATTTAAAATAATATTAAAAATAAAATATATTCAATATATAATTATATATATAAAAAATAGAACATTTAAGCGGTAGCGGCAAGCGTGCAAAGTGCAAAGTGCTAAGTGCGTCTAATAATCGCATCAAAATCGCGCATTATTTGCGCTACCCGCACGCGGGTTTAGAAGCCTATACTTTGATCCATTATTCAAAGCCCACTAAGCATTCAATGCTTTTAAACCTCTAAAACAATGCTCAAAATTCCAATGTGGGACTATCTTGTTTTTTACAAACAAATACTAACAATATTATACTTAGTTTATATTATAAATTATTTAATCACTCAATTAATATGCGGTGAGAGACTACAATCTTAGGACGTCACGCTCCATCTTGGTTTTCGTTCCCAAGCCGCCTTGAAGATTTACTATTGTTATCTTGAATCATTACCGTTACTATCAACTAGAGTTTTGCTACAGGGGCCCAAAATATGGGACCAATAAAGGAGACAAGTGAGTTGTCCTCCTCCTATTGGATAATGAGTTGGCCATCATTAATGATGGTCAACTCATTATCCAATAGGAGGGGAACACCTCACTTGTCCCCTTTATTGGTCCCATATTTTGGGTCCTTAAAGAATTTTTCTATCAACTAGAGTTTTGCTACAGGGACCCAAAATATGGGACCAATAAAGGGGACAAGTGAGTTGTGCTTCTCCTATTGGATAATGAGTTGGCCATCATTAATAATGGTCAACTCATTATCCAATAGGAGGGGAACACCTCACTTTTCCCTTTTATTGGTCCCATATTTTGGGTCCTTAAAGAAACCTTGAACTTCAAACTGAAGCACACTCGTGTTCCCAACGAGAGCACCCGCTTTCCACATTGGGATGCGGCGGATGCCCAGTGTCTTGTAATAATACCATAAACGAAGTAAACTCCCCAACGCGCCCCCCCCCCCTCAAAAAAAAAAAAAAAAAATACTGAGCTAAACTAGGTCGTATGCCCATCACACTTGTGTTCACCGTGTGTCTTCACGCGCAAAAAATCATTGCCACTGAAGCTTAGCACCTCCACGTGCTGCTTCTAATTAGTCCGAGCACTGTTAACTTTTCCCGCACCGCTGAAAGTTTAGGATAACTAGATCTTTTATTGAGAAATTGAGCAATTTCATCCCTAGCCCTAGTCGTCCCTAATTCGATCCAGTCCTAACAAGGCACATGCTCCTATCCATGGCAGCACACTCTAATTTACCCAGTCAAGCCATAAATGGATATTACAAAGAATCAAACACGAAACTTAAGCGGATATGTTTCTCATCGCACCTATATAATTTCGATTTTTTTATAGTGAAAAACTTGTTGTGTTTGGATTCGAGGATTTGATTTCAAATTCCAGAATTGAATTCTGAAATTTGAAATCCAGAATTTCAAATTTAATTCTTTCGTTTGGGAAACATCCAAATTTGAATTCCAGAATACAATTTGAAATTCATGTTTGACAAACTTTAGAATTTTAATCTTAAAATTTTCAATTGGATTGTTTGCCAACTAGTAGAATTCTAATTTCTGAACTAAAATTGTAGCTCGAAGATAATTTAGAAATAAAATACTCAAATTACATAAGGTTTGCATCGAAATTGGTAGAAATAAATACCTCAAATAGTATATCACATATCCAACTAACTTGACATCTAGATAAAATACCTTAAAATCTCAAATACAGTAATGTCAGTAGTTGACCTAATAATCACCATAAAAATAATTGATATCATTCATCAATAAAACTTTGTAAACTCATCCACCACTAACCAAAACAATAAATAAAGTAGAACCTTTAAATATTGCATATAACATTCAACAAACTAGAGATCCAAAATATCCAACAAATACAAACCAACAAAAGTTAATATTTTGTCATTACACGGTGTCATACTTAAGTTGCTCTCGTACTAGTTTCTTTAAGACTTTTACATCTGATTCAAATGAGAGTTTCTTTCTAATGCTTATACACTTTCACTTTGTATTTCTTTTGTAGTTTTCTCCCATCGGTTCAGAAAGTCTTGCTTTATGAGTTCTTGAATCACCTGAAACAATAACAAGAAGATGAAATCAACTCCATTCTTAAAGACCGTGCAGACTTCCAACATCAGAAGAAGGCAATGGTGTTAGCTCCACAGAAGTTCGAGATGCTAATGAGATGTTAGTCTATAGAAGATACTATCAGTTCTCATTAAGCACAGTTTATGCAGCTCATATGTTTTAGTTTATGGAACTGATAAAGTATAATGTTAAAACTAATTTGTTAGATAAAATATGTGAAGATAATAGTTATGATCAATGAAGATTATAAACATGCAAATATCCAACCCAGTGGGCTTTTATCAACTCAACCCAAACTATATTTTGCCCAACCCCCATATGATGCCAATCCATTGTGATGCTATGCATCCAGCTCGACTGACACAGGTCATGGCTAAAATCATGTAAAAAAGAAGAAATCTGTAACGGCATACTATGACAACACCCAAAAACAACATTTTCAGTCACCACTTCCTAATATATATATAAGAAAAAGAACTAGTACATTTCTACAGTAAAAGCAAGGAAACGTTATACCACAAAGATACGAGTCATCAGTGTCTTAGGTTAAGGTGCAGACATACTAGAATTATACCACAATGATACGAGTCATCGACAATTCTACTACACTTATTGTTCCGATCAGATGCACCTTCCTTAGTGTGTGTGTGTGTGTGTGTGTTATGCAATACACCATAAACATAGGTAAGGGTAAACACAACAAAGGATCCAGTTGGTTGTTGCAAAGGGAGCACATAACCTGGTTACAAATATCATAACTACTTCTTAAGTAGTCGCTAAGAAAAGAAAGACGCTATGATTCAAATAGCAGCAATTAATCACGTATAAAAACTCATCTCATATTTGTAAATAGTCATATTCCAGTAAAAGATTGAGATACTACTTACATCCTCTGATGCTTCATGACAAATTACAACATGTATCTATATGATAATTAAATAAAGAAAGGAGAAAAACCTTTTCCTTCTAGTAGATCAGAAACATCCATATCTCCATTGATGTCTTGAGATGGTACTAAATTGGATGCAAGACTTGTTGTGCGCAGCGGAAATTTCGGCAGAGTTTCTGGTGTACAATAAGAGAGAAGATCGATAAGAATTCTTGTTTCTCAAAGGGAACAAGAATCTGAAGCCTAATATCCCATCAAAGTGGGATATTTGCTCTTCCTCTCGTCAGCTCTAGGACTGCGCATCGAGGGATCCTAAAAACTATTACAATGGCCACAAACTCAAACAACCAATTTTACGTGGTTCGGCAAACTGCCTACGTCCACGGGGCAAGGAGGGGGGATCTACTATTATAGAGAAAAAGAATACAAATGAGTTTACAACTCTCACAATCTAAACCCTCAAATAGGCTCCTTGCTTTTCTTCACAAGAAAAGGTCAGCCACCAAAACTTTTATCTCTCTGCACGAAGCTCTGCACCTTTGCACGCTGCCTCTGCCTTTTTCCACCACCAAATTGTTAGATATTTTGTTAACAAAAGGCATTTTTGCCTTCATGAATTATAATAAATATTGTAATTAAAACATGCAATTAAAATATGTTTTAATGTGTTTTAATTTGTAATTAAAATGGGCATAATGACTATACATTATGACGAACGTTACGAAATTTATTGAGGGATTTTGTAACGGCTCTTTTCAACCCCTATATAAACAACATATGTTGAGCTCAAGAAATATGAAGAAAAATGTGAAAAACTTATCTTGTTTTCTTTTCTCCTCTACATATCATTTTCATCTATACTTTAGTTTTACTTTATGGGCAACTTCTTCATCTGAGCTGAAGCTCTGCACTCTCGCCCGAGTGCAGAGGCCGGGCCGTTTCCGGGGGTTTTTACCGCTAGGGGAGAAGGGATCATCTGCGCCAGGGTTATAGGCGGGTCCTCAATCTTCTAGGGCAGTGTTTACACGACTGCTCCCGTCAGGCCTGTTTCTCTAATTTATATTATCTATATTAAATGTATTATTTATTTAATTTCCGGGTTTAATTTCATGCTATAATCTTTAATTATTTGATAAATTCCCAACAATCTAGAAGATTGAAGAGTTTATAGCTTTGATTTAAATCTGAAATTATTTTAAAGTTATTGTTCATTCGAGATGGTTACTGTTCATCCGAAGTAAAAAAAAAAGTTGTGTATTCTGATTTTGAATCCCCAATAAAAAAATGTTACTGTTCACAAAATGTAACTGTTACTGTTCATTTTAAACAGTTTTCAATGTTTTGAAAAAAAAAGATTATTGTTCATTCATTTTAATGAATGTTACTGTTCATTTTTTAAAAAAGAACGTTACTATTTATTTATTTTTAAGAATGTTAATGCTCATTTATAAAAATGGTGTTACTGTTCATTCTTAAAAAATGGCGTTACTGTTTAATTTTAAAAATGAGTTGAGAACGGCATGTTCATTTTATTTAAAAAGTTACTGTTCATGTAAACAGTTTTGGTTATTTTTTTTAATAAAAAAAAATTAATAATTAAAAAATTGTAGCTAAATATTTCTGTTAATTTAATTTAACAGTTAATTACATTTGTCTTATAGTTGATTTATAATCAATAATTATTGTAAGTTACGAATATCAAAGAACCTTTATTGGTTTCTAAAAGCCTAGTTTATATTTGTTAGAATCATCTAAAACCTACCCTTATTCCCTTGTGCTAGTGAATATGCTCGCATTTGAAACATGCAATAAATTTGTAGCAATGCACATTTTATTCTTAAAAATTTTATATGCATGGTTTTGACAAGAATAAAGAGAACAAACTCTGGATGCATAGATGCTTTGAAATATCTGGATTTGTTCATGGTTTAATACTATTATTTCTTTAAGCTATCAATAATATGGTACCTTCTATTATTAATAATTTCATACTTTGGAGTGCTTATGCATCTAATAAGCTTAGTACAGAAGGTGGTAAAAGTGAATGCAGATTTGTTCAGCAACTTAAGTGGCAGTTGTCTGCAGCAGATGAGTTTTTACTCTCAAGACATGAAAATCATGAGGTTCGAACATCAATAGGTAAACCCCTCCTCGGCCTTATCCAACATATGCTTGCAGTATAATTGCTTAGGCAAATCAAATGCTTGCAGAAAATATTTTAAAGTTTTCTGTTACTGTTAAGAAACAAAAACTCATTGAGTGAACCGATTCAAGTTTTCTTGGATTAGTTGGTGTCTAAGGCAAGGTTTAAGGGTTGCGTAATGCGCTCTGCAAGGAACGAGGTACTTAATTGATCTTTGATCAACCTCTATTACTATCCTTACCTGGCTAACTACCCGGGTAAAACTTTAATCTTTTCACTTTAGGAGTTTTTGGTTTGGAATAAGAGGACCGAAATTATGTGAAAATTCATATACATTTATTTAATTACGCTTCTTGCATCATATATTGCCTAATGATAAATGATCAATATATGAGCGAACAAATCAAAGAGGTGCATTTTTTAA
Source organism: Asparagus officinalis (assembly GCF_001876935.1). Classification (NCBI taxonomy): domain Eukaryota; kingdom Viridiplantae; phylum Streptophyta; class Magnoliopsida; order Asparagales; family Asparagaceae; genus Asparagus; species Asparagus officinalis. The sequence continues at coordinate 47,090,216 of NC_033800.1, forward strand.
AATTCTATTTTATATGGTGGATTATATTTCAAATCTTTAAATGTAAAGTTCATCTCTTTTATTGCGTTATGATGGATATTGCAATAAATGTTTATATGTCCTTTTAGATAACTTGCATTTGTTACATGATTAATTACAAGGTCTTATGCAAGAATGCACTTGTAAAATTTTAAAGCACGTATGTACAATTATTATTATTATTTGTATAAGAGGTGGTACTAGAAAATGGCAACATAAATTTGAAAGGTCTCATTTGTAGACAACCAATTTAAATTTGGAAGGTCACATTTGTAGGCAACCGATTTAAATTTGGACAGTCTCCTTTGTAGGCAACCAATTTGTAACCTCTTATAATAGAATAATTTAAAAATTTTATGCATTTGAATTATGAAGTATGAAATATATTTTAAGATACGAAATCATATTATGCTCTGCATGTATCTATTATTAATTTCATTCATGCATGTGCATATGCATTACTGCAGAATTTTTAGTTCCACATTAGTTTGAAATGTTCAGATATTAAGGTCAATCTCTTCAGACATAGACTATGATCTTTTATGATCATAGATCATGACCTAATGTCAATTTCAAACAATATGATGGACTAATTACAAAATAAGAACTTGATAAATAAATACAACGCCTGCTAGGCAAAGTTATGATTCTAGACTTTGTAAAGTCTGTGAAAAGAATCTTGATGACCCTTTGACTAAGGGATTATCCAGGAGTGTGGTTCTGGATTCATCGAGGGAGATGGGGTTAAGCCCATAGATGAGGTCACTGACAGCGGCAACCCAACCCTTATTTGGAGACGTAGTCCCAATGTCGGTTCAATGTGGTAGAAACAAGCTGGACTAGTGACACTCGTGTGGAGCATCGACCTAGATATATTTATATATCATTATGTAGCATTTGCTACTACCCCTTCTCTATGATGACGATGCTCTTATGATACAGCTGGCTAGGCTGAGTTTTACTCTTAATAAGTCCAACGCGTGTATTGTGGGGGGTATTAAATAAACAGCTGTAGTACCCTTTGAGGACTTACCTACGTGAGAGGAACCGTGATGGCCGCGGTTAGGGGGGGCTGGGCTAACCCTTAGAAACTCTCATGAGTCGGTTTATTGTGAGCATGGCCTTTAACGCTCAATCCGCTTTGCTCAATAGATGAAGCGTATTGTGTGTGTTTTCATCAATACCTGATTAAAGGGGCCTAATTCAAGGCATAGTCCATTATGTCCCTCAGGTGGCGATGAACTCACTAAGGAAAGGTTCAAAGCCGAAAGCTACCTCTCCCGAATTCACGATACGAAAGGTTGCCCAACCTATTTTCATTTTGTGATTTATTAATTTATTTATTGATTTTTAAGTTTTCAGTCAATATTGCCTTTTGGGGGGGACTGTTAGATATTTTGTTAAGAAAAGACAATTTTGCCTTCATGAATAATAATAAATTTTTGTAATTAAAACATGTTTTAATTAGCAATTAAAAATATGTGTAACGGCCATATAATTATGGGGAACGTTACAAAATTTATGACGAACGTTACGGAATTAATTACGGGTTTTGTAACGTCTTTTCCAACCCTATATATATATATCCATATGTTGAGCTCAAAAGATATAAGAAAAATATACAACAAGTTTCTCTTGTTTTTCTTCTCTCCCCTACATATTATTTTCATCTACATTTTAGTTTTTTATGGGCAACTTCATTCATCTGAGCTGAAGCTCTGCACTCTCGCCCGAGTGCAGAGGCCGGGCCGTTTCCGGGGGTTTTTACCGCTAGGGGAGAAGGGATCATCTGCGCCAGGGCGATAGGCGGGTCCTCAATCTTCTAGGGCAGTGTTTACACGACTGCTCCCGTCAGGCCTGTTTCTCTAATTTATATTATCTATATTAAATGTATTATTTATTTAATTTTCGGGTTTAATTTCATGCTATAATCTTTAATTATTTGATAAATTCCCAACACAAATTCTGCGCAGCAGTACCCAAGCACGTCCCCTGCCTTTACACAGCAGTCCGCACCCTTTTTGCACTTCGTAGCCGCCAGCTAAAAAAACTCCTTCGCTCTCTGCCACTTGCTGCAGCCGCCAACTTTGCTTCTTTCTGCACTCTCTCCTGCAGCCGAAACAAAGACCCACCTTGCTGCTTGCCACCGAAAACCCTAGGCAACCTTAGGATATTAATAGGCATGAATGGTCAATCGGGTGGGCCGTGTCCAAAAAACAAAGCTAATCACAAGTTTCCCTCAAAAAACCGCTGGCTATGTTCAATTCTCCAAAGCTTGTGGCCCCCACTTGCTTTTGAAACAAATTATCTCTTCACGTGATGGCTATCTCTTCACATGTACCCTTTGTACTCTCCCACTATCCAACAAGACTAATCTGTTCTTGCAGAGATGAATACATATCTGAGACGGCGTCAAGTAGAAACGTATCTGCCCTATGTGCTGCAATGAATGAAATAGAAATAGGATGGCTATCATGCTTCCCCAGTGGAACAACAACCTGTCGAAACAAATGTAACTAGATATATGTCATATACCCTAGAGAAGTAGCTAAATGGATAATTGTTCTGCTTCTAAGAATCATCTGGATAAGTTTTATATGTCAAAATTAGTAGGAAAACATACCTGACAATAGCCAGATATCCCTGCTATGCTTAACAATGAAAACAGCCGATCCTCGAGCTCGGGGGGTCATTTTTTTTCTTAGAGCAGCGTTTAACAGGGAAATCTGAGGTTGTGGGAATTACCAAAATCCCGTCATCCTAGAAATGTAGGCATAAAACTAATTAATCACATGAACAAAATAATAAGAACAAAAAGTAAGAACTGAAACTGGACCAATTCAGATCAATCACATGAACAATGGAATCCACAAAAATCTTCGAACAAGTAATAAAGTAAACTGCCAAACTGTCCATCCTTATTTGCCACCAGACACAGCTCATCTAACCATTATTCGATGAAACACTAAGAAACTAAAACTAATTTAGGCGATCCAAATTAACAAGAAATTCTCAGTCAAATAAGTAATAATTGGCAAACTATGTTTCAAATTTGTACTAAGACAAAGATTTGGACAAAATCAAACAAATACATACTAAGGCAAAATCAAACAAATACATACTAAGACAAAGATTTATGAACATGTGTTGTAGATATTCAACATACCTCATAATATTAAATCAGTATACCATAACCAATACAGAATTGATACAGAGCATAGACTATGTTTACTCTTAACTCAAGATGGTTTGCTGCCATGTACATTGTTCCGTGTCAATGTGAGCCTAAGTAGTACACACAGTTTAATTTCATATAGAAATTAAAATATACCGCCAAAAATCGACCTTTAAAATCATAAAAACCAGATCTTTACGAGTGCAAACACCACCTACTTCCCTATTTTGCATGAGAACTGATACAAACCAGACAACAATTTTATGCTTATCGTCCATCTGCGTTGTTCCACGCCAACGTGAGCATTAGTAATAGATGTTAGACCCTAGGGGGGGTGATTAGGGTCTTATGCTAATCTAATCCGATTAAATGCCAATTAAAATATATTAACAAGTTATCCTAGCAAGTATGAAATACAACAATATATATGAGCTAGGATAAGCAATATGAACAACAAGATATATCCTAACAAAGAGATATAGGCAATGTATGTGCAAGGATATATAAACAACACAAGGGTAAATAATCTAAACAAGATAGTGGATGACATAAATGAGTGATGCACAATCGGCGATATAAGATAAATGCAAAAACAAATACGCCAAAGACAAACTCAAACAAGCAATATGATCACGTAGTTCGGACCTTCCGTCCTACGTCTCCGCTCCCCACTCCCGGGGAGAAATCCACTATCACACGGGTTTTCTACTCACCGAACAACGTTCACTCCTCATACTCGGTTTTCTAGTTCACCGAAAACTTCACAACACACTCGGTTTCTAGCTCACCGAAAACCTAACAACACTCACAATGTAACAAATATAAATTTGTTCTCTACAATAGATGAGAACACAATTAAGCACAACTCAATGTTACAATCTCTCACAACCCTAATATACTATGTATGCAAATACAATAAGCTCAAGTGGGTGTGTGTAACAATGAGATAAAATCAAATCAACTAAATTCAATATAAAACTAGCTTTAATAGAAATGATAATTGACAAATAACAAATGAAAGCTAGAGTAGAGTTTAGAAAACTCCTCAATGGAAGACAAGATGGAGAGATGGAGATTGGAGCCCAAACAAGAAGATGATCTCCTCCACTTGTGAAAACTTCTTCACAAACAAAACAAACCCTTAAACACACTTAAACCCTTGTTTAAAACTTGTTTAAAAACTTCTTGGATTAGTTGAAAAAGAACAACAATGGGGTATTTATACCCACTCAAAAACTCAGCCAAAACCCCCAAAACAAAAGACCAAAAACCCAGCCAACGGTAACAAAAAAATAGCCGTTGGAAACTGTCAGACTAAGGGGCAGTCATCCGGTCGACCGCGAGCAGGTCTGAAAAACAAAAAATAACCAGAGACTTCGTTGGTCGACCGGTGCGGTTGACCGATGGAGCTTTCAATCGACCGGACCGGTCGACCGACAGACTCTCTACTGCATGGTGACGAAAGAACAAATGATCGGTCGACCGGTGCGGTCGACCGAAAACTGACACAGTAGAAAACTGACATGCTGATTTTAAAACCCTGTTTAAAAATATCAAATAAATTCCAAAAAAATGTAAAACTTTGGGGAATGATTGTAGACATGATAATAAACATGCTACAGTAACTGGTTATCATAAAGGACCTCCCAAATGAAAAATATCATCATTTTACAAAATAGTCCAAAACATGAAAATATGAGCATATGAATTTTGACATTTAGGCTAAACCATGTTTTGAAACTCTGCACAATGATTTTGTAGACACTTATGTATATATATATATTTAACTATATATATACTATGAAACCAATAGATGTGTGTGTATAGATAATTGAGCTTAACGTACTTAACACACATAATATAAATCCTAAACTAAATTACCCAAGCTTGATGTTGATCTTCATTGAGCTTAACTTGGTACACGTTGTGGATGAAGCTTGAACTTGGATCTTTAACTTGAATTGACGTTGCTTCACTCCACAATTCCTCCAACCTCTATTGGATATGATCGTTATGGCGCAATCCATCCATCCTCCAACTACGTTGTTTGTCTATAATAAATAAGAAAACACAAATACTAGACAAACAACATTAGTGGTAAATTGTTTGTTAAACATCATCAAAACAAGAAGGCCAACAATAGACACCGTTTAATTTCATCAAGAAAACAAAAACATCAACCAAACCATTCGAAAATCATAAAACCCAATCATTATATGTGGATGGAGCACTTACTTCTCTACATTACACTGAAGAGAATCATAAACTTATTGAAGAATTTGAAGATTTTAGAATCTTCATTTCTTATCGAAATCTACTAGTGACCTAATCACCCAATAATCAATACAAAATCCATACAAACCGTGAAAATGTTGGATGTTTTGTTCATGAAAAGGCAATTTTGCCTTTGTGAATAGTCCCACATTGGAAAATGAGATAAATAGTATAGGGTATATAATGGTTTTCTTCTTATTGGGCTTTGAATAGTGTTTTGGGTTTTGTGAGCTTTGCATATCTATCTCACACACGTGCGCGCGTGCACGCACGCCATGCCTCGCCCGCACGTGCGCGCCACGCCACACCGCACCGCACACGCACACATTTTTTGCTTCTTAATATTTTATTTTGCACGTTTTACATGTTTTGTAACGGCTGCATGCGGGTAACGGAAGCAAGATTTGTGCGTAACGGTCCCTTGGATTCAGCGGGGGTTACACTTCTCCCCACCTATATAAGCAGGCGTGGAGCTCATTCAGAGACACACCAACGAAGAGAAGAACAACTTCTAAGCTCTCTTCTTTCTCTACTCTCATTTCTCCAAGAAATTTCGGCTACATATTTACATTTATATTTTGGGCAACTGTTTTTGTCTGAGCATAAGCTCTGTGACTCACGCCCGAGTGTAGAAGCCGGTCGATTCTGGAGGTTTTTACCGCTAGGGGAGAGGGGACAGATTACGCCAGGGCGATAGGCGAGTCCTCAATATTCTAGGGTAGTGACATCACGACTGCTCCCGATCAGGCCTGAATTTTCTAACTCTTTAATTTAGATTTTATATTATTATATTCCTATTTTAACAGCAATCTAGAAGATTGAAGTTAATTTTGCTGTTAATTTAAATCTTTAATTTTAACCTATAGTTAACTGTTTTAATTATTTACTAATTTTGCATCTAAATTAGTAGATAAAAAAATTTTAAAAAAATTATTTTGCTACTTCTGTATTCAATTTCTGTATCTGCCAAAAATAAAAAATCTTTAAGTGAACCGGTTTAAGTTTTCTTGGATTAGTTGGTATCTAAGGCAAGGTTTAAGGGTTGCGTAAAGCGTTCTGTAAGAAACGAGGTACTTAATAGATCTTTGATCAACCTCTAGTACTATCCTTACCTGGCCAAACTACCTGAGTAAAACTTTAATCTTTTCACTTTTAGAGTTTTTGGTTAAGAGCAGGTTTAATTAAGTTTCTAGTCTAGAAGTATTGATAAAATCCTTTATTTGATCAGATTACATCTACCTAGACTAGTAAACTCAAATTAGACTTATGGCAATTCCTGATCATTCAAAAAGTATCAAACCTGAGAAGTTCACCGGTGTCAACTATAAATGGTGGGCTAATCAGATGAAATACTGGCTCACTACCTTAGGTCTTTTATCTACTATTGACACTCCTAAGTCTTCTACTAGTGGTTCTCAACCTTTGACTCCTGATCCTGCACAGCCTGCTCCTTCCACTTCTGGTTCTGGTGCTAGCTCCTTTTCTAGCTCTATGAAACCAGAAGAAATCAACTATTATTATTGTCATAGGATTCTTAGTGCACTTGCGGACAACCTTTATGACATATACTATGAGTTCAAAAGTGCAAAATACCTATGGAATGCTCTTGAAGCAGAATATGGCTATGATGATGCCGGAATTCTACATTTCACCTCCTCCTCCTTCAATAAGTTCATGATGGTTGATGACAAGACCATTAATGAACAAATTCATGAATTCCTAGATTTCCTTTGTCATCTCCAATCAAAAGGAAACACTTTTACTAACGATTATAAAGTTTCATGTTTGATTGATAAACTCCCTCCCTCCTGGTCTAGATTTGCTGGAGATCTCCGACACAAGCAAGGAGATCTAACCTTAACTAAAGCCCTAAAGGCTTTTCGTATTAAAGACGAGCATAGACAAAATTCCAAAACCAAGAATGAATCAAAAGCTAAAGTAAACTTGGTAGAGGATAAGGCTAAATCTAGGAATTTCAAACCCAAAGGGAAGAAATTCAAGAAAAACCAACAATCTTTCAACAAATCTTCCTTCAAATCAAATCCCAATTCTTCCAGCCATAAGTTTGATGGAAAGTTCTGCTTTGTCTGTGGTAGAACTAACCACATGGCTCCTAACTGTTTCTTTCGGAAGAATAAACCGGCTAAACCTGCTCCTAAAAGAAATGGAACCAACAAAGTTAATATGATTGAAATGAATCCAACCTCTTTCAAGTTAGCCTCTTCATCTCATCTTGTAAATTCTCTAACTTCTTCCACTAATTGGTATTTGGATTCCGGAGCAAATATCCATATCTGTAATGATCGCTCTTGGTTTTCAAATTATCAGGAATCAAGTGGAGGAAGCATAAGCTTAGTAGATGACTCCACTAAATCAATAATAGGAAGTGGACGTATAGAGCTCACCATGACTTCTGGGAAAGCTCTTCATCTGCAAGGCGTTTATCATGTTCCTTCTCTCCGTCGCAATATGCTTAGTGAATCTCTTCTTCTTAGAGATGGTTATAGTTATAGGATTGTAAAAGAATCCAACAAATTTTTGATTATAAAGAGTAATGTTTTCATAGGAAAAGGTTTTATCTGCAATGGACTTTTCAAACTCAATATAATCAATTCCAGTTCTAATAAAATTTCAGAGTCTTCTGTTATACAAATTGTTAAATCTTGTGATGTCTGGCATGGACGAATTAGACATGTCAATTTTCAAACCTTGCAGAGAATGAGTAAATTAAACCTTATTCCCAAATCTTCTCATGATACCTCATCTAAGTGTGAAATCTATGTTCAAGGGAAACACACTAAAAACCCTTCAAGTCTATAACTAGAAACTCTGAACCCCTCGAATTAATTCATAGTGATGTGTGTGACTCAAACCGAGTTCTCACCCGAGGGGGTAGGAGGTATTTTGTGACTTTTATAGACGATCACTCCAGATATTATTACACCTATCTTCTCAAGACTAAAGATGAAGTCTTATATAGGTTTAAAGTGTACAAAGCTGAATCTGAGAACCAACTTAACAGAAAGATTAAGATTCTAAGATCTGATCATGGGGGAGTATACCTCAAATCATATGACTGAATATTACCAAGAACACAATATTGTTCATAAGGTTACTGCTCTCTATACACTACAGTCTAACGGGGTAGCTTAAAGAAAGAATAGAACCCTAATGGACATGGTGAATTGTATGTTACTCAGTTCAGGAGCACCTAAAAATCTCTGGAGTGAAGCTCTTCTTTCTGCTTGCTTCATTCTCAATAGGATTCCCCAGAAAAATTCTGATACAACTCCTTATGAATATTGGAAGGGGAGATCTCCTAATCTAAATTTCTTCCGTGTTTGGGGTTGCTTGGCTAAAGTAGCTATTCCCAAACCAAAGAAGAGAAAATTTGATTCTAAGTCTGTAGATGCTGCTTTTATTGGATATGCACTAGATAGCAATGTTAACAGATTTCTAGTCATCAACTCTGAAATCAGTGACATATCCAACAATACCATCATTGAAGCAAGAGATGCAGTCTAATTTGAAAACATCTTTCCTTTCAAATCTAAAATCTCAGAAAATCCCAGATCATCCCTTCCTTCTGATCTACCATCTTCCAGTTCTTCTTAACCTCTTGCTATTGAACCTCGAAGAAGTAAAAGAGGTAGAATCGAAAAGGATTTTGGAGAAGACTTCCTTACCTTTCTTGTTGAAGGTGATCCAAGTTTATTCCAAGAAGCAATAGATTCACCTGAATCTCCTTTCTGGAAAGAAGCCATTGTTCGCGGGGAAATTCGTTGCTTTCTTTACTGATGTCATTGCTATCTTGAATAACAGTTTTTCGGTTACAGAAGATCCGGTCTTTTTTAGATCCAGTTACAATGAAAATCAAAAATAAATAAAGAAAATTACAACTCTTTCTCTTTTGTCGAACAGATCGCGAGCTCCTGTTTTGCGGTCGCTCGCTTTGGTGGGTTGTTTGCCTGCGCCGGGGTTATTTGCCGTGGACCACCGCACGATCTAGATCCGAGCAGATCTACGCAGTATAACGGGTATTATTTCACCAAGGAAATAATAGCCGGAGGGATTATTTCACCAAGGAAACAATCGCTCGAATCTCGGGATCAAAGACCAAGCTTTGATCCGGAGTGTAACAACGTAGATCTGAGATCTTGATCCCCTCGAAGTCCTGCCTTTTTTGTGATGCGGGTGCTCGCCGAGAATCAGATCCGAACGTCCAAGTCTTCAAGCCTTCAAAAACTCCGAGATGAGGTCTCAATCCGGCAGAGTTTCGGCTCTCCAAAAGTTCTTCCAAAAAGTCCTCCGAAATGATGAATGACCCCGCCTATTTATAGGCAACCAGATCTGTGCATTTGGCACAGATCTGGGCGGCCACCTCAGGGTGGCTCGGGTCATGTCGAGCCACCCTGAGGTGGCTCGGCCTTGCCGTGATTCGGTTATGCGGTTGATTGGTCTGAAATCGATTCGTTGACTTGATTCCTGATTTGGAAGTCTGGATCCCGATTAGGCAGTAAATCGGCTTTGGTGTCTGAGTTCGAATCCATTATATGGTTGGATGACTCGTTGACTCTCTGGACCGTTGATTTGATTCCGCACACGAGTGGATTTATTCCGTCGTTCACGTGCGGTTCGTCAGCTTCGTAGCCTTGTTAATCTGCTTCGTTGCGTGTCACTTGGCTTCGGTATTGACGTTCGTGCTTAGATACGTCGCCTGATGGTTTATTAGTTCGTGTTGAACCGTGTCAAGGGACCTATAAGCAATTTAATATGCCTACAGATACCCCCTCCAAAGTTTTCCAGTCTCGTTCTTTTATAGAAGAGTCTGGAATACTTTGGATATGACTGTCCCAACCTTCAATCGGTGTAACGGGCTCTTGGAATAGCTTCTATTCTCGATTCCTTCAATGCTCCAGGCTATTCGGTGCTTTGTCGAATGCTTGAGAGGGTTCCGGTGCTGCATTTATTGTCTGACCGTTGTCGGAATTTTGAATTTGAAGTCGATTCTTGATTTCCTGGCTTTTTTAGCTCGAGTTAGTTGCTTCAACATGGAATTAACCATCGGTTGACGGCCTCGAATCTTCATTATGACGCGTTGTCCGGCGTTTAACACAGTTTATACTCGTAAGTATTTTGGAGTCTACATAGTTTAAGCTCTTAAGGAGTTGGAGCGGGGAGGTCTAGTTTATACTCATACACTCCTGGGAGTTATGTTAAGTTATCCTTAAGAATATTTTTTAGAAAAATATTCTCCAGAAACTTCTCAACAAAGAGGAGGGAATAGTTTATACTCGTATACCTTATTGGAGTAATCTTTAGGTTCGAATAATCTGAACCGGCCCCAAAAAAATGTGCCAAAAAGGCAGTATTTGAGTTCAAAAATCTCTCCGACCCTTTCAAACATATGGTAGAGGGGTTAAATAGGTGAAGGACTGAACCGTAGGTTGATCAAAAGTCGTTTCAATCCTTAATTCAGCTCCAATTTGAATACTGGTTCGAATTTGGTTCAAACTGGTTCAATTTGGCTCAGACTGGCTCATTCTGGTTCAATCTGGCTCAATTTGGCTCATTCTGGCTCATTCTGGTCTGGTCTGCCCAGCCAGGTTCAATCTGGCTCAATTTGGCTCATTCTGGCTCAATCTGGCTCAACCTGGCTCAATCTGGCTTGGTCTGGTTCAGCCCTGGTCTGGTCTGGTTCAGCCAGATCTGGTTCAAGGCTATAAAAGGGGTTTTTTCTTTATTTTTTTCTTTTTCTTCCTCTCTTTCTAGGGCCGGCCACCTCTTCCCTCTAATTTTTGATTTTCTTTTCTCACAAGCCTCTTTTCTCCCTCTAAACTTCAGATCTGTATTAGATCTAGCTTTCCTTTGGATCTTGGACTGAGGAATCTCCCAAAAACTCCAAATAAAAAGTTTCTCTCAGGCCCCTCGAGCGTGTGGTTCAAGTTTCCTTAAAGGTCTCGCCTTTATTGGATTTTGGGCTTTTCTTCAGGTAAATCCTCCGCCATCTTGATCTATTTCATGTTTGATCTAGTGTATGGAGTCGCGGGATCGCATATAAGAGTTGAGGGTGTGATTTGATGCCTCAAACTCGCCTTTTTAGGGGTAAAAATGAGATTTTTTTTCTTTTCTAGATCTGATCTCTCAATCTACCTTGCAGGTTTCTATGTCCCGTATGGCGAGGGGTCAATCCTCTACCGCGCCGACTGATGGCGCGCCTCCCTCTTATGCCGGTGAGCTACTTTTTCTGGAAATTTACAAATTAGTCCATTTTTTCTTGAAAATTTGCAAACTCCCCGTTGTTCTCCTTGGTGAGGCAACCGGGAAAGGCCTTGGTTCTCCTTGGTGAGGATCGACGCTTTATTTAAATTTTACAAATTAACCCTCTTTTTTCTGAAAATTTGCAAATTGGTCCTTTTAAACCCCACGTTGTTCTCCTTGGTGAGGCAATCGGGAAGAGCCTTGATTCTCCTTGGTGAGGATCGACGCTTCAAAGATAGGTTTTGCTTGGTCAAAACCATATCTCATAATAAATAAATGGGGCGTTTTGTCGCTGCGTTGTGCCTTATAAGGCAGGGATATATTATCGATATACCCTATCTTATGAAGGCGCAACGTGGCCAAAACGTCACACCCTTTATAAGGCAATGACTCTATCTTACCCCTTCGTAAGATGAGTTCAATTTCCTTTTGTAACTGGAATTAACAAACGTTTAATTGCTTGTTCTCAGTTGAATACCCTTCTGGAGCGTTCTCATCTCACGCAGTATACGGGCGTCGTGGCGAGTATTATTCGACCTCCGACGATGTTTCCCCTATCCCAGTCACTCCTCAGTTCGTTTTGGACACATCGACTGAGGTTGTACAGGCGGTGAAGGGAGGTGGGCACCGAGCTCTTCGACAGTTGATTACCGATGCACCTCTTGTGAAGGACGCCAGTTCCGTTCAGTCTCTCAGGAAGACTGACTTCTTGTTTGGCGACTCTGTCAGAGATCCCGATGCGGCACTTATTGAAGCTGAGCAGTGGCTTTACAAGACTGGCAGTCGTTTCATGTATTTGCCGAAGATTCCTCGACACCGTTCTTTGACTGAGCTCAGGCGCCAGGCTGTGAAACGGGAGATGTCGTGGCGTTTGACAGAGGAGCATGAGAGCGTCCACTGCGGCTATATTACTCATCAGGCAGTTCCTGGTTCGAGCAGGAATCATATTGTTAGACTGCGTCCTGGAGTACTGGGACTAGATGCACCGCCCCGCAACGAATTCCTTGCCTCTGCTTCTACTTTGAGGAATCGCCTCGCTAATTTAGGGTGTGAGATGCCTGCACCGCGCCACAGATTCTATGGTTGGGTCCATTCTTTGGACAGGTTTTGGTGGGCTCGTATGACGAAGTACGTCTTGAGTCGATGGAGCGAGGAGTTGCATGCTTGTGGTCTTTATGCAGCCATTCGTGCCACCATGCATGGTTTACCCGTTAGTGCGAGGCATTTCTTTGCCTTATGCGAGCTTTATAATCCGGATTCAAACACCTTTCTGACTAGGTACGGAGAGTTGGGTTTGGCTCTTCATGAGATGCATAAGATTTCTGGTCTGCCCATGGGTCAGATGTTATACCAGGAGTATTTTCCTTCCAACCATGAGTTGAGCCAGCTAAAGGATCGCATGCCCGACCGTTACGAGACTCTATGGGAGCTCACTTGTCACTATTACATTGCTTTGGCGTAGTCTAAGCCCCCTAGCGAAGAGGACCAAATCAAATGTGAGCCTGAAGCAATTCGCATCATATTTGTTCAGGAATCTAGATAGCCATTCTGGCCAAGCTATTTGTGAACTGGCACCGCTGACTCCTTCAGAAGTTAATAAGCTGCTGAAGAAGACTGACGCCCGCTCCTATACCATTAGCAGTCCTGAGAGTGGCTTTCCTGCAGGGACTAAATTCAAATCATTCTTATGCCATGCGACCGCACCGATTCGTCCGATGACTCTTCTTGCCGGCTACCTCGCCATCTGGTTAAAGAAATGCGTGGTCCCGTATCAGTCCGGTGACGCTCTGCCACTGGAAGTGCTCTACCCTGCGGTTCAACTTGCCTACAGAAAGGAACTCTCACTTCTTCCGGTGATGGTGGCTAGCATTCATCGAGGGCTTCGACAGATTTCTGGCGCTTTTACACGGGAGGAGAAGGAATCGCCGACTCAGATTCCTACCACTAAGGTGGAGCTTCCGTATGTTTATTTGATGGCTTGGTTCGTCCTTCATCGTTCTGACATGATGTCGGTACCACATGCCATGGACCCCTCTGTTCCCTTACTACAGCTGCTTGAGAATGGAGAGTGGGAAGGCCGAGGATTTTCTGACATCAGGAGGCAGTTACAGATCCACAAGTGCTAGGCGTTCTCTACTTGTTTTCCGCAGTTCTCCAGTAGGTATGGCGAGTGTTTGATTGATGAGGAGAAGCCGAGGGAGTATCACACTTATTTAGATATCGGCTGCTTTAATTGGCTAGTGAACATCAGGCCGGGCTACTTGACTTTCCGGGTGGGGAATCAGTGTTTTATAGAGCCGTATCTACCCGCTTCAGGGGGAGATCCTGAAGGTTATGAAGACTTTTCCGAGCGAGGTTTGCTATTCATCTTTTCCTTCCATCTTCCAGAAATATTGAAACTGACTATGGTTTGATGTTTCAGGGACCACAGTTGACCAGGATGAAGAGTTCCATCCCCCTTCCCAGGCGAGACCTTCGATTATTGTCCCTGCTGCTAGGCGGAAGAGATTAGCCCGCAAGCCGCGTGCAGCTTCCCGAGCATTTGATATGGACTTGGCTGGTGATGATCCTGCTAGTGACGGGGGTAACATCTACTCTGTAAACCACCTTCTTGGTTATTCGGAACATTGACTCATGCTTTTCCATCTCTATATAGGAGAGCGTGGAGAGAGCGAAATGAGTCCCGATTCCGTTCCTGTGTCTCCTGGTGAGCCTGACCCGCTGCCCCAGTTAAAAAGGCCTACAGAGGTTGCCGACATTAGGGAGGATAGCAGTGTAGGACCTGATTCCGCAGATCCAGGTACATCTACTATTGACAATGTATCTTTTAGATGGTATACAAAAGAATTTGTGCATCCTCTAATCATCTCTGTACATCTTGCTTCTTCAGATAACTTGCAGGAGGCATACGTGGATTTTGGGAATAAAGAGGCTAACACATCCATAAGGGGTAACTCATTTCTGTTGGTTGTAGTCTCTTTATTCTTCTTTGGTACTTATATTCTTTTACATCAGATTTCTCCATTGATGATTTTGACGAGGAAGGCTTGATCGCGGAGACTCCTACACTCCACTTCATGTATAGCTCTCCTCAATTTGATGGCCAGTTACCCGGAGATATATTTTCCGAGCCTACGTTCGATAAGAATCTTGAGGATGATTCTTTCGAAGGTATATGCCTCCTCCCAAATTAATTATAGGACTAGCCAATTTTGACTAATGCAGCTATAATGTGATGCCTCTGAGAATTCTGACTTGTATTTAACAGGAGTTTTTGTTGAGAATGACCCTGTTGAGCCGGCTATGGGACCAACTACACCAGTTGATACACCCCCAGCCGTTAGACCTCCACCACCCCCAGTGACTCAAGAGGGTATGAATACTATTTATTTACTCTTCAAGGTCTTTTTCTGACGGTTTTTTTTTTATCGTGCAGGGAATTCTTCTCGTCTTCATATTCTGGCGAGGGAGTTGTTATCTGATGATGATCCTGAGAAGATTGTCATCTGTATAGAAGTCCGCTCCTTCTTCTCTTTCATGAATGCTATGATTGGCAAGCTTTTCCATGGTGGACTTTCTCTTCGCCAATTCAAACCTTTCCTTGATTCTAAAGTCAATTTGATAAGGGAAGCGGGACATCCAGATTTGGCACAGGCTATAGTTGATGACCTTGATTGCCTAGAGCGTGAGCTTTAGATGTTTCGTGAGCTCCGAGATGCGGGTGCCTCCTCATTTATTGCTGCCGAGCTGGACACCCGCTTACAGTCATCACGCGAGACTCGGATTTTTGCTGAGCTCGAGATTCAGATGCAGCGGGGCCGAGTAGATCGAGTTAAGACGAGCCTTGCTACCAGATTATCTTCGCTTGCCGAGCTCGATCTTTCTATTACCTCCTGTGCGACCGAGATAGATCAGCTCAGAAGAACACTCTGTGAAAAAGAGGAGACTTTGGATATTCTTCAGATGACGAAAGCACGGGATCAGCAAACCCACACTACTTTATCTGATGAGT
The DNA here is from genome assembly GCF_001876935.1 of Asparagus officinalis. Classification (NCBI taxonomy): domain Eukaryota; kingdom Viridiplantae; phylum Streptophyta; class Magnoliopsida; order Asparagales; family Asparagaceae; genus Asparagus; species Asparagus officinalis. Next base: position 47,105,956 of record NC_033800.1, read on the forward strand.
TGAGATCCCTGGAGCATAAGCGAGCCGAGACAGAAGAGATCGCTGCGAGGACTTCAGCCACCACCGAGGAGTCCCTCAGGGCTGAACTTAGGGAGACAGAAGAGATCGCTGCGAGGACTTCAGCCACCACCGAGGAGTCCCTCAGGGCTGAACTTAGGCAATCTTATGATGAGAAGCTTTCTAAGATCAGTCACCAGATTTTTGGTCATGGTCTTGATGTATGATTTTGTTTGTTGAACATTTTGACTTTTGATTCTCTTAGTGATACTTGCTTTCGTCTTTATTATGATTCGTTATTCCATTTGAAATGATTGACCACAATACTCATAGGATTTTTGGCAAACCCTCAGCCATCAATGGGTTTGATGAGCCTTTACCGACTACCGTTTGAGTCGGGCTAGCATGCGGATTATTTAAATCCGTTCGCATGTAACGTTATGCTCGGAGATTGAATTCTCCAAGACTCTGTGCTATGATGTCGAATACATAGACTTCGCCATTGTTGCGGGAATAGGCTACCCGGCGACACGTGTTAGGTATTGACTTGGATTTTTTGGCTAACCCCCAGCCTTCAACGGATTTGATTAGCCTTTACCGACTACCGTTTGAGTCGGGCTAGCATGCGGATTGTCTAAATCCGTTCCGCATGTAACGTTGTGCTAAAGGAATGAAATCCCTTAGACTTGATGCTACGACTTCGAATACGTAGACTTCGCCATTGTTACAGGAATAGACTACCCGGCAACGCGTGTTAGGCGTTGACTTATCCCTACTTAGGCTTCGGGATGAGATACCCCAGAATCGAACTCTGGTGTCTTTTTCAATCGGTAAAAGACTAAACCGGCGACGCGTGTTAGGCGCAGACTTATCCCTGCTTAGGATTCGGGATAAACTTCCTAGGATGAATCCTAGATTGATAGATTCTTAGAAAAGGTTGGTGCGGGAAAGGAAGAATTTTATATTCTATTTCCCGGTCTTCTTTTAGGGTGAAGGCGAACCCGGAAAACAAGGAAGGAAGAATTTTATATTCTATTCCCTGATTCTGGAAAGGAAGAATTTTATATTCTATTTCCAGCGCAAAAGAAACTGGAAGTGGGATCTCCACTCCGAGAATCTGGAAAATTTAGATAAACTTGCCTTTTATAGGATTGGTTATCTAAGTTGGAAAAAAGAGTTCTTCGTTTATCGAAGTGAAGTTTCAACTTTGGCTATAACCGTGAGAAGATTTAGCCAAAGAGAAGAGAAAGGAGTTCTTTCGTTTATCGAAAGGAGACTCTGATCTGAAAGGGGACCTCTTGTTCATGGAAAGGGTCAAGAGGGTCTGAAAGACATTTTTAGTGGACCCACTGTCAATTGAAACTGATCAGTGAGGGATTTTGGTGGAGAAAAATAATTTTGGGTTATCCTTTAGAATATTAAGTGTAATATTCTTCAAGGAACTTCCCGGTAAATGGGTTATCCTAAATGTACTAAGGATAGTACTTTTTCAGGAACTTCCCATTTATTGGCATTAATTGCCTGGCGCCCTCTTGAGTAATCAGGCGATATGCGCCGTTTGAATAGACTGTGTCTATTACAAACGGTCCTTCCCACTTGGGTTCGAATTTACCTTTCTTCTTGGAAGTGAGGATTATTGGTCGGCGAGCAGCGAGGACCAGATCTCCCTCCTTGAAGCTTCTCTGTCGGACTCTTTTGTTAAAAGCCCTAGACATCCTGGCCTGATAAAACTCAATTTGCTGTTGAGCTTCCAAGCGCTTTTCATCCAGCCTCTCAAGCTCTTCGAGACGCTTCTGATGCTGTTCTTCTGTCGTCATCTCTGTTGCGAGGGCGATCCGAAGAGATGGAATCTGAATTTTCAGCGGTAGCACAGCTTCGCATCCGTACACCAGCGAATACGGGGTGGCACCTGTGGACGTGCGTATGGTGGTGCGGTAAGCCCAGAGTACCTCATCGAGTTTATCGTCCCAGTCCCATTTATTGGTTTTCACGAGTTTTGACAGGATCTTAATGATCGTCTTGTTAAACGCCTCTGCTAATCCATTTGCGGCGGGATAATAAGGTGTTGATGAAACGTCTTCAATTTTGAACTTGTCACAAAATCTGATGAAGGCGTTGCTTATAAATTGCGGACCGTTGTCATGAATGATCCTTCTTGGCACGCCGTGTCTGTAGATGACATGATGCTTGATGAAATTGATGACGTTGTTCGTCTTTACTTCTTTAAGTGGAATTGCTTCAGCCCACTTTGAGAAGTAATCCGTGATCGCCAGAATGAACCGATCACCTTTGACTGAAGGGGGAAAAATAGGGCCAACAATGTCCATACCCCATACTTCGAACGGCCATGACGTGGTTGACGTGTGCAACTGCTCTGGCGGTTGATGCATATAATTTGCATGTATCTGGCAAGCGTGGCATTCTCGTGCGTATTCGATTGCGTCACGAACCATCGTTGGCCAGAAATATCCCATCCTCCTGATGCGATCATACAGTTTGGGACCGGGCTGATGCGCACCACATTCTCCTTCGTGTGCTTCCTTAAGAACTTCTTTTGCTTCTTTGTGCGAAAGATATCGGAGTAACAAACCATTGTACCCTCTACGATATAACGTATGGGTTTCGGCATTATAGAAGAATCTTGGCGCTCTTCGGCGGATTGATTCTCTTTCTTTTACGTCTTCTGGCAGAATACCATACTGGACGTAGTCAATGAGGGGAAAACGCCAATCTCGGGACTCAGACCCAATTTGAGTTGAATTCACCTCCTTGGCATTTACGTTTCCGTCATCTTCCTCTTCAATATCCCTACTGTATATGGGTACGCAGAGTTGATGCGTCCGTACTGTGACTAACAGCTCAGCTTCGGGCCGCATAAGCGTTCTGGAGGCGAGGGATGTATTCGATAAAGAATTCTTCAAAAGATTCTGCCATTCTGATGGCCTCCTGGTGGTACGGGATCAAGTCTTGGTTCCTGACTTCATACTCTCCACGGACTTGGTTGACTATCAGTTGCGAATCCCCAAAAGCTTCACTTGGTTGACTATCAATTGCGAATCTCCAAAAGCTTCGAGATATTCGACCCCCAGCTCTTTGGCGAAACTGAGTCCAATGAGAAGCGCGTTGTATTCGGCAACATTATTGGAGCACGGACTAGTCAACGAATAAGCCCGAGGCATCACGTGCTTTCTCGGGGAGATTAAGACGACTCCAACTCCAGAGGAGACGGTGGGACATCCCGGGGTTATTACCCTATTAACTGCTCTTGAAGCACCATCAAAATATAATTGCCATACTTGCTGGTGCGATGTAGTGTTAACCTCGTGGGTTTCATCCGGCAAGTCATCATATACTTCTGCCGTATCTGTGGTCGGGTTTGCCGCCAGAAGATCACAAATCGCTTGACCCTTGATCGACTTCTGCTGTTTAAAGTGCAAATCATATTGGGACAAGAGAAGGGCCCATTTCGCTAACCGCCAATTCATAGAGGCCGGTTGCGTCATAAACACCCGTACTGGATTAACATTGGAAATGACGTAAATCGTCTGTCCAACCAAGTAATGCCGCATCTTTTGCATCGCGAACACCAATGCGAGGCATTCTCTCTCAATCATCGGATATCGAGACTCGGCCCAACGGGAGACATTCTTTCTCAATCATCGGATATCGAGACTCAGCGCCCACCAAAGTCCGACTTAAATAATAAACTGCCTGTTCGTGACCGTTATCATCGTCTTGTGCTAACAAAGCACTTATCGAATGGTTCATCGCCTTGATGTAAATCAAGAACGGTTTATCTGATTTTGGTGCAACGAGAACAGGAGGATTTGTCAGATATGTCTTGATATCCTCGAGTGCCTTTTGACAGGTGTCGTCCCAAATAAATGACACACCCTTCTTGTTTAGCTTAGAAAATGGTTGGCACTTCCCAGAAAGGTTTGAGATGAACCGCCGGATGTAAGCTAGCCGCCCTTGCAATCCTCTGAGCTCTCTCAGATTTCTAGGAGGTTGCAGTTCGTGTATCGCCTTCACTTTGTCAGGATCGATATGTATACCTTTAGTGGTGACGACGAATCCAAGGAATTTTCCGCTAGACATTCCAAGGAAGGATTTAGTAGGGTTCATCTTCAACTGGTGGCTCCGCATGAGATCGAACATCGTCTTCAAGTCCTTGATGTGATCTTCTTTGTTGCGGCTTTTTACAACCAAATCATCAACGTAGCATTCGACTGTTTTCCTGAGATGTTCTTGGAAAATCTTAGTCATCGCTCGCTGGTATGTGGCACCGGCATTCTTCAGACCGAAAGGCATCACCGTATAGCAGAAGACGCCGAGAGGTGTTCTAAACGCTGTATGCTTCTCGTCATCCGGGTGCATCTTGATTTGGTTATACCCCGAAAAGCCGTCCATGAAGGACATCCTCTCAAATCCGCATGTATTGTCGATGATGACGTCCGTGATTGGGAGAGGAAAATCATCTTTTGGGCATGCTTCATTCAGATTCCTGAAGTCGATGCAAATCCTGATTTTGCCATTTTTCTTCATGACGGGAACGATGTTGGCTAACCAGTCTGGATGTTGTTCCTCTCGGATAAATCCTGATTCGATCAACTTCTTAACCTCTGCCTCAATGGCTTCCATAATCTGCGGACGAAACCGTCTTTGCTGTTGCTTGACAGGTTTGGCATCCGGCTTGATATCGAGGCGGTGCATTGCGACATTGGGGTCGAGCCCTGGCATGTCTTCATAATTCCATGCGAAGACGTCGATATATTCCCTGATGAGAGCAATCAATTCCTCCTTCTCATCTGGGGGAAGACTGTCGCTGATGAATATAGGCTTTGGGTTAGCTTCATCACCCATGTTAATCTGGACTATTTTATCTTCAGTGGGTGGTTCTCTTTGCTCGAACCTATCGCCATATTGCATATTCAGATGGTGAACCCACGGGTCTTCCCATGTTGGCATTTGATCGTCGTCTTCCATTATGGACGGATAAGCTGTAGTCATGTTCGCCATTAGGGTTTTGAAAACTTCTCCCAGACTTGTATCGGAGTCCCACTCTGAAGCATCGGGAGAGTATCCCTTCTTGGCTTTGTTAGCAATTTGATCGATAATTTGCCAACCACATTCGTCATCTGATGAAACATAACCTAAGCCTCGCCCATATTTATAATAATCCTCAGGTTTACCTTTTGGTACATATACTGCTTTGGCTGGATTACGAGGACCTCGATCGAAGTATAAACCTTCTCCGAGTGTGAAATCGTAGCCCTGCTTTTCCATGAGCTTGCGCGCTTCTGGACTATACTTGGATAGATGTCGACCAGGTTTGTCATCATCTTCGTCTTCACTTAGGAAATGATCTGGTAACGGAGAGCTTTTTCCTTTACCGTAAATCACTTCTTTAGCACCTCTTACTTTGTTCGGGATGACCATGGTTGTTCCGAAAGAATGCTGGAGGTGTTCCTTCGTTACATAGGATGATCGGATCGGCATATACAACTCAGGATTGTCGTACAGCTCTTTTATCACATCATCAAGAGACAAGGAGTACTCTAAATCATCTTTTATTGCAATATCGGCAAGTTGCCAGTTACAACCTCCATCTGACGATTGTTCATCGTCAAGATTGATTACAAAGGGTACAATGTCATTTAAAACAAAACCGCCATTGTAATCGAATCCGGCTTCAGAATCAGCTTCTTCTCCGCTGTCTGTGCCCTGGGCCGATGGTTCAGTATCGGATTCGTTACCATAAAGGAGAGAATCGGTGAAATAATTCTCATACCCCTTGAATGGTTGCTTATCCGCGACCACCGTCCTAACCTCATTGTCAGTGTCGACATACTTCAAACACTGATGGAGAGTAGAGGGAATTATCACATTACTATGGATCCAAGGCCGACCCAATAGTAAGTTGTACGAAGTCTCCGCATCGATCACATAACACGTGACTTCTGTCTTCAGATCTCCCATCTGGCACTTCACCCGGATCTTACCCAAGGGTCTTGACCCACTAGTGTTGAATCCATAAATAACAGTGCCTGTGGACGCCAACTTGCTTACTGGGATGCCGAGGAAATGCATCAATCGAAGCGGCATAATACTCACAGCAGAACCCGGATCCACTTGGATTCGGTTGACTTGGCTGGAGCCAATGTATCCGACGAAATATAACGGCCGATCGTGGTTCGAATTCTTCGTCTGCATATCTTCTTTGGTGAAAGTAATGCAGGGAAGGTTCTTAGTCGCTATGTTGCACTGTTGACTCAGCGGTTCTGGCTGTTCAGGTATCGGCTTGACTTGAGTCAGAAATACCTCTGCATTGGCCAAAGCTTCTTGTAGGGCCTCCCTGGTTTCTTTGGATAATCGCAGCAACTCATACAGCGTTATCCGTGCAGGAATGTTGGCTAATTGCGCCATAATGTCGAAGCTATGCGGAGTCTTCGAGCTTTCCGGTTTGTCTCTTCCAATTGGACGACTGAAACGAGACTGCTTCGGATTCTGTACCTCTTGGGGATTCTTCTCTTTTGGTTTATTCACCGGTTGTCGTAGAGCTTCTTTACCCGGTGTGGGACTTGCAATCACTCCCATCTCCGTGAGAGTTTTGGCTGGTCCCCGCTTGTTCACCCCCTGCTCACTAGGTGGCGGATAATTGTAGTGGTATTCATTTCCGCTCCGTGTCGCAAAAGCTTCTTGTTCTTCTTCAGAGAGCAGGAAAGTGGAGATTCTTTCGTCATCTTCCCCTGGGATAGCAGAGACTCCATAACAAGACTTCCCTTTTCCTTTAGACTTCCTCCCGGATGACGAACCGGCCCATTGTTCATCTCCAATCAGATCTGGATGAACCCAAAGGATTTCGCCATTTGGGGTTGTGTGCGGCACAAGTCCCTTTTGGCGCTGTCCGTGCGGATCGTCATTCACCGTCTTCATCCCGACTTTGGTGACGCGTTTTGGCTCGAACCAAGTTGTAGGCACCGACCCAAAACTGATTGACACTGCGTTGGCCCCCACATTCTTGGCTGGTTTCGGGGTTATGACTCCTACGTCGATTAACGCCTGGATCTTGTCCTTGAGGTGGTAGCATGATCTCGTAGGGTGGTGGACCGCTCTGTGGTACGCGCAGTACTTTGGATCCGTCACTTTGCTGGCCCCTTCTTGATCCACGATCGCCGGCAACTGGATCTTGTTGTTCTCCAACAGGTATTTGAAGATGCCGGGAACTTCATCATCCTTGAAGGAGTACACTTTAGGAAACCTCGGCTCCGCAGATTTCTGCTTCTGAGGCCGTTGTTGCCATTGTCCTCGAGATTGTTGGGGTGCTTGTTGCTGTGGCTGCTGTTGCTGTGGTTGCAATTGAAAGGTTTGATTAGCATCAACTGCATTAGCTTGTGCCTTACCTTTCCCCCGTGGGACGAAGTTTTGCTTTGGAACACTCGTCGCCGGTTGGCCTCTTTCCGCCTTCTTCCTCTTGAGGAATCGCTCAGCTTGCTCTCCCCGGACTTTCAAGTCCTTCCATGTATTGGATGGTGCTGTCCCCATTGCTTCTAGCACGTCCAACGCGAGGTTGTTGTGGCAGGTCTGGAGGATGAATTCCTCGGTGATCGGGTCCCGGCAATTCATCGCCTTGTTCCGGAATCTTTTGACGAAGGTATCGACTAACTCTCCGTCCTTCTGCTTCTCATCGAGCAACGATCCGATAGATATCTCGGTGTCGTCGTCGAAGAAGTTGGCCAGGAACTTGGTCTCCATGTCATCCCAGCTGTTTACGCTGCCTGGCTTGAGGCGGCGATACCAATCGAAGGCGGCTCCGCGAAGAGTGCCGACGAATGACCGCACCATCAGAGGCTCATTACCAGAGATCACCCCCAAATGCGATTTGAAGTAAATCAAATGCTGGGTAGGTGAACCCATCCCATTAAACGGCGTGAAGTTAATTAGATTAAACTTCGCCGGATATGGGATCGATTCCCATTCTCTTGGGTATGGGCAAGGAATGCCTGTTTTCTTCGTCTCTTGAGCGGAAATTAGTGTGTTGATTTTGCTCTCGAGGTTCTTGATCTTCAGGTTTTCGCCGGTTTCTTCGCCAGCATTCTCATTACCACCCCCTGCGTTGACGGGAGGATCATTGGTGTTACGAGCATTTGTATCCTCATCTTCCACATTAATCGGGTTACGATGATTCTGCTCGCCTTGTTGGTTCGCCAATGCTTGGATCTGTTGGTCATGCATTTCTCTCATCTGCTGCATGGCCATCTCCATCTCAAATTTGAAACTTTCTTTCTGCTTAGCCAAAGCGTCTTCAAGCATCTTGGCCATCTGCTCCGCACTTATCATCAGGGCCTCGCGGGGTTGTCCCTCGCTGGATACTGTATTATCTGATGCCACCGCGGAGCCGGCATCAGATTCTTCATCTTCTGAAGGGCGTCTTGTCCGAATCCTACCATAAGTTGCTCGCTCTATGGTTCCGGACTGCAGACGGGTTCTAGGTCGGGAAGCTTTCAGAATCGACTCGAAATCTTCTCGTGCCGATGTCCCTTTGCTCGTCATGTTGGTGGTGACCCTCGGAAATTCTCCGTCTTCAATCACCCTTCTTCTTCGTTGGAAGCGCCTAGGCCTTGGTTTTGGCGTTTCCGCATTAAGTCTTTCAAAAACTGAAACTCTTTCGGGGACCGCCTTAATGCAATTGCATTCCGACAATACCGCCCGAATGAGTTTGGAACAGGGACATTGAATTTCCCGTTCTCGGGGACTCCTCTTCCTGGTTCTATTCGTACCCCCAGCACGATAGTACAACTCGTCATTTTGACAGTCAGAGTAACCTATCGTGTGCGGGCACGCCTTCTCAGGTACAACACAATCATTATCAGATGATAATGTTTCCATCTGAGGTTGACTTGCCTTCTTTGGGCTTTCAAAGGTTACCCGCCTCAAAACATGCCTTTTTGGGCGTGAATTTTCGGCGTGATCTTGGACTTCAATGCGCAAATTGGTGCGCGCAGCTGCCTTGAGGTCTTTGTCATGCTGGAGGTGATGGCGACCCCCAGTATGTTGAGTCGTTCTGGGCTTCTTCATCGGGCCCAAACGCTCGTGAATTGGAGCTTTGCCTCTCACGTCAGGAATTGGACCGAGGCGCTCCAAAATTGGTTTCTTCTTGCGGGATGACTCTGCATGATCTCCCGGAGAAGTTATTGGGATTGACGGCGACTTTGGTTGACTCGCCGGAGTTTGACCTTCCTTAGAAGGCTGCACTGGTTGCTTTTTGGCCTGAGTCGCCACTTCAGACTTAGGCTTCCAGACTTGTCGTGTTGGTGGTGGCTTCTTCTCCACCTCCTTTTGCAGCTTTCTACGGGCTTCCTGAGCTTGAGCCCGTGCCTGCGCTGACATCGCGCGGCGCTTGCGAATGCGCTCCTCGAGTGTCGAACGGTTCCGTTTGACGCGGACCCATTCTTTCTTTGGCGGCTTGGAAGAGTCGCCATTCATTGGTGGTTGAGGCTGTTTGCCTCTTCTGTTCTTCAACTCCGCGTGGTAGCGGAATCCGTCCGTAGACTCCATCGCCTTAGCGAATTGCCGCGCAAGGCGTTGACGACGCCTCTGGCGGGCTCTCTTTGAGAGAGTCACAACGCCCTGAACAGTAGAGGCGTTGGCGGGAGTTGGGTTGACCTGATTGGAGGTCGGTGGAACTTCATTTGACGCAACTTCGGCGTCAGTTGGGTTGAGAGCTTCGTGGGCTTCCCGAGCAGCTTCAAACCAACGAGCTTTTCTCCCGGAGGAGAACTTCTTGGACTTGCGGGGGGAGATAGAGCCGGACGAGGACACGTACTCCTCGAACTTGGCTTGGTCGAACTCGTACTCGACCTCCTCCACGACCGGGATTGCAATCCGCGGCTGCGACGCATCGATCTCGTTGGCGAGATCGTCGGCTCCCACTGTGGTCGCCAGATTGTTCGCGTGGAAAACTGTTTTCTTTTTCATTGATATGATTGTCATCTTGGGTTACAAAGATCCGGTCTTTTATAGATCCGGTTACAACTAAATCAAAGAAAATAAAGAAAAATTACAACTCTCCTCTGTGAACAAATCACGAGCTCCTGTTTTGCGGTCGCTCGCTTTGGTGGGTTCTTTGCCTGCGCCGGGGTTAATCCGTGGACCACCGCGCGATCTAGATCCGGTCGGATCTACACGAGTATGCGGGTATTATTCCACGAAGGGAATAATAGCCGGGAGGGATTAATCCACCAAGGGAATAATCGCTCAGATCTCGAGATCTAAGACCAAGCTTAGATCTGGAGTGTAGTCTCGTGTAGATCTCAGATCTGTTCTTTCTTCCTCTCGAGATCCTGCCTTTTCTGACGTGGATGGTCGCCGAGGATCAGATCTGAATGGTGCAAGTCTTCTGGTCTTCAAGCTCCGAGTTCACTCTTCAATCCGGCAGAGTTTCGGCTCTTGAAAGTTCGACCCCTGAAAATGAACATCTCTAGGCCTATTTATAGGCTCTCAGGACAGTGGCTGCAAAAAGGGAATTGTCGGCCACCTCTGGCCACTGTCGGCCACCTCGGGCCACTGTCGGCCACCTCGGGGTGGCCGACACTGTGCCTAGCCACCTTGGGGTGGCTCGGCTCATGGCCGAGCCACCCCAAGGTGGCTCGGCCACCGAGCCACCCCGAGGTGGCTCGGC
>NC_033800.1:47117138-47121004 GCF_001876935.1 Asparagus officinalis
GCGCGCGCACGCACGCCACGCCGCGCCTCGCCACGCCCGCCCGCACGCCACACCACGCCTCGCCTCGCCCGCACGCCACGCCGCAGCCGCACACCTTTTGCTTCTCAAGCCTTCATTTTTGCACGTTTTACACATTTTGTAACGGCTGCATGCGGGTAACGGAAGCATTAACCGTGCGTAACGGTCCCTTGGATTCAGCGGGGGTTACACCTTTCATCACCTATAAAAGGAGGCTTGGAGCTCATTCAGAAACACACCAACGAAGAGGAAAATCTCTACACTCTCTTCTCTTCTCTACTCTTATACCTCCAAAGATTTCGGCTACATATTTACATATTCTATTTTCTGGGCAACTGTTTTCGTCTGAGCATAAGCTCTGTGACTCACGCCCGAGTGCAGAGACCGACCGATTCCGGAGGGTTTTATCGCTAGGGGAGAGGGGACAGATTGCGCCAGGGCGATAGGCGGGTCCTCAATCTTCTAGGGCAGTGACATCACGACTGTTCCCGATCAGGCCTGAATTTTCTAACTCTTTAATTTGTTTTATATTATTATATTTTTGTTTTGACAGCAATCTAGAAGATTAAGTAATAATTCTTGATGTTAAGTTAATTAGAAAAAATATATATATATATATATATATAAATAAAAAAAAATTTACTGTTCATCGTGATTACTGTTCACCCGAATTTTATATATTTGTTGTATTAGTTAATTGTTTTAATTTGTTGCATCTAAATTAGTTAAAAAATTATTATTATTTCTTTATTGCTTCTGTGCTCAAATTCAGTATCTGTCATAAACAAAAAATCTTTAAGTGAACCGGTTCAAGTTTTCTTGGATTAGTTGGTGTCTAAGGAAAGGTTTAAGGGTTGCGTAAAGCGCTCTGCAAGAAACGAGGTACTTAATCGATCATTGATCAACCTCTAGTACTATCCTTACCTGGCCAAACTACCCGAGTAAAACTTTAATCTTTTCACTTTTAGAGTTTTTGGTTAAGAGCAGGTTTAATTAAGTTTCTGGTCTAGTAATATTGACAAAATCCTTTTTTATATCAGATTACATCTACCTAGACTAGTAAACTTAAATTGGACTTATGGCAATTCCTGATCATTCAAAAAGTGTCAAACCTGAGAAGTTCACCGGTGTTAACTATAAACGGTGGGCTAATCAGATGAAATACTGGCTTACTACCTTAGGTCTTTTATCTGCTATTGACACTTCTGAGTCATCTACTAGTGGTTCTCAACCTTTGACTCCTGATCCTGCTCAACCTGCTCCTTCCACTTCTGGTTCTGGTGCTAGCTCCTTTTCTAGCTCTATGAAACCAGAAGAAATCAACTATCATTGTTGTCATAGGATCCTTAGTGCACTTGCGGACAACCTTTATGACATATATTATGAGTTCAAAAGTGCAAAAGAACTATGGAATGCTCTTGAAGCAGAATATGGCTATGATGATGCCGGAATTCTGCGTTTCACCTCCTCCTCCTTCAATAAGTTCATGATGGTTGATGACAAGCCCATTAATGAACAAATTCATGAATTCCTAGATTTCCTCCGTCATCTCCAATCAAAAGGAAACACTTTTACTGACGATTATAAAGTTTCCTGTTTGATTGATAAACTTCCTCCCTCCTGGTCTAGATTTGCTGGAGATCTCCGACACAAGCAAGGAGATCTAACCTTAACTGAAGCCCTCAAGGCTATTCGTATTGAAGACCAGCATAGGCAAAATTCCAATACCAAGAATGAAACAAAAGCTAAAGTAAACTTGGTAGAGGATAAGCCTAAATCTAAGAATTTCAAACCCAAATGGAAGAAATTCAAGAAAAACAAAAAATCTTTCAACAAATCTTCCTTCAAACCAAATCCCAATTCTTCCAGCCATAAGTCTGATGAGATGTTCTGCTTTGTCTGTGGTAGAACCAACCACATGGCTCACAACTGTTTCTTTCGGAAGAAGGAACCGGCCAAACCTGCAACAAATCCTCCTTCAAATCAAATCCCAATTCTTCCAGCCATAAGTCTGATGAGAAGTTCTGCTTTGTCTGTGGTAGAACCAACCACATGGCTCACAACTGTTTCTTTCGGAAGAAGGAACCGGCCAAACCTGCCCCTAAAGGAAATGGATCCAACAAAGTTAATATGATTGAAATGAATCCAACCTCCTTCAGGTTAGCCTCTTCATCTCATCTTGTAAATTCTCTAACTTCTTCCACTGATTGGTATTTGGATTCCGGAGCAAATATCCACGTCTGTAATGACCGCTCTTGGTTTTCAAATTATCAGGAATCACGTGGAGGAAGCATAAGCTTAGCAGATGACTCCACTAATTCAATAATAGGAAGTGGACGTATAGAGCTCACCATGACTTCTGGGAAAGTTCTTCATCTGCAAGGCGTTTATCATGTTCCTTCTCTCCGTCGCAATCTGATTAGTGAATCTCTTCTTCTTAGAGCTGGTTATAGGATTGTAAAAGAATCCAATAAATTTGTGATTACAAAGAGTAATGTTTTCATAGGAAAAGGTTTTATCTGTAATGGCCTTTTCAAACTCAATGTAATCAATTCCAGTTCTAATGAAATTTCTGAGTCTTCTGTTATTCAAATTGTTGAGTCTTGTGATGTTTGGCATGGACGACTTGGACATGTTAATTTCCAAACCTTGCAGAGAATGAGTAAATTAAACCTCATTCCTAAATCTTCTCATGATTCCTCATCTAAGTGTGAAATCTGTGTTCAAGGGAAACACACTAAAAACCCTTCAAGTCTATAACTAGAAACTCTGAACCCCTCGAATTAATTCATAGTGATGTGTGTGACTCAAACCGAGTTCTCACCCGAGGGGGTAGGAGGTATTTTGTGACTTTTATAGACGATCACTCCAGATATTATTACACCTATCTTCTCAAGACTAAAGATGAAGTCTTATATAGGTTTAAAGTGTACAAAGCTGAATCTGAGAACCAACTTAACAGAAAGATTAAGATTCTAAGATCTGATCATGGGGGAGTATACCTCAAATCATATGACTGAATATTACCAAGAACACAATATTGTTCATAAGGTTACTGCTCTCTATACACTACAGTCTAACGGGGTAGCTTAAAGAAAGAATAGAACCCTAATGGACATGGTGAATTGTATGTTACTCAGTTCAGGAGCACCTAAAAATCTCTAGGCGCCGATAATGCGCGGCGCTTGCTGATACGCTCCTCCAGCGTCGTACGGTTCCGTTTGACCCGGACCCACTCCATCGTTGATGGCTTGGAGGAACCATTCTTCACTTGATGTTGAGGCTGTTTGCCTCGTTTGTTCTTCAGATCCGCATTGTAGCGGACCCCGTCAATGGACTCCATGGCCTTGGTGAATTGCTTCGCGAGGCGTTGACGCTGCCTCTGGCGAGCTCTCTTAGAGAGAGTCACCACGCCTTCGACGGCGGACTTGACCTGCTTAGAGGCCGGTGTGACTTCACCCGACGCAACTTCGGCGTCGATCGGGGTGAGGTTGTCGTTGGTGGCTTCAACTTCTTCGCACCAACGGACTTTTCTCCTGGAGGAGAACTTCTGGAATTTCTTGGACTTATGGGGGGAGGTTGATCCGGACGAGGACACGTACTCCTCGTACTTCTGCTGGTCGAACTCATACTCGACCTCCTCCACGACCGGGATCGAGATCCGCGGCTGCGACGCTCCGATCTCGGCAGCGAGATCGGTGGCTCCCACTGTGGTCGCCAGATTGTTCGCGGGGAAATTCGTTGCTTTCTTTACTGATGTCATTACTATCTTGAATAATAGTTTTTCGGTTACAGAAGATCCGGTCTTTTTTAGATCCAGTTACAATGAAAATCAAAAATAAATAAAG
>NC_033800.1:47122004-47125767 GCF_001876935.1 Asparagus officinalis
TCATGTTTGACATTAAGGTTTTGAACATTTCTCCCAAACTGATGTCGGAATCCTCAGCTGAAGAATCTGACAAGTGCCCATCCTTAGTTTTGTTAGCAATTTGATCGATAATTTGCCAACCACATTCGTCATCTGATGAAACATAGCCTAAGCCTCTCCCGTATTTATAATAATCCTCTGGTCTCCCTTTTGGTACATATACTGCTTTGGCTGGAGTACGAGGACCTCGATCGAAGTATAAACCTTCTCCGAGTGTAAAATCGTATCCCTGCTTTTCCATGAGCTTGCGCGCTTCCGGACTATATTTAGACAAATGCTGACCAGGTTTGTCATCATCTTCATCTTCACTTAAGAAATGATCTGGCAACGGAAGATTTTCTCCTTTACCATAAATCACGTCCTTTTGTCCCCCTACCTTGGCAGGGATAATTCAGGTTGTTCCGAAAGAATGCTGGAGACTTCTCTTCGTCACGTAAAATGATCGGAGCAGCATACATAAATCTGGGTTATCATATAATCCCTTTATCACATCATTAAGAGACAAGGAGAACTCTAAATCATGATTTATTTCAATATCAGCAAGTTGCCAGTTACAACCGCCATCTGACGATTGTTCATCGTCAAGATTGATTACAAAGGGTACAATGTCATTTAAAACAAAACCGCCATTGTAATTGAATCCGGCCTCGGAATCAGCTTCTTCTCCGCTGTCCGTGCCTTGGATCGATGGTTCCGTGTCAGATTCGTTACCATAAAGGAGAGAATCGGTGAAGTAATTCTCATACCCTTTGAATGGTTGCTTATCTGCGACCACCGTCCTGACCCTTCCATCAGTGTCGACATATTTCAGACACTGATGTAAGGTGGAGGGAACTATAACATTACTATGGATCCAAGGCCGACCCAATAGTAAATTATAGGATGTCTCAGCATCTATCACGTAACACGTGACCTCCGTCTTCAGATCGTCCATTTGGCATTTTATTCGGATCTTCCCCAAAGGCCTTGACCCGCTGGTGTTGAATCCGTAAATGACTGTGCCTGTAGATGCTAATTTGCTGACTGGAATGCCAAGGCTATGCATCAGGCGAAGCGGCATAGTGCCCACGGCGGAACCCGGATCTACTTGGATTCGGTTGACCTCGCTGGAACCAATGTACCCGACAAAATACAAGGGCCGATCATGGTTTGAATTCTTCGTCTGCATGTCTTCTTTGGTGAAGGTGATGCAGGGAATGTTCTTAGCTGCCACATTGCACTGTTGAGCTAACAGTTCTAGTTCCTCAGGCGCCGGTTTGATCCGAGTGAGGAATGCTTCTGAGTCGGCCAAGGCCTCCTGCAATGCTTCTCTAGTTTCTTTAGACAGCCGCAGCAACTCATATAGCGTTATCCGCGCTGGAATATTAGCTAGCTGAGCCATGATGTCGAAGGCGCGCAGAGTTTTCGAACTCTCCGGTTTATCCTTTCCGATCGGACGACTGAAACGAGATTGCTTCGGATTTTGAACCTCCTCGGGCCTCTTTTCTTTATGTTTATCTGCTGGCTGTCGTAGAGCTTCTTTACCCGGTGTGGGACTCGTAATCACCCCCATTTCTGTGAGAGTTTTGTCTGGTCCCCGTTTGTTCAACCCCTGCTCACTAGGTGGCGGATAGTTGTAGTGATACTCGTTTCCGCTTCGGGTCGCAAAAACTTCTTCTCCAGCACAATAGTACAGCTTGTCCGTTTGAAAGTCGGAGTAACCTATCGTGTGTTGGCATGATCTCCCAGGTATAGCGTCATCGTCATCTGACGACAACGTTTCCTTCTGAGAATGAATTTCCTTCTTTGAGCTCTCCAGAGTCACACGCCTCGAAACGCGCCTTTGTGGGTGTGAATCTTCAGCGGGCTCCTGCACTTCGATGCACAAAGTTGTGCGCTTGGGTGCCACTATTTTCTCCAAATGTTGAGGGTTGCAGCGACCCCCAGCATGTTGAATTGTTTGGGACTTCTTCATTGGCCGCACAAGTCCCTTTTGGCGCTGTCCGTGCGGGTCGTCATTCACCGTCTTCATCCCGACCTTGGTGACGCGTTTTGGCTCGAACCAAGTTGTAGGCACCGATCCAAAACTAATTGACACTGCGTTTGCTGCCACATTTTTGGCTGGTTTCGGGGTTATGACCCCTACGTCGATTAACGCCTGGATCTTGTCCTTGAGGTGGATGTTGAGGGTTGCAGCGACCCCCAGCATGTTGAATTGTTTGGGACTTCTTCATTGGCCCCAACCGTTCTCGAACTGGATTTTTGCCTCGTTCTTTGGGAAGTGGACCGAGGCGCTCCAAAACAGGCTTCCTCCTTCGGGATGATTCTGCATGATCTCCCGGGGTGGCCATAGGAATTAACGACGACTTTGGTTGACTCGCCGGAGTTTGACCTTGCTTAGAAGGCTGCGATGGTTGCTTTTTGGCCTGAGTCGCCACTTCAGACTTAGGCTTCCAGACTTGGCGGGTTGGTGGCGGTTTCTTCGTCACCTCCTTTTGCAGTCTTCTACGGGCTTCTTCAGCTTTGGCCCGTACTTGCGCCGATAATGCGCGGCGCTTGCTGATACGCTCCTCCAGCGTCGTACGGTTCCGTTTGACCCGGACCCACTCCATCGTTGATGGCTTGGAGGAACCATTCTTCACTTGATGTTGAGGCTGTTTGCCTCGTTTGTTCTTCAGATCCGCATTGTAGCGGACCCCGTCAACGGACTCCATGGCCTTGGCGAATTGCTTCGCGAGGCGTTGACGCTGCCTCTGGCGAGCTCTCTTAGAGAGAGTCACCACGCCTTCGATGGCGGATTTGACCTGCTTAGAGGCCGATGGGACTTCACCCGACGCAACTTCGGCGTCGATCGGGGTGAGGTTGTCGTTGGTGGCTTCAACTTCTTCGCACCAACGGACTTTTCTCCTAGAGGAGAACTTCTGGAATTTCTTGGACTTATGGGGGGAGGTTGATCCGGACGAGGACACGTACTCCTCGTACTTCTGCTGGTCGAACTCATACTCGACCTCCTCCACAACTGGGATCGAGATCCGCGGCTGCGACGCTCCGATCTCGGCAGCGAGATCGGTGGCTCCCACTGTGGTCGCCAGATTGTTCACGGGGAAAATCGTTGCTTTCTTCATTGATTCCATTGCTATCTTGAATAACAGTTTTTCGGTTACAAAAGATCCGGTCTTTTTTAGATCCGGTTACAATGAAAATCAAAAATAAAGAAAATTAAAAAATTACAACACTTTTTCTCTTTTGTCGAACAGATCGCGAGCTCCTGTTTTGCGGTCGCTCGCTTTGGTGGGTTCTTTGCCTGCGCCGGGGTTATTTGCCGTGGACCACCGCGCGATCTAGATCCGAACAGATCTACGCAGTATAACGGGTATTATTTCACTAAGGAAATAATAGCCGGAGGGATTATTCCACCAAGGAAACAATCGCTCGAATCTCGGGATCAAAGACCAAGCTTTGATCCGGAGTGTAACAACGTAGATCTGAGATCTCGATCCCCTCGAACTCCTGCCTTTTGTGATGCGAGTGCTTGCCGGGAATCAGATCTGGACGTCCAAGTCTTCAAGCCTTCAAAAACTCCAAGATGAGGTCTCAATCCGGCAGAGTTTCGGCTCTCCAAAAGTTCTTCCAAAAGTTTTCCAAAATGATGAATGACCCCACCTATTTATAGGCAACCAGATCTGTGCATTTGGCACAGATCTGGGTGGCCACCTCAGGGTGGCTCGGCTCATGCCGAGCCACC
>NC_033800.1:47125913-47181790 GCF_001876935.1 Asparagus officinalis
TTGGCCGAGCCACCCCAGGGTGGTTCGGCCTTGGCCGAGCCACCCCAGGGTGGTTCGGCCTTGGCCGAGCCACTCCGGGTTTTGCGTCCGTCGTTCGGTTGTTTCGGTTCTTGTATCCGCTTCGTCCGTGATTCGGTTACGCGGTTGATTGGTCTGAAATCGATTCGTTGACTTGATTCCTGATTTGGAAGTCTGGATCCCGATTAGGCAGTAAATCGGCTTTGGTGTCTGAGTTCGAATCCATTATATGGTGTTTGATTCCGCACGCGAGTGGATTCATTCCGTCGTTCACGTGCGGTTCGTCAGCTTCGTAGCCTTGTTAATCCGCTTCGTTGCGTGTCACTTGGCTTCGGTATTGACGTTCGTGCTTAGATACGTCGCCTGATGGTTCATTAGTTCGTGTTGAACCGTGTCAAGGGACCTATAAGCAATTTTATATGCCTACAGCCATTTATAATAAAATTAAATTTATCATGAAAAACCATACTTGGATACTCACCGACTTACCTCCAGGTTGTAAACCTATTGGTTGTAAGTGGATATTCAAGAAGAAACTCAGAGCTGATGGTTCCATAGATAAATTTAAAGCTAGATTAGTAGCTAAAGACTATACTCAACAAAAGGGCATTGATTATTTTGATACCTATTCTCCTATAGCCCTAATCTCAACTATCCGAGTATTATTAGCCTTTGCTGCTATCCATAAGCTAATCATACATCAGATGGATGTTAAGACTGCTTTCCTGAATGGTGATTTAGATGAAGAGATCTACATGCACCAACCTGAAGGCCTCATTGCCAAGGGTCAGGAAAACAAAGTCTGTAAGCTTGTTAAATCTTTGTATGGTCTTAAACAAGCTCCTAAACAATGGCACCAGAAATTTAACAACGTCATTGCACAATATGGCTTCACTGTGAATGAACACGATAAATGTGTCTATTCTAAAGTGATAAACAATGACTATGTCATTCTATGTCTCTATGTTGATGATATCCTTATCTTTGGAACAACGCTTGAATTAATTTCAAAGGTTAAGGATTATCTTTCCAAAAACTTTGATATGAAAGACTTAGGTCTTGCTGACATGATACTTGGAATGAAAATCTCTAGAGACACTAGAGGAATATCTTTGAGTCTTTCCCATAGCATTGAGAAAATGCTAATCAAATTCAACTTTCATAACTCTAAACCTGTTTCCACACCTTATGATTCTTCTATATCCTTGAAGAAGAATGAAGGTGATCCTGTCTCCTAGCTGAGGTATTCTCAGCTGATTGGATCTCTTCTTTACATATCCAACCAGACCAGACCTGATATAGCCTATGTTATAGGGAGACTGAGCCAGTATACTAGCAACACTAACAAAGATCATTGGACTGCCTTAGAAAGAGTATTCAAATATCTGAAAGGCATAATTGACTATTGCTTGACTTACACTGGTCACCCTGATGCTATAGAAGGGTATAGTGATGCCAACTGGGTCACGAATTCGAACAGTATAAAGTCTACATCTGGATATGTATTTCTTTTTGGTGGTGCAGCTGTATCCTGAAAATCTTGTAAGCAAACTGTAATTGCTAGGAGCACCATAAAGTCTGAATTGATTGCTCTTGATACTACTTGCACAGAAGCCGAATAGTTAAAAGATCTTCTCTCTGAACTTTCTTTGGTCCCTAAACCCTCTCCTCCTATTTCCATTCACTCTGAGGTTAAAAGATCTTCTCTCTGAACTTTCTTTGGTCCCTAAACCCTCTCCTCCTATTTCCATTCACTCTGATTCTAGATCTACCATAGAGCTCCTATTTCCATTCACTCTGATTCTAGATCTACCATAGAGCTTCTAAAGCAAGTACATGTAAATAAAAATTATAACAGACATATTCAAATAAGATATAAGTCTGTACAACGCCTGTTAGGCAAAGTTGTGATCTTGGACTTTGTAAAGTCTGAGAAAAATCTTGCCGACCCTTTGACTAAGGGATTATCCAGGAGTGTGGTTCTGGATTCATCGAGGGAGATGGGGTTAAGCCCAGCGGCAATCCAACCCTTATTTGGAGACGTAGTCCCAATGTCGGTTTAATATTGTAGAAACAAGCTGGACAAGTGACTCTCGTGTGGAGCATCGACCTAGATATATTTATATATCATTATGTAGCATTTGCTACTACCCCTTCTCTATGATGATGATGCTCTTATGATACAGCTGGCTAAGCTGAGTTTTACTCATAATAAGTCCAACGTATGTATTGTGGGGGTATTAAATAAACAGCTGTAGTACCCTTTGAGGACTTACCTACGTAAGAGGAACCGTGATGATCACGGTTGGGGAGAGGGGGGGGGGTAGGGCTGACCCCTAGAAACTCTCATGAGTCGATTTTTTGTGAGCATGACCTTTAATGCTCAACCCGCTTAGCTCAATAGATGAAAACGTATTGTGTGTGTTTTTATCAATACCTGATCCAAGGGGCCTAATTCAAGGCCTAGTCCATTATGTCCCTCAGGTGGCGATGAACTCACTAAGGAAATGTTCAAAGCCGAAAGCTACCTTTCCCGAATTCACGATACGAAAGGTTGCCCAACCTATATTTATTTTATGATTTATTGATTTATTATTTTTGAATTTTCAGTCAATATTGCCTTTTGGGGGGACTGTTGGATGTTTTGTTCATGAAAAGGTAATTTTGCCTTTGTGAATAGTCCACATTAGAAAATAAGATAAATAGTATAGGGTATATAATGGTTCTCTCCTTATTGGACTTTGAATAGTGTTTTGGGTTTTATGGGCTTTGCATATCTATCTCACACACACGCGCGCGCGTACGCACGCCATGCCTCGCCACGCCATGCCTCTCCCGCACGCGTGCGCCACACCATGCCGCACCGCACACGCACACATTTTTTGCTTCTCAATTATTTATTTTTGCACGTTTTACACGTTTTGTAATGGCTGCATGCGGGTAACGGAAGCAAGATTTGTGTATAACGGTCCCTTGGATTCAGCGGGGATTACACTTCTCCTCACCTATATAAGCAGGCGTGGAGCTCATTCAGAGACACACCAACGAAGAGAAGAACAACTTCTAAGCTCTCTTCTTTCTCTACTCTTATTTCTCCAAGAAATTTCGGCTACATATTTACATTTATATTTTGGGCAACCGTTTTCGTCTGAGCATAAGCTCTATGACTCACGCCCGAGTACAGAGGCCGGCCGATTCTGGGGGTTGTTACCGCTAGGGGAGAGGGGACAGATTGCGCCAGGATGATAGGCGGGTCCTTAATCTTCTAGGACAGTGACATCACGACTGCTCCCGATCAGGCCTGAATTTTCTAACTCTTTAATTTGGATTTTATATTATTATATTCCTGTTTTGACAGCAGAAAATGCTGCATAATTCCTACTCTGCACCGAAATAACCACAAATTAATAGAGAGCCGAGGAGGATCTCGAGGTCACAGATGACGATCAGATCTTGGGCTTGCCAAAGAAATCAACAATCGATTGAGAGAGAGAGAGAGAGAGAGAGAGAGAGAGAGAGAGATCAGATCTAGGGTTTTATCAGAGAGAGATATCGGAGAGATCACAAGTTTTTTTTTGAAGTTAGAGAGATCACAAGTTGAGATAGGGAGATCGAGAGCGGGCCGCGAGTTTGAGAGAGTTCGAAGCGGATCGCGAGCTCAGAAACAAGATCGGAATTCAAAATGATACCTGCCTTATAGTAATTTATAATTCCCAGCCCATTATAGAGTTAAAAGCCTAAGGTAATTAAGCCAATTACAGAAATTGAAAATTTTTGAATCCAAACACGGAAATTAGCTCCAATTCAGAATTTCAAATCAAATGCTTGAATCCAAACAAGCTGTAAGATCTATCCATCCCTGTTCATGTGATATGACTCTGGCTTACGTTCATAATAAAGCAATCAAATCTTGCAACACTTCTTGTCGATAACGTACGCATACGCTCCGCAAGTACAGCACTAGACTGATCATACAACCTGCTGCATGTTACCATCCTCCAAGGCTACAACAACTCTACAAAGAGGACAAGTGGAGTGAGAACAGAACCACATATCAATACACTCCTTATGAAAACAATGGCGACATCTCGGTAAACGCACCACCTTCTCTCCCACCGTAACTTCATTTATACACACGGCACAATCTGACTTGTCGTCCTCCGCCATCTGACCACAAACAAAAACAGGCAGAGATTCAATAACCTCCGGACTCATCGGCACATTTTCAACGTTCGAGAACAGAGCAACGTCGGTCGCAATGACTCGATTGCAAAAGCACTTGTGGAGATCGCAGGCATAGCAGCAGAAGAGGAGAAGCATGACGAACACGAAGGACATTAAACCTGCGATCATATGGACGTCACCCATGGAATTACAAAGGGGAGGGGAGCGCCGAATAAGATTGTTAGATAGTAACATGTATATAAACGGCTTGAGGAGATCAGAAGGGTTAATTGCTTGTTTGGAAGTTGAGCGGAATTTTATTTTTTATCCCCCTCCCTTTTTTTCTTAATATAGCAAAGGTCAAATAGATTGGAGGGCGACTTGAAGAGTAGATCCTACCAATTATTGTGATTTAATTAGACTCTGGTAACTTTCCGGGAAAAATAATGGGCAAGTCATCTTACTTTGTTTATTTATTTGATGGGGACACCGGATAGGATTTCATACTTTACATCAATGACGCGCAAGGGAACCATTTAGCTAGAGGATGTTGTGCGCCTTTGCGGAAGCGCACTCGCACACCGAACGAGTCTGTAACAGAGAGAGTATGGGAAGATTCCACTAAATCAAGGAGAGTACAAAGGGTTACAAATCTCTCAAACACTCAAACTAACCAAACCAAAAGATCTCTCAACTTGCTCACAAATTCTCCCTCTCAATATGCTCAGAACACTCTCTAATCCCTGATTAGAAACCCTAGACAAATGACAGAAACCAAAATCAATTACAAGGTATGGCGGTCGACCGCGGCAGTCGACCGTAACCAATTGACAGAAACCAAAATTCACTACAGGGCCTGGCAGTCGACCGTCGCGGTTGACCGGTCATGGTCAGAAACTCATCCCTGTCTTGTGAACGTTTCCGGTCGACTGCACATGTTGCCGCGGTCGACCGGACAGAAACAAAATATGTCATCCTGTAATTTTCCTGATTGTTGATTCTCTTCAATGCTCCACCTCGGTGAAGTTTTCCCAAAACTGAGCCGACACCAAGCAAAGAGCATCAATGCGTCATCTCTCCAAACTCAGCTGTACCAATGTGGTTACCTACGTAGCCCCTCTCCTAAGGGATTAAGCCACCTGTAGTTCATCTAAATAGTCGTCAACGGCCTCAACAATCATGCGCATGAGTGTAATAGCATGAGTGCTGCAGATGCACCTTATCCATCTCAAACATACCATCTAGTACATCAAGCTTCCAACTGCACTCGCATATGGAGTCTTCGACATCAACTCTCGATCTTCAACTGTCTTTGGTGAAAGGTTAGCTGAAAGCTTTAAATGGGCTTCCAAAGGTACACTAACTGGCTTCGTCTCCATACTCACATTGAACCGCTGTAGTACTTTCTTCAAATAAGCCACTTGTGCCAAACAAATTCTACCCTTCTCTTTGTCTCTGTCGTTTTCCATCCCCAAAATACACTTTACCTCACCCAAATCCTTCATCTCAAACTCCTTTGAAAGTTGTGCCTTCAAGTCATCTATAGATGATCTGGAAATAGAAGCAACCAACATGTCATTAACATAAAGTAACAAATAAATATACGCACCTCCTTTTAACTTGCGATAATACACGCAATGATCAAACTGGCTCCAAGTGTATGAATGATCAATCATAAAATCATCAAATCGCCTATACCACTATCGAGGAGGTTGCTTCAAATCGTATAGCGATTTTTTTAACCTGCAAACCAACTTATCATTCTCTGCAGATCGGAATCCCAATGACTGAGTCATATATATTTCTTCATCAAGATCGCCATGAATTAATATCGTCTTCACATCCAACTGATTTAACTCCAAACCATATTGTGCTACCAAACCTAGTAATATCCGAATCGAAGAGTGCTTCACCACCGGAGAAAAAACCTCGTTATAATCAATACCTTCCTCCTGTGCATAACCCTTCACAACCAACCTAGTCTTGAACCTCATTGGAGTGCCTTCAATGCCCTCATTCTTCGTGTATACCCACTTGCAACCACTTGCCTTCTGCTCCTTTAGAAGCTTAACAAGCTCCCATGTATCGTTCTTGTGAAGAGACTTCATCTTCTTCTGCATAGCTACCTGCCATGAATCAGACTCCGAACTCTGCTCGGCCTCTCTGAATGTAATCAGCCTCGTCGCTGTGCTCATCTGACGTCACCTCAATTGGCACTCTAATGGATACTATACCATCTGGACAATGTGGAGCTGCATCAATCTCCACCACCTGTGATATCTCCTCCGTCGAGTCACTCTCCACATGATGAGAGCTGGGAAGCTTTAAGATAGAAGCCTCATCGAACGTGACATCTTTACTCAGCATAATTTTTCTATTAACTGGATCTCATAGCATGTATCCCTTGACACCATCCTTGAATACTATAAATATGACATTCCTAGCTCGAGGTTCTAATTTATCTATTCTAACATGATAAAATAAAGTACACCCAAATACCTTGAGCTCGTCATAGTCATGTGCTGGCTCTCCTAACCACATCTCCATAGGGGTCTTTCCCTTAATCACAGATGAATGCAGCCTGTTAATGAGGTGGCTTGCATATGATAGTGCCTCAGCCCAAAAGATCTTCTCCAAACCACTCTGCTTTAGAAGCTTAACAAGCTCCCATGTATCGTTCTTGTGAAGAGACTTCATCTTCTTCTGCATAGCTACCTGCCATGAATCAGACTCCGAACTCTGCTCGGCCTCTCTGAATGTAATCAGCCTCGTCGCTGTGCTCATCTGACGTCACCTCAATTGGCACTCTAATGGATACTATACCATCTGGACAATGTGGAGCTGCATCAATCTCCACCACCTGTGATATCTCCTCCGTCGAGTCACTCTCCACATGATGAGAGCTGGGAAGCTTTAAGATAGAAGCCTCATCGAACGTGACATCTTTACTCAGCATAATTTTTCTATTAACTGGATCTCATAGCATGTATCCCTTGACACCATCCTTGAATACTATAAATATGACATTCCTAGCTCGAGGTTCTAATTTATCTATTCTAACATGATAAAATAAAGTACACCCAAATACCTTGAGCTCGTCATAGTCATGTGCTGGCTCTCCTAACCACATCTCCATAGGGGTCTTTCCCTTAATCACAGATGAATGCAGCCTGTTAATGAGGTGGCTTGCATATGATAGTGCCTCAGCCCAAAAGATCTTCTCCAAACCACTCTGCGATAATAATTATCAAACCTTCTCCAGCAAAGACTGATTCAACCTTTCTGCTACCCTATTCTGCTACGGTGTGTGACTAACTGTAAAGTACCTCTCTATGCCCTCGTCTCGACATAGCAGCTGAAAAGGGTCTGAAGTGTACTCTCCGTCATTGTCGGATCTCATTGTCTTGATCTTTCTCCCAGTCTGCAGTTCCAATCTCTTTTTTCACTCCACAAATATCTCTAGGACTCATTCTTCTTTGTCATGTTGTACACCCAACAACACCTAGAATAGTCATCTACAAACGCGACGAACCAATATCGACCACCAATCGATGCCATCTTGGCGGGACCCTAAACATCTATGTGCACGTAGTTTAAGATGCCTCTTGTCGTATGAATGGATGTCCTAAAATTTACATTCGTCTTTTTGCTAAGAACACAGTGCTCACAGAATTCAACTTACCCACTCTTGGCTCCCTTCAATAGCCCCTACTTGCACAAAGCTTGCAATGACTTTTCTCCTTTGTGCCCTAACTTGCAGTTCCAAAGTCTACTCATGTCCGTCTCTGAAATAGCTAAAGCTACCTGATCAACCTCGATGTTCCTTTTCAGATAATATAAGTTCTGACTGCGGACTCCCTTCATCACCACCAATGATCCCTTAGCAACCTTTGCTACAGCATCCTCAAAAGTCACATTGAATCCCTTCGCCCAAAGCTCCAACAGAAATAAGATTCTTCTTCAGCTGAGGAACAAATCTCACTTCTTTTAATTTACGGACTACTCCATCATATATCTGAATCCTCACAGTACCTATTCCACAAATACCATAGGATTGATCATTTCCCATGACAACAATACCCCCATCGAGTCTCTCAAATGATGCAAACCAATCTCTCCTAGGAGTCACATGATAAGTAGCGTCAGAATCAAGCATCCAATTTGATGCATCCACATGGTTTATCTTTGGAGTAATCAATAGAGAAAAACTCAAATCATCGGAATCATCGCCTTTCACAACATTCACCTCATTGGTTTTCAGGCCCTTCTTCTTGCTATTCTCCTTCTCCTTGAGCCTCAAGCATTCTCTCTTCCAATGTTCCTGTTCCTTGTAGAACGCACACTGGTTCTTTACTAACTGGTGATGGCCTTTAGACTTTGACCTGTTCCTATTACCACCTCTCGGATATGGGCTTCTACCTTTCGTTGATAAGGCCTCTCCTGAAGTACTAGCGCGAAAAGTCTCCTTGTCCTTCCTCCTCAAATCATAGTTCGTCAAAGCATTAATAACTTCACTATATGTGATAGAAGATCTCCTATTCAACAAAGTAAGCATGAATGTATCACACTCCTCATTCGATAATGAGCCCAAAAGAATAATAGCCCTGTACTTATCCGTAATCTTCTCATCCATATTGGCCAAGTCCGACAACAACTCAGTGTAGTTGTTCACATAAACTGCTAGTGAGATACCCCTGGACATCTGAAATCTAAATAATCTTCGTAGCAAGTGCAAAAGGTTCTTAACACTCTTCGTAAGGTACTTATTATTGAGAATCTCCCACATCTTCATTATAGACTTTACCACAATCACATCATACTTCAGCTCCTATATATTCCAAACAGGACCTGATCACCCCCACAAGCGTTCCTATTCATTTTTTCTCATACCGCCTCTTCATATTTTGGTGGCCTTTCATGGACCATGATGGTCTCCTCCAAATTCTGAGCATTGAGTGCATCCTGTACATCGCTCATCCACAAACCAAAAATGATCTTGCCGTCATATTTAACCATACTAATCTTGGTGTTCTGAAAAACAACTTGAATTGTACCCGCCATCTTGCTGCTTTCACCAACTTCTTCTCTCATACTCACAAACTCTAAATTGTAGAGAAAAAAATTCAAATTTGATAGAATTTAGAAGTTACCCAACTGAACCCTAGAACGGATTCCAAGTAGATCTCCTAACCACAAGGAAAGCGAAATCTTCAACGGCAACCCCAAACACTATCTCCACCGAAGCCTAAAACTCCAAGAACCAAGCTTTCACAATGAATCTTCCTCCACACAATCCCAAAACCCTAGATCTTAAATCTGAGCTCTGATACCAAATTGTTGTGTGCCTTTGCGGAAGCGTGCTCGCACACCGAACAAGTCCGTAAGCTACGAGAGAAGATTAACAAACCAAACATGAGTGCAATCCAATCCAAAATACGACAAACCAATCGTAAATACAGAGATATACGTTGTTCGATAATTTGCCTACGTCCACGGGGAGAGGATGAGGAGATTCTACTAAATCAATGAGAGTAAAAAGGGATACAAATCTCTCAAACACTCAAACTAACCCAACCAAAAGATCTCTCAACTTACTCACAAATTCTCCCTCTCAATATGCTCAGAACACTCTCTAATCCATGATTAGAAACCCTAGAAAATCGTGTTTTGATATATATATACCAAAACACAATCCCAAAGCAAACATGAAATAAAGCCCAAGGCCCAGTATGAATCACGGTTGACCGCGACCAAGTCCCACGGTCAACCGTCACGAACGACTAAAACCAAAATCAATTACAGGGTCTGGCGGGCAACCACGGCAGTCGACCGTAACCAATCGACAGAAACCAAAATTCACTACAGGGTCTGACGGTCGACTGTTGTGGTCGATTGGTCATGGTTAGAAATTCATTCCTGTCTTGTTCACGTTTCCGATCGACCGCACATGTTGCCGCGGTCGACCAGACAATAACAAAATCTGTCATCCTGTAATTTTCCTGATTGTTGTTTCTCTTCACAGGAATCAAAGAGGATGAATATAAATCAAATAGAAACGTAGTGACACGGTGCAGAAGTAAAACTTTGGAATCCACCAAAGGACTCTTCAAATATACCATAAAAATTATCTACAAATCCGTGAAGATATATAGAAGAAAAGTAAAATAATATCTCTAGGATTTACATTCCTTTTCTTATATAATGTTAGAACAGAAAGTTTGAGGAGAAAAATAACTCTCATTAATAACCAATACTTTTGTGCACAAGGGTTTATTTACAAATTAGAACACCTAACAAGAAAGTTTCCATAGAAGAAACAAGATAATTGTAAATATGTACTACTATAATACCCTAATCTACTACTAAATATAACTGACTCCTCATAGCATAGAATTTACTAAAAAATAAAAAGTATTAAAAATTATCCTAAATAATTCCTATGAGTGAGGAAACAAATTGGTTAAATTAAGGTCACACATGATTAGTTTCCTAATCAAAACAGACCCATACTTTTCTTCTCAAATAGCAAACTACCAAATATCTCTTGATCTGGAAAGAATTTTGTGACTCTAGTATCACAAATCGAACTTTGACTGTTTTTGGTTGGCTAGCTCCATCTCATTGAGATAAGTGATTTTCATATATTATAAGCTCGAATTTGCCTTACAAATTGGGAGATACAGCTCGTTCATCATGTGCATGTCAAAATGCTTTCCCGGCTTCCATTTGGACTTCTAGCCGCCCGACCGGTCCATGAACTTCTCTACCACTTACACTTAGTCTACATCACCCAGCTCATTTATGCTTTTGTTGTAGTTTGACAATTGATCGACAATCAGAAAATCACTTAGAATCAGTCAATTATAGTCGACGTTTCCACAATTACGCCATAAGCGCTGTTCTGTACAAATTTTTTTCCGATTAATTCATCAAAATGATCATAACAAATGTAACAACCGAAGATGATATATAACACAAATTAATGAATCATACAACCTCTAACTCATCAAACTCCACGATAAGCCTACACAGAGGGCAGCTGGAATGAGTCTCGAACCACATGTCAACGCATTCCATATGAAACCTATGGCAACATCTTGGCAGTCTCCGCCCCTTTTCGCCCTCTCTAAACTCCATCAAGCAAATCGCACACTCCAGCTTCTCTTCTTGACTCAATCCATGGTACACAAAGATTGGGAGAGAAGCAAGGACTTTGTGTTCAAGCTTATTACCATTGAGAGCACTGCTGACATGGATGACAGCAGTTATTCTGCGATTCCTCTGCTCATGTCGACAAGTGTGGCGAATGTAGTAGCAGACGATGATGAATACCATCACCAAGAAAGCAAGCACGCAAGCAAATGTAATCTTCCATTCCTTGGCGAAAATATCGTTATGGATGAGTCTCGGAGAATTGAAGGAGCTATTGTTCATGACGGTGTTGCAATGTGCATAATTTGGTCAGTTTTTAAATGGTTGTCGTTGGTGGGGGTGGTGTTGTCTATGGGTGCAAGTAATGTTTATGGAGTGAAAGAGATTGGCTAACGAATTTGAATGGAGTCTATATATAAGGCGTGCGCGTTGAAGTCAGGTTGTTAGCCCAACTCCCACGTTTCCATCTTGGACCATGTCGTGGATTAATAAACATCAAATTTGGACAATTATATGCCATTTGACCTTGATAAAAAGGAGTTATAGAAATGCATCTGAAGTAACAGGCTAAAAGTCGAGAATTATGAAATTCATCAATAAGAATTTAATGAACAATCTGAAAGTACATATGACTGACTATCACCGCATATACGAAAATAGTAGTGAAAGCGATGTTGGGGATTGACAATCTCTGATTTCAACCTGTTCAAACCAGGAAAATAATTACAAGCATGAAGAAGAACAGGAATTTAGGTGGTTCAGTTGATTAAGTTTGACCTATATCCACCGGAGAAATTCACTATGTATAAGATGGAACATTACAAGAGGAATCACTCATCTCTTAGTCTCTCAATCTCACAAAAAATACATAGTCACTAACTCATACCCTCTCCAAAGATCCAATCCCATCTCAAAAGGTTATCCCTCTCATGCATAAAACAAAGTTATATAGGCAATGACAAGAAACTTTAGCACTAACTTGGTCCACAGGTCCTCCATGCTCAAAGGCCCACTAAATACTTAACAAATACGAGACACATCTCAAAACTTAGGGCTGCCCAAATTGTTCCAAGCCATGGACCCATCCCGGTGTTCAGAGCGGACCCGACAAGGCTAGCACCATGCTCGGACTCGGGAAAAGCCTGGTATCCGGGCCTGACCACGCTCCGAGCCTGGGTCTCGATCGGCTTGGCGAAACCTACACAGGACAGGTACACAAGTGCTAAAGATAAAAAATTGGAGGGACCGAAGACTGATCAGTCCGGTCTAACGAACAGGGGCTCGGCTCTGGCGGCGGTAAGATTGATACCAAACGGGCCGTTACTGCCGCTAACCGATTTCCAGAGAAACAGTCAAAATAAAAATTGGACCAAATTGGATTCACGAACGACAGAGGTAAGATGGCCCCTCCCGGAATCCCAAAAATCGTCCACAAATATAAAGCAAAGCCCCAACAACGCACGACCCCTGGGTCCAAATGTTCAAAGAAAAAACTAATACACCGTTGGCGCGGGCAGCTCGGAACTCAGCCCGGTTCGGATAAGACAAAAAATAGCCAACAACGTCTATTTTTGTATATTTAACCAAAATACCCGCGAACGGTAAAGAAATGACCGAAATTTAAGGGTATTTTGGTCATTTGGCTAGGAGGATGTGTCTATAAATAGAGAGGGTTTCATTTATTTTTCTCATCCAAAACTCATCTACTTTTCTTTAATATTTTCTTATACTTTCTAATAATCTCTTATTTTCTCTTATACTCTATAATTATCCAATCAAATGGCTTCCTCCTCTAATTATGAAGGGAAAGTTTTAACTCCCAATACCAAAATGAGTCCTACTACACCTATAACTACCCCTACTATCGATGCTGATCTCGAATTCGATGGCGATGATCCCACACCTAGAGCTCGTAAAAATCTGAGATCCGATGTGTGGAATTTTTTTGAGAAGATAGAAGTCAGCAGGGATCAATACGGTAAACTTCTTATCTAGAAGTCCAAATGTGCGATGTGCGGCCATATTTTTCAAGCTCATCATAAAAGTGGCACCAACCATCTTAAACGCCATTTGGAAAAATACAACAGAGCTCAAGTGACAACATCTCAAGAAGACATCTGTCAATCTCTACTCGCTCAATCATCAACCTTTGGTAGCCTCTGTTCCTAGAACTATGACGCAATTAAAGTCAGGAAATGCATCATCAGATTTATTATTCTTAAAAACCTTCCTTTTAAATTAATAGAAGATGATAAATTTAAGGATATGATTAAAGATGCATGATTTTTATCCTGTGTTTCAAAAATTTTCTTATCAATATTGTCAACGTGGTATTTTAAAATATTATCATGATGAGTAAACAAAAATAATTTCGTATTTTTAAGGCTTAAACTATAAATATCTTTTAACTTCTAATATTTGGACGTGCACAAACTAGTTATTTATGTATCACAACACACCGGATTGATGATACTTGACAAATGTATAAAAGAGCTATTTCTTTTATTGCATTTAAAGATTCCCATATTGGTGTTAATATTGCAAATTTAATAACGGAAGAACTTTCAAAATTAGAATTTTTTTTAAATATTTTTTTTTTCACTAGATAATGTAATTAATAATAATGTAGCTATAGATCATATCAATCATCTTTGCTATTGCCATGCCAGGGTGATATTTTTATATTAGATCTTTCATATTTTAAATTTAATTATTCAAACTACATTTAATAAAATTAAACCCATGATAGAAAAAGTTAGGGTTATAGCTTATACTCATAATGCTTCTGAATAAAAACTTAAAAGATGAAAATAATTGTATAAAAGAAAATTTTTAAAACTCAAGTTAATTCCAAAAGATGTTGACCATAGGTGGAATTCCAACTACGTAATTTTAAATATAACAATAAAACATAAAGAAATTATAAATAATTTTATTACTTTCTATGCTTCTAATTTTAGCTCTAGTAGTATGTATGGGATAATTGATGATGAATGGACAGTTATATGTAGTGTAAAAGAGACACTACAAGTTTTTTTATGAAGCTAGTATGTTATTATCTGGTTATTATTATCCAACAATTACTCAAGCTGTTTTGCAAGTTTTAAGTATTCAAACTTTTTTTTACTAATTATCGCATGGATATTTATTTTGAAAACATGATTTTTGAAATGGAAAGAAAATTTAATAAATATTTTAGAACTATTCCTATTATTTTTGGTTTAGGGATTTGTCACGCCCCAGTTCCAAAGTGTAATACTTTGGAACGTAAATCAGCTAACAATGCAACTATTCGACCATATTCACGCCTCTAGATCATCATGTATATAGATATAAAGCCAAAACTACACTGTAGAGCATGTAACTAAGATAAAAAAAGAAATATATAGATGAAGAAAATATCTAAAAGGACGGAGTCCAACTACAAGTTCATAACTATCCACAATGGGAAAGGATAATAAATAAAAAAAATTGTGTCATAGTCTAAAACAAAGGTCACATGTGACTCAAGAAAAAGTCTAAACCAAATAACTACCTAAACCAATTGAACTAAAGAACTAATAGCCTAAAAAGTGATCACTGTTGCTGGACTTACTCAAAATATTCTCGATCCTACGGAGAAAGAATAGTTCCTGAGTCTGGGGTGCGCCTTAGGGGAGTCTGAAAACTCCTAACAATCACGTAAAATAAAAGAATTGTGCATGTGTAAGTGTATGTAGTAGGTATAACGAAAAGATGAAAACTCAATTAAAGGTGATAAAAGAAAATTCTAATTGTAAACATCAAATAAGGTCTACCACAAGGCACACAAGCACATTATTATCATTTTAGGTATTATATAAATTAGAGAAGAATATTTTTATGTATATAAATCGGGTATTCGTAAACCGTTCCGAGAACACGGCTTTAAGTCAGGATTTTCCCTTAACCCTTATATATATAAATCTGGATATCAAGAATGTGCATGAGCCCGCTTATATCCACGTTATATTCTTCGTCCAATTCCCCTTTATAAACCCCACATTTATCTATTTATTTTAAGTGATTGTGCATAAAATATTATTCACTAACCACAGAGTTACCGTGGAACGGCTTCTACAAAATTTATGAAAATATACCCGTGACCCAAAATATGTCCAATCAAGATGGGTACATCGTCTGGTCAATGCTATTATAATAAATAGTAATAATCTAGCAAAACTCATCACATCAGGATATCGATGTCGAGGGTATAGCCATGCTTAGATAACACGTTTATGAATCATAATTCTTGACAAAAGTCATCTTCCTGCACAATCAACCCTATTAAATATCACTAGGTGATCAAACATAGCATCAGGTGATCCAACAAGCATCAAGAGATCACACAATATCATCATTCATCTTAACAAAAAGGAAAATAAATAATTAGCATAATTATTTAGTGTCAAAGCGGGCCAAATGGTTTTGATTTGACAACATAAAAATTTGAAAAAAACTAATTTTAATGAGCAAAAAGCCCAAATGGGTCTGAAATCTGATATTGAATCCTAACCGGGTTAAACAGATCTATAATTTGAATTATAAATCTAAACAGGTCTAAAATCTAATATTGGATCCTAATTAAGTCAAACGGGTCTATAATTTAAGTTCTAGACCCAAATGGGTCGGGTATTGGTGTATTTTAGAGCTAAACGTGTCTGGTTTAATAGTGGGTTCGAACCGGGTACAAGCCTTTGAGTTCAAACCAACCATATATATAATATATATATATATATATATATAATATATATATATATATATATATATATGGCGAAAAGTGTTCCTAAGGTGACGCCTTAGATAATCATCTAAGGACACGGTCCTAAAATCACATGATTTAAACTATATTATGTATGATCCCGTTCCGTTGAACTTGATCTACATATTCTAAAACCCCAACACACCAAGTTTGGGTGAACCCATCGTCGTTTGACCCTCCGTCGCAGCCATGTGAAAAGTTTCATTCATTCAAAAACCGTTAAAATTGATACGAGTGGATGAAGCGGTCGAACGACGACGGATTTACCCAAACTTGCTGTGTTGGGGTTTTAGAATATGTAGATCAAGTTTAACGGAACGGATCATCCACAATGTAGCTCAATCATGTGATTTTAAGCCACGTCCTTAGATGGATTATCTAAGGCGTCACCTTACGAACACTTCTCTCTAATATATATATATATATATATTATAAAACATTATATATATATATATATATATATATATATATTATATATATATATATATAGAGAGAGAGAAACTTGCGTATTAAGTTTCTCCATTGAACTTGTTGAGGCTGACCAAATCCCCACCCTACATCACACCTTGAAGAGAAAGCCTCAATCACTATTCACCTACTTTTAAAAAGAGGCTCAATTTCAAGGTGTGATGTAGGGGGGTGATTTGGCACCCTCACTATCAATTTAATGTAAGAACTTGCGCTACCAAGTTATCCATATTTCTATATTTACTGTTATAATTAATATATATATTATATATATATATTATATATATATATATATATATATATATATATATATATAAATATATATTTTTATGAAAAAAATATCATAAAATATATATAGTAATTGTTTAGGAATTTTTTATACTAACTGCTTTAGGATATCTATAGCAACTATTCTAGAAGAAAAACTTTCCCAAAACGGAAAGTTTATAACAATATTAGTAACAAAATTGTTTTATTCGTTGAATATGGGTTTTCTATTGTGATTAGTAATAAAAATCCTTTAATTTTTTTGTTAGATCAATACCTCTTTTTAAGATTTAAATTTATGCTAAATTGATAATTCCTTTTACAATAGAAATTATTTTAATTTTATCTCTATATAGACATAAAATACAAAAAAATTCTAACTTAAATTAATTTTATAGGACTCCTACCCATCATTTATTTAATTAATATATAAATAATATATATTATTTTTCAGATGAATGCGAGTTCTAATTGGATTTAGTTTACTATGATCATTATTAGTAAATTGTCCTACTTTCAATAAGACTTAAATTGGTATTTTCTTAAAAAATTATTAACCTCCTTAAGCATTCTTTATCTTTTAGTTCCATAGTAGTTAAACATGGTGACTAGTCAATTGGGTTTTGCTAGGTGTGATTTCCTTCCAATGTGGGGAAGATCCATTGAACTGACGCTTTCATTTGGGGATGCGTTGCATGTCTTAAGTCTGGGTACAAAATAGTAGATCACAAGGTGTGGGAGTCAATTGCAACTCACTAGAGAAGAACTGCCCACAAGGACAGTTGGTTGTCAGGCTTTAGATTTTGGACTGCCTACTTTGTTATCACTACACATTCTCTCAGAACCACCCGCCGCAGAACCACCTACATATGGTGGGTTGTTTTGAGCTACTAAGTTGGGGGGCAGTTAACCAAGTTGCTCCCTTTTTAGCACTTGAACCGTCAGAACCGCCTGCTCGCAGGCTGGGGTTCTGATAGGAATAACACTCCTTTGTTGTTTGGTAATTGCGTATGGGATCTCAAAAATTCGACTATTAGTGTTAACTATTAAGAAAACTAGATTCCTACTTAGGACATTATGTTTTTGGATTGTATAGAAAAAACTTATATATTAGGGTTTCCATTGGATTAGAAAACATCCAAGATGATAGAATAAACCAAGAGAAATGAGAAGAGTAGGAAGGAGGACATTGTGATAGTACTTTCATGTGGTTTCAACGATCAATCTTTTGTCGGATTTCATTTTCACTTTGCGTAATCCTGTTTTATCTAGGGTTTTGGGTTATTGCATATTCAAGTTGTTGTTAAGGTAAAAAATTCACTAGGCTTGTAAAGAATTCAACATGATTGAACTTCTTTTGGTGCTCATGATTAGATTTGGATCCTCTTTTTAATAGCTAAAAAATCAAGTTCTAAAAATATGTTGCAAGTATACAACAATCATTGTAATACCCACAATATAGATCCACAAGTAAGGTGTGTTTTAGAAATATCTCCTAATGAGATTTTTGATGAGAGGTTTTAAGAAAATGGTTTGAGATAGGTTTTGCTTGAATAAAAAGAAAAGAAGAAAACTAGAGAGAGAAGATCGCGAAAACAATTAAAAGAAAAGATCTAGCGAGAAAAATGAGAAGAAGAAATCTAAAAACAAATATAAAAACAAAGAACTAGAGATAAAAGACGGGAGAAATTAGGAGAAAGAAACAAGAAATACAAATAAGAGAAAGCAACTAATTAATTAAGAGAAAAGAGATGCAAATGTAAGAAACTAGAATTTTAGGATTGAATTCACTAGATAATTGGTACTTAGAATTAGAACCACTCTCTTTTATTTTTATATATTACTTATATCTAATAATTAGCATAAACTGTGACGCTGCTCAAAGAAGTATAGCATATCAAATTATAATCTAAGTAATATTTAGATTTTATGAATAGAAATAACCAAATTAAACAGTATTCTAGAATATTTAAAAAATCATAGGTTATCAAACTATTTAAAAAAAATCATAACCAATCAATTCAAATTATTCTACAAATTATTATTTAATTGATTATACTAAGCATGAACATTAAAGCATAAAGAGAATGATTGAAAAACTAATTAATAATTACACTAGCTTCATCTAATCTTAAATAACCTAAGAAATTTATCCACTCATAATAATTTCTAACTTATTTGTAATAAAATAAAACCTAAAATAAAAGCAAGAATTTAAAGCTAGAAATTAAATCTATCCTAAGAGACTAATTAAATATGAAAGAAAGCATGAATCAAAAATCATGAATAAAAAAAAGAAATAAAAAGAAATACTCTCAAAGAAGTGAGCTTGCTTTAAGAGATGAAACTAGATCTTCAAGAAATCTTCATATCTTCAAGCAATCTTCAAGAATTATAAGAGGAATTTTAAAGAGGAAAATTTTCTTTTTATATGAAAACTAAGTTTTTATGAGATTAAAAGGCCACAAATTTGACCCCTCATAAAAAGATCTACAAAATTTTTCATGCCATCGCCCTGAACCCCTCCCCACCCCACCCCACCCCTCCCCCCCCAAAAAAAAACCAAATTATAGCGTACAAAAAGCTCTCTCAGATGTCAAAATTAGACTTAATCTCTAAGGAATAATTATAAGTCATAGATTGAGTTTGTTGTAGTTTATTATGTACTCATTAATGAGTTCATTGATACTCTCATTGATAAGATCATCAATAGACTTATTGATGAGTATATAAAAGACCTCGACTCTGAGTTGACTTTTTAACTTTCGTCATCTTTGATTCCAAGTCTTTTTCTTTGGACTTCTTTAGGCTTTCTTTGGATTCTCTTTATTAAACATTTATTTCCTAGAAGTTTATTGAAAATACCCAAGTATGAATTAAAAATATGAAAAAAATAAGGCAAATGATGGCGTAAAAATGCAATAAAGTGTGTTAAACACTCCTCACTATAAAAAAATGATTCATTCCAAATCTAGGACTTAACATACCCCCATGAATTGCATTCTTTCCATTTTACACTCAAAGACATGTCACAACAATTCACTAAACAAATCTATAGTTATGATATTGTAATGATATTTCCCTATTTTTTGGTCGCCTTACAGTGTGTTTGGATGAGAGTTAGAGGATGGAAGGAAAGGTGAGATTTGATAAAACTTTCGTTTGTGAGTTTTTTGAGGGCTTAAAGGATGGAAAGGAGGATGAAATTTGGTAAGATTCTCCTCTCCCCAAATTAGGCGGTAGAGGGAGTAAAGGAAATCGATGTAAAATCTAAATAATATTATTAAGACAAGATGGAGAGATAATTTTATTTTTATAATTTATTAGTTGACAAAATGTCTTAATAATATGTAAGAGAATTTATATAACCTTATATATATTCACTTCACTTACCTCCTATTATGGTATTCCCACTCGCTCAAAATATAACTCCCTCATAAAGCAACTGGCAAGCTTAGGCAAACACGGCCCCCTATCCACTTAGCGGCCCAAGTCCAAACAGAGGTCCCAACTCCGTCAACTCATTGACCCAATACCATTCGTGTTGACTCGGAGAGCGGAATCATTCAACCCTCTCATCAAGGACGACTCGCCTGAAGTCGACTAGACTATCTATTCGACATCTTGCATAGGCAACTTAAAAGGTGGAAACTCTTATTCATCCCGAAGGATAATAACTGCCTCGGCTTCCTACCTCTGACAACATGTCAGCACCACAATTCCCATTGACAGGTCTCATCATATGACCCTCACCCTGACAGTCTTCCTGACTCAACAGCCAGTGTGCCCCTACCATGCACTCAATCACTTCCCGGATAACATGGGGACATCCTCTCCCATGCCGAAGTGACTTCTCACCCAACCACCAGGTGACATTTGTAAAATAAAGTCTGACTCAATAGTCCAGCTTGCACACTACAACGACCAATCACTTCTCAGCAAATACAGAGAGCTTATCTCCCATGCTGAATGGATTTCTCTTCAAGTCGTCAGACAATACCTGTCAAGCAAAGGGATGACTCAGCGTCCAGCCCACACTTTGCCACCTCCCTCCTGTGCATAACAAAATAAGACCAACCTACCCATCCGTCCCAGGATATATATAGGTATGACCCTAACTTACAGGGAGGCTCTCTGAAGAGCTATAGCAACCTAACTCCTCCGGGGGACACATGGTTTAGAAGAACCATATGAGTTCTTTCCTTGACCTTCCCCTTCCCCACTCAAGCTCTTAATCTGACTTGATCGTCGGAGGAACCACGGGGGAACCGGTCCCCGTCCTCTCATGAGTTCTTCTTTGTTCGTGCAGCATGATCGGATACCCCAATTTAAGAATCAGATGTAAAATCAGGAAAGGAGACGGCCCCATTCATCAATCTCCTCTGCCTCACTCAAAGCAAGGGCCAAAGCAAACTTTTCATATGCTTATTGACATTATTTTTGCCTTTAAGGGGTTGCTTTTAGAAGTAGTTTGAGGATACTTTTAAAAGTAGCTTCTGCTTTTTTAGTTTATATATATATATATATATATATATATATATATATATATATATATATATATATATATTATATATATATATATATATATATATAATGATGAATCAAAAACCGTTGTAGCCAAATACCTTAACTATTTTTAATTAGTTTGTAATGTTCATTATCAAACTACAACTTGCGGATTGGGGCTAATTAATCAACGTGTGGAGTAAATTAATATTTATTCCTCCTCATCGTGTGAGGTTAGGAAGATATATTTTTATGAAAAAAATATCATAAAATATATATAGTAATTGTTTAGGAATTTTTTATACTAACTGCTTTAGGATATCTATAGCAACTATTCTAGAAGAAAAACTTTCTCAAAACAGAAAAATTGTAACAATATTAGTAACAAAATTGTTTTATTCCTTGGATATGGGTTTTCTATTGTGATTAATTAATAATAAAAATCCTTTAAATTTTTTGTTAGATCAATATCTCTTTTTAACATTTAAATTTATGCTAAATTGATAATTTATTTTACAATAGAAATTATTTTAAATTTATCTCTATATAGACATAAAATACAAAAAAAATTCTAATTTAAATTGATTTTATTAGACTCCTACCCATCATTTATTTAAATAGTATATAAATAATATATATTATTATTCAGATGAATGCGAGTTCTAGTTGGATTTAGTTTACTGTGATCATTATTAATAAATTGTCCTACTTCCAATAAGACTTAAATTGGTATTTTCTTAAAAATTTATTAACCTCCTTAAGCATTATTTATCTTCTAGTTCCATAGTAGTTAAACATGATGACTAGTCAATTGGGTTTTGCTAGGTGTGATTTTCTTCCAATGTGGAGAAGATCCATGGAATTGACGCTTTCATTTGGGGATGCATTGCATGTCTTAAGTCTGGGAACAAAATAGTGGATCACAAGGTGTGGGAGTCAATTGCAACTCACTAGAGTAGAACTGTCCATATGGACAGTTGGCTGTTAGGTTTTAGACTTTGGACTGCCTACTTTGTTATTACTACTCATCCTCTCAGAACCACTCCCCGCAAAACCACCTACGTGTGGTGGGTTGTTCTGAGCCACTAAATTGTTGGGCAATTAACCAAGTTGCCCCCCTTTTAGCACTTAGACCGTCAGAACCGCCTGCTCGTAGGCTGGGGTTCTGATAAGAATAATACTTCTTTGTTGTTTGTTAATTTCTTATGGGATCTCAGAAAATCGACTATTACTGTTAACTATTAAGAAAACTAGATTCCTAATTAGGACATGATGTTTTTGAATTGTATAGAAAAAACTTATATATTAGGGTTTCCATTGGATTAGAAAACATCCAAGATGATAGAATAAACCAAGAGAAATGAGAGGAGCAGGATGGAGGATATTATGATAGTACTTTCATGTGGTTTCAACGATCAATCTTTTGTCGGCCTTCATTTTCATTTTGAGTAATCTTATTTTCTCTAGGGTTTTGGGTTATTGTATATTCAAGTTGTTGTTAAGGTAGAAAATTCACAAGGTTTGTAGGAATTCAACATGATTGAACTTCTTTCGTGCTCATGATTAGATTTGGATCCTCTTTTTAACAGCTAAAAATAAAAGTTCTAAAAATATGTTGTAAGTATATAATAATCATTGTAATACCCACAATGTAGATCCACAAGTAAGGTGTGTTTTAGAAATATCTCCTAATGAGATTTTTGATGAGAGGTTTTATGAAAACTAAGTTCTTATGAGATTAAAAGGCCACAAATTTGACTCTTCATAAAAAGATCTACAAACAAAAAAAAAACTAATTTATAGCGTACAAAAATCTCTCTCAAATGTCAAAATTAGACCTAATCTCTAATTAAGGAATAATTATCAGTCATAGATTGAGTTTGTTGTAGTTTATTATGTACTCATCAATGAGTTCATTGATACGCTCATTGGAGATCATCAATAGACTTATTGATGAGTATATAAAAGACCTCGATTCTGAGTTGACTTTTTAACTTTTCGTCATCTTGGATTCCATGTCTTTTTCTTTGGACTTCTTTAGGATTTCTTTGGATTCTCTTTATTAAACATTTATTTCCTAGAAATTTATTAAAAATACCCAAGTATCAATTAAAAATATGAAAAAATAAGGTAAATGATGGCGTCAAAATGCAATAAAGTGTGTTAAACACTCTTCACTATAAAAAAAATGATTCAATCCAAATCTAGGACTTATCTTACCCCCATGAATTGCATTCTTAATTTCCATTTTACACTCAAAGACATGTCACAACAATTCAGTAGACAAATCTATAGTTATGATATTATAATAATATTTCCCTATTTTTTGGTTGCCTTACAGTGTGTTTGGATGAGAGTTAGAGGATGGAAGGAAAGATGAAATTTGATAAAACCTTCGTTTGTGAGTTTTTTGAGGGCTTAAAGGATGGAAAGGAGGATGAAATTTGGTAAGATTTTCCT
This sequence comes from Asparagus officinalis, assembly GCF_001876935.1. Lineage (NCBI taxonomy): Eukaryota > Viridiplantae > Streptophyta > Magnoliopsida > Asparagales > Asparagaceae > Asparagus > Asparagus officinalis. Next base: position 47,149,729 of record NC_033800.1, read on the forward strand.
CCCCCCAAACTAGGCGGTAGGGAGTAAATAAAATCGATGTAAAATTTTACAAGATGGAGAGATAATTTTATTCTTATAATTTATTAGTTTACAAAATGTCTTAATAATATGTAAGGAAATTATGTAACTTTGTATATATTTACTTCACTTACCTCTCCTTTATTAGAACTCCCAAACAATATGAATTAAGTTAACTTTTGTTCTCCTTACTAATTAAACTTCCAAACAACATTTCATCTTTTCACTGTCCTTCCCTATCTTTGGTTCCTATCATTCAACTTCCCTTCGCTTCCTCTAGTAAACTACCAAACGAAACGAAGCATTAGGGTTTCTCGGGCAAAGGATTTTCTTTGTTAGACTACCTGCAGCAGGTAGGGATTAGGGGGATATTTGGGTGCAACAGGTAGGGAAAAGGAAAGGGAATTGGAAACAGAGGGGAGAGAAAGGGAAAATTTCCCTATGGGTTTTTCTGTAGCGTGGGGCCCACAGTGGGAAGGGAGTCAAGGGACCACGTGGCGAAATTTGATTGGGTGAGCTTTTTTGTTTTCTTCCTTATTTTTAATTGATATTTTTTGAGATAAATACAATGAATTAATTTATAATTTTTATACCATTAATTTTCATTTTTCAAACTCTATAAATAGAGATTAACTTTGTGTCATTTGGACACCAAAAAAAATCTGAGTTTCTACACCCTATTCTTCTTCTTTCTACAATTTGAAGCTAGTTTCTTCATGGATCCTTCACAAAACTATCCTAATTTTTCCTACAACTACAACTTTCCTAACCAACCTCAAAATACCCATCCTCAACCTCAACATACAAATATGCAACGCCCCGAAAATACTCAAAATACGGGGATGCAGCCCAATTTTCAAATGCCCTATATGATGCAACCGAATTTCGGCATGCAATACCCTTATCTTCCTTACGGTTATCCTCCAATTCCGGGAAGCAGCTATGTTCCCTCCCATATGAATTGTCCTAACACGGAGTCGAGTGACCCAGCGACACCCCGGTTTAGTAGCGGGTCTACAGATATCCTAGAATTTTCCACCCAAATGTCTTTGGGAAATGTTGGTGGGATACTCCCCACAGTTTTCTACCTCCAACCCAACAATCATCAAAGAGATCAAGTTATGATAGTTGGACCACCGAAGACAACATACTTTTACTAACTGGTTATTTTCACGTTAGTAATGATAGTGAGTTGGGAAACAGCCAAAAGGGTGAAACTTTCTGGGGTAAAATTACACAGAACGTGAATGAGAAAGCCAAAAGTAGAAAAGAGAGAACCGCGGCTAAGTGCCAGAGTCATTTCAAAGACATCAACAAAAAGATATCCAGTTTCATTGGCTGCTACAGTACTGCATGTAGGGAGAACCGTAGCAGTTGGTCCGATGAAAACTACATATCCAAGGCAAGAGAGTTGTACTTTGAGAAAATGGGTACGACGTTTAATTTGGTGGATGAGTGGAAGATGGTTCGTAATCAACCCAAATATATGACAGGAGGAAATGCATCGGGTAGTGTGGCTCTAAAAGAAAGAGTGGTGGTGAGGATGTTGAATCATCAACTCCTACCCTTGTACGTCCAGAGGGTAGGGACGTGGCAAAGAAGAAAGCTAGAGCTTCCTCTAGTAAAACATCTGTTTCAAGGAAATCGAAGGGGGCAATTGAGGAGGACTTATCTAAGCTAGTTGTTTGGGTGGAAAACTGATTTCATTGATGATTCCATTACAACTTCAAACACTTACAATAAACTCAAACAACAAATATAGCCTTTTTATAAGACTTTAAATCAAAAGTTATAATTTTCTCTCAAACTACACACAATAAAAGTTTATCGCCTATTGCTTGCGCGGGATCATTGCCGGTGTCGGGGTTTATCCGTGGACCGCCTACGGATCAAATCCGGTGAGCAAAAGTTTGGATAATTAATGCTTTCACTTCACTAAGGAAGTGATTGCAGTAGCGGCGATTTTGACTAAGCAAAATCACGGCTCTTCTAGGGATTTAAGACTAAGCTTAAATCCGGAGGAGGGTGGAATGAGTCTCAGATCTCTCGAACTCTTGCTTTGTTGAAGAACTCCGCCAAGATCTGCTAACTCTCTGAAATTCGTGCTCCAATCTCCAATTCGACAGCACTTCGTCCTCTTGATTTCCAGATCTTTCAAAAATGAACACTAGGGCTCTTATTTATAGGCTTGGTTGGTGGTTTCCTTGGATCAGAACGAGGGATTCCCTCTATCTTCAGTTAGCAACTGTCTAACAACAATATCAGAGCAGTTGGAACCTTAAATCCCGAAAGAATCCATAAAAGAACCGAAAAAACTAATTCTGGCCGATTCACCGAAGTGGCTCGGCTTCACCGAAGTGGCTCGGCCTTGGTCGAGCCACCAAATGGTGGTTTGGCCTGTGGCCGAGCCACCAAATGGTGGTTTGGCCTGTGGCCGAGCCACTGGTCTGACCGGACTGTTTCGACGCGTCCCGGTCGCCAGAGGCTTTCGTGGTTTTCTAGAGTCTGGTTCGTTCCGTCGTTTGTATGTATCTCATTGTTTCGCCAAACGGTACGCTTCCTCGATTTGCTTTGCGCGTTTCATGAACGCGCATATCGTTTTGACGGTGGCTGAGCTAATATTTGGGTTACTTGGCTTGTCGTTTCGATGGCCAGCGAATGCGCGGGTTACTTGAAACTGGCTAATGAGTGCGCGGACCCATTGGAAATAGCCTGCGAGCACACGAGATATCTGGTTCATCATTCCGGTGACCGTTGAGTGTACGGGCCACTTGGTTGAATCTTCTCAATTTGGATGATGATGTTTATCGCCTCCTTTACATCTTGAGTCGCATACGGGAACTTATAGGCATTTTTAGATGCCTACAGATATCCCCTCCAAAGTGTTTCAGCCTCATTCCTTTAAAGAGGAGTCTGAAATACTTTGGACGTGATAGGCCTACACCTTCAGTCGGTATTAAAGGACCTATAACCGATTTTAGTTCTTGACTTCTTCACATTTCTGTCTGTTCAGTATTTTATCGAACAGTTTCAATGCTCCCGGTGCTGCGTTTATCGTCTGACCGTTGTCGAAGTCTCGAATCGGAACTTGGTGAGTTAATTTTGGCTCGTCTCGGTGAGTTGACTTTGAACTGACTATCTCCGTCATGATATATTGACTCGCGTTGACTTTTTGATCGCAACACGTTGACCGGCGTTGACCTAGGGTTACGCGTTGACCGGCGTTGACCCTAGGGTTTCGAACGTCGTACGTTGACACAGTTTATACTCGTACGTTTACTGGAGTATACACAGTTTAAGCTCTTAAGGTATTGGAGCACAGCGGTCCTAAGTGTCGGGGTTACAGGACCAACTGTTAAAGCTGATTCATCTGCATTTGTGGATCTTATTTTAATGTTGTTGGATAATGGCTAGCATGCAGATTGTTTAGATCCGTTCTGCACATAACGTTGTGCTAAAAGAGTTAACTCTTTTAGTGCTACGACATTGAATACGTAGACTTCGTCTTTCTCACGGGAATAGACTACCCGGCAACGCGTGTTAGGTGCTGACTTATCCTTACTTAGGATTCAGGATAAAAATCCCCAGACTCGGATTCTGGTGTCTTCTTCAATTGGTAAAAGACTAAACCGGCAACGCGTGTTAGGCGTTGAATTATCCCTGCTTAGGCTTCGGGATAAAATTCCCCGTGCGTGTGAGGCACGGATTATGATGTTATTAATAGCAACCTGCCACAATGTTGAATATGTGGTCTTTTGTCCTTTTTACGGTCAAAGACTAACCAGCAATGCGTGTTAGACATAGACTTTGGGATTTTTGGCAAACCCCCAGCCATCAACGGGTTTGACGTGCCTTTACCGATTACCGTTTGAATCGGGCTAGCATGTGAATTATTAAAACCCGTCTTACATGTAACGTTGTGCTAAGGGAATTGCTTCTCTTAGACTTAATACTATGATTTTGAATACATAGACTTCGTCATTTCTTACGGGAATATGGCGTCCGGCAACGCGTATTAGGCGTTGACTCATCCCTACTTAGGATTCGGGATAAAAGTCCCCAGAATTATACTCTGGTGTCTTTTTCAATCGGTGAAAGATTAAACCGGCATCGTGTGTTAGGCGTAGGCTTATCTCTATTTAGGAGTTGAGATAAAATTCTCCGTGCACAAAGTGCACGGATTGAAAGTTGGGAATTGTGTCTTTTCTCAAAGTAAAGACGGACTGGAAAATGGAAGAGGAAGAATTTTATATTCTATCTCCCTGCACTAAAAAGGAAGATATTTATATTCTATCTCCAGTTGGAAAGGAAACTCAAGGTGGGATCTCCACCCCCAGAATCCGAAAAGATGAAACTAAGAGTGTGATCTCCACTTCGAGAATCGGAAAGATTCAAACGACCCTAACTTTTATAGGATTGGTCATTTGATCCAAAAAGAGTCCCTCATTTATTAAGGAGAAAGTCCAATTTCGACCCTAACTTTTATAGGTTTGGTGGAAAAAGGAACAAAGGCAAACTTTCGTTTATCGAAAAGGGATGACTAGGTCTTAGTCCTAACTATCTGTAGGTTTGACTAAGTGAGATTGGGAACAATCCTAACTTTTATAGGTTTGATTGTTCGAATTAAAAGTGGACCTTTCGTTCATGGAAGGAATCGAGAGAGGAATTTGGCTTTGGCCCTAACTTTTATAGGTTTGACCTGAAAGCAAAGAGAGTGGAATACAGGTAGCAATGAGAATGCCAACTCGTACTATCACTCAATGGAGGACTTTAATGCTAGGTGATTAGGACCTAACATGTTGAGTCTGAGAACTGCCAATGACTGGCGGATAGAAATTTTAGTGGACCCACCGTCAATTGATTTGATCAGTGGATGGTTTTGCGAGGAAGGATTAATCTGTCAAAGGATTGAATCTCGTCTCACAAAATAACTCATGAGAGTTAGAAAATTTGATAACAATAAAAGGAAACATTCTGACATTCAGAGTTTAAATGTGGATCTCTTATTTATCACTTTTACAGTGATTGGGTTATCCCTAAGAATACCACATGTGGTATTCTTCCGGGAACTTCCTGATACATTAGTTATCCTGTGTATACTAAGGGTAGTATTTTTTCAGGAACTTGCCGTTTATCGACATCATAAGCCGGTCGCCTTCCTTGGTAATAAGGCGATATGCGCCACTCGAATAGACTGTCTCTACTACGAACGGTCCTTCCCATTTGGGTTCAATTGAGAATCACCAAAAATTTTGAGATACTCGACCCTAGCTCTTTGGCGAAACTGAGTCCAATAAGCAATGTCTTATTTTCAACCCTTTTATTGATGTCGGGTTATCCTTAAGAATACTATGTATAATATTCTCCAGGAACTTCCCGTTTGATACAAGGGAAACAGTTTATACTCGTATACCTGTTGGAGTGTTGAAAGGAGCAGTTTATACTCGTATACTTTTTGGAGTACGTCGATCGTTCTCATTCGGTTTGTTCCGCCGTTGAGACGCCGGCTTCAACTAAGGCCTGTATTGTATTTTTGAGAACGTTGCAAGCCTCAGTGGAATGAAGAACCCTCCTGTGGTACCCACAATATTTTGGGTCTGAACTCCTGTTAGCTTCTTCCTGATTTTTAATAGGTGGCAGCTTAATTTTGTTGTTTTTCAGGAGGTATTTGAGGATGGCTGGAACCTCATCATCCTTGAAAGCATATCGTTGCATCTGAAGCGACTGTTGTGGCGATCGCTCCCGCGGTCGTCGTTGTATTGTTTGGTTGACATCAATAGCGAACTTGGGTATGACCTCTTGTTGGCCTCCATCAACTTTTTTTCTTTTAGGATAGCGTCTACTGGAGGTGGTGACAAACTCGACTTCCCTCTGCTTCTTATCTTCATCTTCATTTCTCTTCGGACGATGTCGAGAAGAAGGAATTGGGCCACCCTTAGTGTCATTGAGAGGTGCGATTGAACCACCCCCAGTGTTATCAAGGAGTACATCAGTCTTGATGACTATATCCAGGTTTGGACTATTAAGGAGTACATCAGTCTTGATGACTATATCCAGGTTTGGACTATTGTCATTTGTCCTATTTTGAATAGGCGTGATTGGTGTAGTGTAACAACTAGACGCAGCCTGATGCTCGGATTTAGGAAATTTGTACTTTTGAGTCTGCAGCTCTCTTATTTGTTGCATGGCCAACTCCATCTCAGCCTCAAATTCTTCATTCTGCTTGATTAATGCTTCTTGAACTATTTGGGTGAGCTGGTCAGGAGTGATTGTGAACGCCTCTCTAGTTTTTTTAGAAAGACGTGATAACTCGTGTAGAGTTACTTTTACTGGGATGTTAGCCAATTGGGTCATAACATTTTTTAGAAAGACGTGATAACTCGTGTAGAGTTACTTTTACTGGGATGTTAGCCAATTGGGTCATAACGTCGAAGTGGTATGAAGTGTTTGAATTTTTCGGTTTATCTCTTCCAATTGGCCAATTGAAATGAGACTGCCTCGGGTTTTGAACATCTTGGTGCAGGGGCTCCTGCGGGGTCTTCTCAGCAGGTGCGGGGGGAGTTGTAATCACCCCTACCTCAGCTAGTCGATCAGAGACACTTGGATATTTGAACCGATACTCGTTCCCATTTCTGATGGCGAGGACTGGTTCTCCGGTGGTTACAAAAGTTTCATGTTCATTGTTGGAAAATGAGAAAACAGGAATTGCTTCGTCGTCTACTTCTGGAATAGCAAAGGCTCCGTAACAGGATTTTCCCTTGCCTTTTGATTTCTTTTTGGATGACGATCCGACCCACTATTCATCTTTGACCAGATCGGGATGAACCCAAAGAATTTCGCCATTCGGGGCCGTGTGTGGCACAAGTCCCTTTTGGCGTTGTTTATAAGGATCATCATTCACGGTGTTCATTGCAACTTTTATCGCAGGTTCGGGTTGAAACCAGTTCAACGGGACAGATCCGAAGCTGATCGACACTGCATCCGCACCCACTTTCTTCTCTTTAGGCTGCTTCATAGTGATGACCCCAACATCAATCAAAGCTTGGATCTTGTCTTTTAGGGCGTAACACGACTTGGTAGGGTGGTGCACCACTCTGTGGAATGCACAGTATTTCGGATCATTAACCCTTTTGGCGTCTTCCTGATCTTGGATCGGAGGCAACTTAATCTTGTTATTTTCTATGAGGTATTTAAAAATACCGGGGACTTCATCTTCTTTGAATGAGTAGACCTTCGGGAATTTCGGTTCCAAAGTCTTCTGTTTCTGAGGCTGTTGTTGCCACCGTGACTGCTGCTGTTGTGGTTGCGATTGTACTTCGAATGTTTGGTTCGCGTCCACTGCATTCACTTGCGCTTTCCCTTTTCTCTTAGAAACAAAATTCTGTTGCGGGGCTGGTGCCGTCGTTCGACCTCTTTCGGCCTTTTTCCTTTTGAGGAAACGTTCGGCTCTTTCCCCTCGGACCTTCAAATCTTTCCAGGTCTTCGACGGTGCCATTCCCATGGCTTCGAGAATATCCAATGAAAGGTTGTTGTGACAAGTCTCCAGGATGAAGTCCTCACTGATCGGATCCCTACAATTCATGGCTTTGTTCCGGAATCGTTTAATGAAATTCTCCACCAACTCTCCGTCCTTTTGCTTCTCATCAAATAATGTTCCGATCGAGACCTCAGTGTCGTCGTCGAAGAAATTTGTGAGAAACATGTCCTCCATGTCATCCCAACTGCTAATGCTCCCCGGCTTGAGGCGACGATACCAATCGAAGGCTGCTCCGCGGAGAGTGCCGACGAATGACCGTACCATCAAAGGTTCATTCCTGGAGATTATCCCCAAGTGAGACTTGAAGTATATTAAATGCTGAGTGGGTGAGCCCTTTCCATCAAACGGTGTGAAGTTGATTAAGTTGAACTTCGCCGGATACGGGATTGACTCCCACTCTCTTGGATATGGGCACGGTATTCCGGACCTTTTCACCTCCTGAGCATTCATCAACGCATTAATTTTGCTCTCCAAATCCCTCATTTTCTTATCCTCACTCCTATCCGTCTTCGAGTGATTTTGGGGAGAAGTAACATGGTCTTCCTTTGTATTGTTATCATCCGAAGGACCACCCCCAGTATTGTTATTGACGGGAGGAGTGTTCATGTTAACATTCTCATCCGCTTCCCGCTCGTTATCATCTTGGTTCAGATTATTGCGACGAATAGACTCTCCCTGATGAGTTGTCAATGCCGCGATTTGCTGGTCATGCATCTCCCTCATTTGCTGCATAGCCAGCTCCATTTCAAATTTGAAACTATCTTTTTGCTTGGTTAAAGCGTCCTCAAGAATCTTAGCCACTTGCTCGGCGCTAATCATGAGTGATTCGTAGGGTTGTCCTGCACTCGACGCGGTGTCATCGGAAGCCATCGCTGAGCAAGCATCCGAGCAAACATCAGAGCAAGCATCCGAGGTTTCATCATCCGAAGGAAGTCCCTTCTGTATTCTTTGGTAGTCCCTTCGTCTACTAGTCCCCGATCGCAATCGAGTTATACGTTGGGACACTGCGGCAAACTGATCTGGACTAAAGTGTCGCGTCGACTTTCCTCTCCCGGTCATGTTAATGGACACTTCTGGAAATTCATCATCCTGAAGAGCAGCTCTCTTCTTGCGGAAATGCCTTAATCTGGATTCAGATGTTCTTGTGGAGATTCTTTCAAATACTGAAACTCTCTCCGGGATGGTCTTGCAACAGCAACATTCTGACAACACTACCTTGATGATTTTAGCACATGGACAGTGAGAATCTGTATTCCGGGCACTAATTTTCCTGGATTTGTTCGCACCCCCAGCTTGATAGTACAACTCGTCAGTTTGATGACTGGAGCAACCTATCGTGTGTTGGCACGACTTCCCAGGTATAACGTCTTCGTCTGACGAGTACGTTTTCTTCTGGGGATATAACGCTTCATTAGCATTTTCAGGAGTCGCATGTCTGAGGCGACGTTTTTGTGAATGTCGGTCCTCAACAGGCTCCTGGATTTCAACACGCAATCCAATGCGGTCATTTGCGGGACTTTTCCCGTTATACTTTCTCCTCCACTGTTTAGGATGACGACCTCCAGCCTGACAATGTGCTCGAAATTCATTCAATCGGCCTAAGTGCTCTTTGACCGGAGCTTTGCCTCGATCATTGGGTGAAGAGCCAAGGCGATCTTTCACTGTTATTTTAAAGTGGGACAAATCCACACTGTTGTGGATCTCCACCGGAGATGTGGAACTTGTCGGTACAGTAATAGAGGCCATCGGAAACTCGGACGGGACTGTAGGGAGTAAATCAGGTACGGAACGGACCGAACCAGTCCGAGTTTTGCTCAAACCACCATTTGGTGGTTTGACTTCGGCCGAGCCACCATTTGGTGGTTTGAACTTGGCTAAGCCACCATTTGGTGGTTTGAACTTGGCCGAGCCACCATTTGGTGGTTTGACTTCGGCCGAGCCACCATTTGGTGGTTTGAACTTGGCCCAGCCACCATTTGGTGGTTTGAACTTGGCCGAGCCACCACTTGGTGGTTTGAATTTTTCGATGCCTTCGGGCACCGTTTGAGTTGTCCTTGATGTCGGTTTGGACTTTGGCCTCCAGACTCGGCGTGATCTTGGTGGCTTCTTGATCACTTCTTCTTGTTCCAACTTCTGCGCTTCTTGCATCAAAGTTCGTGCATGCGCGAGTAATGTGTGGCGTTTCTGGATCCTTTCTTCAAGAGTTGAGCGCGTCCTTTTGACGCGGATCCATTCATTCATGGTTGAATTGGAGGAGTTAGCCACACGTTGTTGCGACGTTTGGCGCCTCCTGAACTTCAGATCCGCTTCATAGCGAATCCCATCAACCAGTTATAAGGCCTTGGCCATCTGGCGTGCCAGGCGTTGTCGCCGTCTCTGTCGTACCCTCTTTGATAGAACGAGCACATCATCAGTAGTCAACTCCTCGCACAAGGAGTTCAGATCTGCGGCGTCGGCCTCGTCGGGTGTCGGCGAGGCGTTGCAAGCCACGATTAAAGCAGTGGCGGGGAGGAACCTTCCTGGACTTGCGAGGAGAGGTAGATCTGGAGGGGGAGGACAAGTATTCCTCATACTTCTGCTGGTCGAACTCAAACTCGACCTCTTCTTCAACCGGGATGAGAATCCGAGGTTGCGATACATCAACCTTTGCAGAAAGGCTGTCGGCTCCCACTGTGGTCGCCAGCGTGTTTGGGTGGAAAACTGATTTCATTGATGAGTCCATTACAGCTTCAAACACTTACAATAAACTCAAACAACAAATATAGCCTTTTTATAAGACTTTAAATCAAAAGTTACAATTTTCTCTCAAACTACACACAATAGAAGTTTATCGCCTATTGCTTGCGCGGGATCGTTACCGGTGCCGGGGTTTATCCGTGGACCGCCTACGGATCAGATCCGGTGAGCAGAAGTTTGGATAATTAATGCTTTCGCTTCACGAAGGAAGTGATTGCAGTAGCGGTGATTTTGACTAAGCAAAATCACGGCTCTTCTCGGGATTTAAGACTAAGCTTAATTCCGGAGGAGGGTGGAATGAGTCTCAGATCTCTCGAACTCTTGCTTTGTTGAAGAACTCCGCCAAGATCTGCTAACTCTCTGAAATTCGTGCTCCAATCTCCAATTTGACAGCACTTCGTCCTCTTGATTTCCAGATCCTTCAAAAATGAACACCTGAGCCCTTATTTATAGGCTTGGTTGGTGGTTTCCTTGGATCAAAACGAGGGATTCCCTCTATCTTCAGTTAGCAACTATCTAACAACAATATCAGAGCAGTTGGAACCTTAAATCCCGAAAGAATCCATAAAAGAACCGAAATTGTCGTTTCGATGGCCAGCGAATGCGCGGGTTACTTGAAACTGGCTAATGAGTGCGCGGGCCCATTGGAAATAGCCTGCGAGCACATGAGATATCTGGTTCATCATTCCGGTGACTGTTGAGTGTACGGGCCACTTGGTTGAATCTTCTCAATTTGGATGACGATGTTTATCGCCTCCTTTTCATCTCGAGCCGCATACGGGAACTTATAGGCATTTTTAGACGCCTACACTTCCCCACTCAGAAATTCCTCAATTATGTCTATAAAGAATTTATGTTCTACCCACACTTGCGGTCAACACGGAGCTAATATTGGCCAAACTGAAGCTTATAATATGTTGAGGAAGGACCTGTTTGGAAAATAAGACCTTCTCAAGAAGTTATGATTGTGTGTTTTCTTTCTGATGTTTTTGTGTGCCGTGTGTTTAATTTTGGAGTTGTGTGGGTGCCTATGTTTGTTGAATGTATTAATAAAATTGTTGTTTATGTTTGAATAAAATTGTTGTTTATGTTTGAATAAAATATTTGTTTATGTTTCATTAAATAGCATTGATTTGTTGTTTATGGTTCAATAAAGCCGATTGATATTGACTTCTCACTGCATAATAGTACAAAAGATACAATTACTACTCACTGCAAAAACAAACAAATGTTGAATTGACCTTTCACTGCAAAAAATACAAAGGATGAAATGACTACACCTGCATAATAATACAAAATATGAATTGACAACTCTCTGCAGATGCATGCCCTATGACACATGTCTCTGATATTGCATGCCCTACAACACATGTCCCTACAATTGCATGTGAATTCAATTATTTGAACAACTACCCTTCATTATATAAACTGATCAGATGCACATCATAAGTATACCTATCAACATTTCAAAAATCATAGCATCCAATGGATCCTTTCCTAAATGAGTTTAGTCTAGAAGAGTTCCAACAACAATGGGAAATAGAAGAAAAAATACTTGATAGGCAGCGAGAACTTCTTGAAGAATTGCAAAGGAGAAGCGAACAACCACGTAAGAGGAAATCCATACATAGAGATCATCATGCAGCGCATGAGAGACTCATGGCCGACTACTTTGCCGAGTCATGCACTTACACTGACGCCCAGTTCCGACGCAGGTATCGAATGAAAAGGCCTCTCTTTCTACGAATTGTGGACTCTATATCAAATTACGACGATTACTTCACACAACGGCGCAATAATGCGGGCAAGCTTGGGTTAACGCCTATCCAGAAGTGTACGGCTGCCATACGCATGCTCGCATATGGAGTCGCAGCCGATGCTTGTGATGAGTACGTCAAGATAGGAGAATCCACTGCTATCGAGTGTACTCGCAAGTTTTGCGAAGGGGTAATAGCATTGTTTCAAGATGAATACTTACGACGACCAAATGTGGAAGACTTGCAGAGGTTGCTCCAAGTTGGACAGGAACGTGGATTCCCAGGGATGATTGGAAGTATTGATTGCATGCACTGGCAGTGGAAAAATTGTCCTAAGGCTTGGCAAGGGTAGTTTACTAGTGGACCAAGGGGACGACAACAGTTATCCTCGAGGCAGTTGCGTCATATGATTTGTGGATATGGCATGCTTTTTCAGGGCTTCCTGGTAGTTTGAATGACATAAATGTACTAGATAGGTCACCGGTTTTTGACGACATTGAGTCGGGTGAAGCTCCACGGGTAAACTTCACCGTGAATGGGCGGGAGTACAATCTTGCATACTATCTTGCCGACGAAATCTACCCTAAGTGGCCTGTCTTCGTGCAGTCAATTCAAATGCCCCAAGGCAACAAACATCAATTTTTTGCCAAACAACAGGAATCATGCAGGAAGGACGTGGAACGCGCATTCGGGGTACTCCAAGCACGCTTCGCTATTGTCCGCCAACCAGCTAGAATGTGGGATCTTGATGTCTTAGGAAAAATAATGAGGGCGTGCATTATTTTACATAACATGATAGTAGAGGATGAACGAGATACGTATTCGCGAAACTGGGAAAATATCGACTTTGAACCGTCGAACAATGCTAGCTCTAGCGCCTCTTTCAATGTTCAAACAGACGTGTTGCCGGAGTTTCAAGTCCATGTTCAACACCGATCTGAGGCAGATAATCAGACTAGAGCGGAACTACGAGATAAGACCCAACATATTCAGCTGAAGAAGGATCTCATCGAGCACATTTGGCAGAAGTTTGGGACAACCTCCGATTAGATTTACCAATTTAGTGTGTGTTTTCTTTAATGTTTTCAATAATTTGGGTGTGTTTGGTTTTCCGTATGCTTAATAAAATCGTGTGTTATTTTATGTTAATTTAAAAATATTATTGAAAATTAAATTAATAATATATATTTAAATATTATATATTATTTATTGAATTATTAATAAATTATAATTATAAATATATGAGTTATATTAATAATAATAATAATAAAATAGTAGGGTCTATTCCTTGGATACAAATAGCGCAGGATCAGAGAATTCCTGTTCATTATCATGTCTGCTACAGTAAATTGAACAGTAATTCTCTCCCCTCCCATTTGCATAGATATCCGATCAGTTTTCAAAATTCAAAACCCCCTTCTCAGGCTTCTCACCCCGATCCAGAGACAAAAAAAAAAGCAAAAAAAGAAAAAAAAAACCCTCGCTCCATATGAGCTCCCCCCTCTTCCGCATTGATTCCGCTGTCTCCTATCCTCCTCCCCTCCCTCCGCCGCCTTCTCCGGCGGTGGCGCCATCTTCGAGCTCGACATCTTCTCAACCGACACAGATCCAAACCCTAACCCTAACCCTAGCCCAAGCTCAAGCCCTAGCACCTCTATCCACCACCATTCCCCTCTAAACCCTAGCCTAACTCCAGCACGAGCAGATCGCCGCTCTCGCCGTTCCATCGGGAGCGCAACTTTGGCATCCTCGCCGCTTTGCCGGAGGATTCCAAGGCCAGAAGCCCTAACCCTAAGTTCCTCCAGCTGCTCGCTCTCCCCCCTCTCTCGAAATCCCCAGCTGCTCGCTCTCTCGCCTCCCCAATCGAGCCGAGGATGAAGAGATGAAGCGAGGAGGAGCTCGAGGGCTCAGCGCCCGAGCAACGGAGGCGGAGGAAACGACGAGCTCAACCCTCTTCTCTCCTTGCTCATCCTTCCGCATTCGCTGCGACAGACACGTCGCTATGAGTTGGGTTTCGTCGCTATTTTTCCATCTCAGTGTTTGGTGAATTCCCTGAACGACCCATTTTTGGAATTTTGCAGATTTTGATCCAATTTTGTGCAGATTTTGATCCAATTTTGGTGGGAGATGAAACTGTCACTGTCATATTCTGTAAGTGTTTTCCTTCTCTCTTTTGTTAAAAATGAATTTATTGGGAGAATGTTGGAAAATGTTTTAAGCTTAATGATTAAAGTAAAAAAAATCCGTTTTTGGGACTTTAAGAACTGATGTTAGTAATTTTTGATATTCAATTTGTTCATTTTGATGCAATTATAACTCAAAAGAATATGATCAAAGACTATATTATGATTAGGAAAGAGTAAAAAAACTTCAAATCAGTTCAGAGAAAATTTATTAGTTCCAGAAAAATTACTTTATTTACCAGTCTATTTGATTTGTGGGTTTTGTCATTTTAACCTATTTATTTTATTTCCAATTGAACTGTTAAAAAAAATCTGATGGAACTTTAAATTATTACTCCAAACCAAATGATGAGTTTTCTTTCATTTTTAATTTATTAGTTATTAGTTATACCCTCTCTCATTTTTATTTAAAATGTGATGGGTTTAGAACATGTTAGAGGATATATATTGAAGAATTAATTAATATTAGCTACTTATTTTTGTTGTAACTGCTGAAAATAACCATCTTTCCGGATATGATACGGCACAAAGCATTAATTATATCACTCCTATATCATTCATAGATCCAACAATCTATTTATATATTTATGTATCTATATGATGTAATGAATTCTAATTGTACCCACTTTTAAAGATTTCATTTTGTTGATTAGTATCATTTGTTTATTATGTAAATGATTAGAGTCATTTATTTTCTTAGTATTAGAGATGATTGCTGTCATTTTTTAGTAGACCATGCATCATTTTTTATTAAATATGAAGAGTTTCGTGGGCTAACTATTTAATTATTTGGTGAAAGTTGAGGAGGGACATGGGCTTATGTTGAATTGATAGGCAATGGTTTGCAGGAGGAGGAAGTGTTATTACTCTATATTTCCCTTTCTCGAGGTTTGCTTGATTTATGTTTTAATGCAAGTTACTTCATATAACTTAAATTTCAAGCTAATACAAAGGTTTGATCTTGATCTGAGATCTTCATTATTTTACTTTTGATTTGATATGCTAACTGTGAATTATGTTATGTTAAAATTGTGCAAATATATGAAATTGTGAATGTGGTTGAAGTTGAATTTCTAGCTGATTTTATCATGAATTTGTAGCTGATTTTATCATTTGTACCAACTATTATTTGCCTTCACCTAAAAGAGTTATTAATGTGCTGTGGAGTACCTCGAGATGCATGAAACCACTTGGTTGAGTTGTTGGTTAGGTGGTTATAAGTAAAGGTTAGCCTTGAGCTCATACTAATTAGACTCTTAAGTGATTCAGTTTCTGCCACAATGAAGTTTATGAAGCTTGGGTGCTTGGGTCAAAGCCTGATTCTTTTCAGGATGACGACGACGGCGTAAGGTGAGATTTTTTATTAAGAATTTTTAATTTTTTTCCCTTGGTTCTTTATTAAGAATTTATTGGGAGAATGTTGGGAAATGTTTGAAAGTTAATGATCACAAGTAAAAAGCGATTGAGGGACTTTAAGAACCATATTAATTTCTGATATTTAATTTTTTTCATTTTGATGCAAATGTGACTCAAGAGAATATGATCGAAAACTATATTTTGGTTAGTGAAGGGTTAAAAAAGTGTAAATTAAACTTGGTGCAACTTGAAGAATGTGTAAAAGATTCATTTTGATGGAAACCTTCAATTTCAGATTGTATTTTGATGGAAACCTTCAATTTCAGATTGTATTTTGATGGAAATATTATTACTCCATGAATTATTTAATTTACGTGCCTATATGATTATTGAGTTTTACTATTTTAATTTCTTTGTTTTTTCCAAATTGAATTCTAAAAATCTGATGGAACTGTAGATTTTGAATCCAAAATAAACAATGGGTTATCTTTCCTTTTTGAATTTACTAATTAAATTCTCTCATTTCATTTAAAATTTGATGGGTTAACTTGCTCTTAATGCGAACTGTAGATTTTGAATCCAAAATAAACAATGGGTTATCTTTCCTTTTTGAATTTACTAATTAAATTCTCTCATTTCATTTAAAATTTGATGGGTTAACTTGCTCTTAATGCCTCGAAATGCAACTTTTTTTGGCAAATGACAATCATGACATATTCTTGAATTACTTTACCTTGTGATTATGAAGCGACAATGGATTGAAAGGTGCTCACATTCTTCATCCTTCATGTTTAGGTTGAAGTTGTGTCTTTTGTAGTCTTTTTCTTCAATAATTCAATGTTTGATTTGATTTGATTCAAGGGTTATAGAGATGGTATGTCAGATTAAATATGGAGAGTGATGGTGAGGAGCAGTTGTTGATCCATTTACTCAACTTACGCTGCACTTAGATTGTTATCAAAGGGCCAGAAGGGGAAGGTACACTTGAATCTCTTAAATGGAATTATGTTTCTGCTGACATTGTAATTAACATACAATAAGCCATACCAACATGAATTTTTTGCCCAGTTTTTGTTGTAGTTTTTGTTAAAATTCTAAGTATTACTTTAGTTTTTTGGTTTTTTTAATATTAATCCTTAAGATCTTTAATTTTTGAAATTAGTCATTCAAAAATTTGTAATTGCTATCAGGTCCCCACTTTCTTAGGAACTAATATTGGAATAAGCGTTTAGTTCTTTATATCTGAAGAAGAAACTTAATACAGCTTAAAAACAGAGGGATCTAACAGTAATTTTAGTGATTTGCAAGACTATATTTCAAAATATTAAAGATTCTAGGGACTAATATAGAAAAAATCTTTAAGTTTTCAGATCTCTTTGATGCTTCTATGTTTCTTCTTATCTTTAAATTTTCCTATTCTTGATTTTACTTCTTTAAGAGAATTTAGTTTGATTTTTGGAGCTGGATGTTAGGAAGATTTGAGCATTCCCAAAAAATTAATAGATTTTAGTTTGACTTTGAGTGTCATTCTTAAAAAAAACTTTCTTTTTTTTGGGTGGAAGAAAAATCTTACCGCTATGTTTGATCAGGTGGCGCTATTGTCGAAAGTTTGTATCTTGGTTGTTTTCTCTGGGCTTTGTGATGATTTTTTAAATCTTACAGGTTGATTTTTTTTAAAAAAAAAATTTAGACTCGAAGGTTTTGTTGAGGGGAAATAAACCTAATGTTAAATGTTTCTTCCCAAGTGGTTCTTACAGATTGATGTTAACCAATCACAATTCATTATATTTTATTTACTAATTGGTTGTTACAGTTTGTACATTCAGTTACTAAGTAGCTATGTGAGTTAGTGATTGAGAGATAACTGTTGGAATTGTATCTAAGTTTTCTTCTGAAATCTGTAATAATATTAGTAGTGCTTCTAGCTTTTTAGGAACTATGAAATGCTACTTCTCACGTAAATGTTGCCACTGCAACTCAAAATTTGTGTTATAAATTAGTATAATTGTGAAGACTGTAATGTGAATATAATTTGCCATTCTTTCTCTTATTTAAAGAATTGTATAACTATTCTCTGTAAGAATTTTCAAAGTATGTCTTTTATAGTAACCAGTCTTTTATTTTCAGATTTGTTGATTGACCTTCACAAATTGCTCACAATTCTCTATCTCAAGATTTCCTCTTTGAGAAGAAGAAAACTGCAGGTATTTTCTCTGATTTCATTTTGTTAGGGTTTTTTTTGCATAAAAAGTACTTTTTTAAGTTAGTTTCTAGAGGAATTGATTGAAATATAAATCATGGTGATGAATTTGATCTAAATTCTAATTTTTTTCACCTTAGATTGTTGGTTTTTGGATTATTTAGTTACTTCTTTTAGCATGGTGAAGACGCTAATTTCTATTTATAATGATTAAATTTGATTTAGCTAATCTTAATAGTGCCTAATTCTGATCATATCCCAACCCTCATGTTTAAACTTGATTTAGGTAATCTTTTTTGATTTTTTTAATGAAGATTTTGTTGCTAAGTTTTAATGGGTTTTGTTTGTTTGTGGGTTAGGGATTGGAGATTGATTACGTCAGAGATGATGATGGATGGATCGAATCGGAGGGTCAACTCGGTTCATAACAGTTATGAAACAGTAATTTTATTTCACTTTTCAATTATAAATTTTAAATAAATATTTTCACACATTTATGCATTGAAAAGATTGACCTTTATTGTGCTATTTCGGTTTCAGTTTTGAGTAGTTATTTGATCTTTAGAAATTTGGTTAATGATGCTACTTAATTACATGTAAATGCAACATAATGCTCTATCCCTTATCTCACGAATTTAATCAATTTACTACTTATAGTTGAACCCTCAAATAATATTTTTGTTATTTTTCGAAGGTGTTTCCCCTTTCAAAATTGGTTATAATTGAACCCTTTTATTCATTCTATTTTACCCTTTTAAAACTAAGAGGAGGGGTGTTTCAAGTGCAATGATAGAAAAGAGGCGAGGGCCGTGCTTGGCACGGGGTATATACTAGTATATATGAAATAGGAAAAAGAATGAATAAATATGGTGGGATATATGTTGAAGTGATGTGGTTATGGTGGGTCCCAAAAAAAGTAAAAAACTTTCTGAAAAACTAGCTGCTGCAGAGTTAATAGGGAAATAAAGATTATTGAATTAAATAAAGCGATGTGGCAGAAGAGAATGAGGTGAAATTTCACCTGGTGCTGAGGAGCATTCATCTTCTTATGTGGATCTGTGTGATTTGGGAAGGGTCTGTCTTATTGTCAGGATCCCTAACGGGTTACTGGGCTACTGCACTACCAAAGGGCTGTGATTAGGCCTAGATATCTTAATTTGCAGCCAATATCCCATTCTGGCCTACTGATGTATCATGGGCTCCAATGCATCTGAAGTAAGTAGTCGGAGGGCCCGCGTACGTGTCTCAATCAAAACTGGTCTCGTCCGTACGTTCCTCCTCTTTGCATAGGGACCAAGCGCCGAAGTTTGCACTCTTAACCTAGTTAGCTTAATTATCGATCCCCATCTTAACTTCAAGCTAAGTCCAATTACAGCCACTGATAAAAAAGAAACTAAATTTACGATTCTTAACTTCGGAGTAATTTAAGCTCCATTATTTCTGTCACAAACGACTCTACGGCTAAGAATTTATTTAATCCGCCTACAAACTCCCACACGCATTTCGCCTTCATGACAAAATTCCACTCTCATGAAAATGATGGACCGGTTAAACTAGAAGTCCCCAGGTTCAATTACCGGCCAGCCGGCCCAATACATTCGTTCTTTTTTTAATAACAAAGATAATGAAATGTACCAATCAAAATCTCGCATGAAGCCTATTTATACTCAACAGTAGTGCATTTCTCTTCAACAAATTAAGTATAATACATAGCCACTAAGCAAGCTATATATGGATTCCTCAAACATGAAGGCTATCATACTGATCTCGCTCCTTCTTAGCGCATTCGCAGTCAACGTGGAGGGCAAAGCCTCATGCAACGGAAAGGGGTTCAAGGACAATAACGCCCTCGCTGAGCGCATTGAGTCGATCCTGAGCCTCATACAGTTCCAGGCGAAGAACGCCATCGGCAAAACAGTCACTAAAAGCCTGCCTACGCCTACAGTCTCAGGCAAAGGTAGATGCTCGAACAAGTTGTCGGAAAAACAATGTGAATCGTGCATGGATGATGCGATTAATGACATTAGGAGAAGTTGCAAGAATGCGTTCGCCGCCAGAGTTTCTGGTGCAAAGTGCTCTATCAGCTACAAAACAGGGTAGGATTGAGCGAGCATGGTTTTACTTTCGGTGCGTGGATCTTGATATGAGGTTAATTTTGTGTGTTCTCTGTGTTTTGGTTCTCTGTGTTTTAAGTTTGTAGGCTTGATGTGATTGTCTTGCGTGTTTCAGGAATTTGCTTTGATAATGTGTTACATGTCTTCTGTAACTTCTTTCAATGGACATTCCTTCTAATTATGATATGGTATGCTAGTTGGGTTTGATTGGTTAGCAGTATTCCTAATCTATTTTGGTAACATGAAGTTATTAGGATTCCTAATCTCTTTTGGTAACATGAGGTTATTAGGATTCCTAATTTGTTTTATTTTTTGTTTTAGGATTCCTAGTCTGTTTTGGTTTTAGTTTTTCTATATATATGGAGATTAGAATCAATCATAAAAAGAGAGGAGAGTTGTAATCAGAGATTAGAGAGACTTTTGAGCATTGTGAGAGGGAGATATTGTGAAAAGAGAGGAGAGTTGTAATCAGAGATTAGAGAGACTTTTGAGCATTGTGAGAGGGAGATATTGTGAGCACGTTGAGAGCTTTGGTTGAGGGTTAGTTTGTGAGTTTTGTGAGATTGTAACTCTTTCTACTCTCCTTGATTTAGTGGAATCTCTCCATCCTCTCCCCGTGGATGTAGGCAAATTGCCGAACCACGTAAAATTGGTTGTCACGCTATTTTTGTGATTTGTAATAGCTTATTTAGGTTCTCTCAACAGGTCAGTTCTAGAACTGATGAGAGGAAGAGCTGATATCCCATTTTGTTGAGATATTTTGCTTAAGGTTCTTATTTCCTTGGTGAAACAAGAATTCCTATTGCGACCTGACTCTCTTGTTGTGCTGCCGAAGTATTGTCGAAATTTCCGCTGTACGTAACAAGTGGTATCAGAGCCCAGATTTTAGATCTAGGGTTTTGGAATTAGGTGGAGGAAGATTCTTGTGTGAAGCTTGGTTCTTGGAGTTCTAGGCTTCGGTGGAGATAGCATTAGAAGTTGCCGTTGGAGATTTTGTTTTCCTCGTGTGGACAGGAGATCTATTTTGAATTCGATCTAGGGTTCAGTTGGGTAATTCTTAATTTCTATCAAAGTTTGATTTTTTTCTCTATAACTTGGAGTTAGTTTGCAATTGGAGAAGAAGGTGAAAGCATCAAGTTGATGGCGAGTATAGTTCAAGTTGGTTTTCAGAGCACCAAAATTAGTATGGTGAAGTATGACGGTAAAATCAACTTTGATACCACTTGGAGTTAGTTTGCAATGGGAGAAGAAGGTGAAAGCATCAAGTTGATGGCGAGTATAGTTCAAGTTGGTTTTCAGAGCACCAAAATTAGTATGGTGAAGTACAAGATGTGCTCAATGCTCAGAACTTGGAGGAGACCATCATGCTCCATGAAAAACCACCTAAATATAAAGAAGCGATATGAGAAAAGATGAATAGGAATGCTTGTAGGTTGATTAGGTCCTGTTTGGAAGAGCTAAAGTATGATGTGATTGGGGTGACATTTACGATGAAGTTGTGGGAATTTCTTAACAATAAGTACCATACGAAGAATGTTGAGAACATGTTGTATTTGCTGCGTAGGTTATTCAGATTCCAGATGTTCAGAGGCACCTCACTTGCGGCTCATGTGAATAACTATACGAAGTTGCTGTCGGACTTGGCGAATGTTGATGAGAAGATATCGGATGAGTACAATGCTATTATCTTATTGGGCTCTTTACCGGATGAGGCGTATGACACCTTTGTGCTCACTTTGTTGAACGTGAGATCTTCTATCAGCTATAGTGAAGTTACTAATGTATTAACGAATTATGATTTGAGGAGGAAGGACAAGAAGACTTCCCGTGCTAGTATTTCAGGCGAGGCCTTGTCGATGAGAGTTAGAAGCCCATATCCGAAAGATGGTAATAGAGGAAGGTCAAAGTCAAGAGGTCGTCATCAGCTTGGAAAGAACCAATGTGCATTCTGCAAGGAGCAGGGACATTGGAAAAGAGATTGTCCAAAGATCAAAGAGAATGTGAATAGCAAGAAAAAGGGCTCGAAGGCCAATGAGGTGGACGTTGCGAAAGGCGATGATTCCGATGATTCGAGTTTTTCTCTATTGATTACTCTGGAGGTGAACCACTTGGATGCATCAGATTGGATGCTTGATTCCGGTGCTACTTATCATGTGACCCCTAGGCGAGATTGGTTTGCATCATTCGAGAGACTCGATGGGGGTGTTGTTGTCATGAGAAATAATCAATCCTGTGCTATTTGTAGGATAGGTACCGTGCGGATTCGGATGCACGATGGAGTTGTCCGTAAATTGAAAGAGGTGAAATTCGTTCCTCACCTGAAGAAGAATCTTATCTAAGTTGGAGCTTTGAAGGCAAAGGAATTCAAGATGACCTTTAAAGACGCTACAGCAAAGGTTACTAAGAGATCTTTGGTGGTGATGAAGGGAGTTCGTAGTCGGAACTTGTATTATCTGAAGGGTAGCACCGAAATTGGCCAAGTAACTTTCGCTATTTTAGAGGCAGACATGAGTAGGCTTTGGCATTACAGGTTAAGGCACACAGGTAAGAAGTCACTGCAGGCTTTGTGTAAGCATGGGCTATTGAAGGGAGCCAAGAGTTGTAAAGTGGAATTCTGTGAGCACTGTATTCTTGGCAAAAAAGACAAAGGTGAAGTTCGGGATGGTCATTCATAGGACAAGAGACATCCTAGACTACATACACACAGACGTTTAGGGTCCCACCAAGACTGCATCACTTGGTGGTCGACATTGGTTCGTCACGTTTGTTAATGACTATTCTAGGCGTTATTAGGTGTATACCATGAATCATAAGAATGAAGTCCTAGATTTGTTCGTGGAGTGGAAAAAGAGATTTGAACTGTAGACTGGGAGAAAGATCAAGACGTTGTGATCCGACAACGGTGGTGAATATACTTCAGACCCCTTTCAGCAGGTATGTCGAGACGAGGGTATAGAGAGACACTTCACGATTAGTTATACACCGTAGCAGAATGAGGTGGCTGAGAGGTTAAATCGGTCTTTGCTGGAGAATGTATGATGTTTATTATCGCAGAGTGGTTTAGAGAAGATCTTTTGAGCTAAGACACTTACATATGTGAGCCACCTCATTAACAGGCTGCTTTCATCTGCGATTGAGGGGAAGATCTCTATGGAGATATGGTCGGGAGAGCCAGCACATGACTATGACCAGCTCAAGGTATTCGGATGCTCTATATTTTATCATGTGAGAATAGATAAATTAGAACCTCGAGCTAGGAAGGCCATATTTATAGGATTCAAGTATGGTGTCAAGGGATACAAGCTTTGGGATCCAGTTAATAGGAAGATTGTGTTGAGTAGAGACATCACGTTTGATGAGGCTTCTATCTTGAAGCTTCCCAGCTCTCATCAGGTAGAGAGCGACCCGACGGAGGAGATATCACAGGTGGTGGAGATCGATGCAGCTCCACTTTATCCATATGGTACAATATCCATTAGAGTACCGACTGAGATGACGCCAGGCAAGCACGACAGTGACAAGGAGGATACGGGTACTGATATGCAGGATCACGGACCTACGACTCAGGTTTAGGATTCTATTGTTGTTCAGAGACAGAGGAGAGACATACGGGTGCCAGCACGGTATGCTGACACAAATGCGTATGCACTTTCGGTGGAGAGTATTGATGAGATGGTTCCTACTACATTCAGAGAGGCCGAGCAAAGTTCGGAGGCTGATTCATGGTAGATAGCTATGCATGACGAGATGAAGTCTCTTCACAAGAATGATACATGAGAGCTTGTTGAGCTTCCAAAGGAGCAGAATGTAATTGATTGCAAGTGGGTATACACAAAGAAGGAGGGTATTAAAGGCACTCCATTGAGGTTTAAAGCTAGGTTGGTTGCGAAGGGCTATGTACAGGAGGAAGGTATTGACTATAATGAGGTTTTCTCTCCGGTGGTGAAGCACTCTTCGATTCAGATTTTGCTAGCTTTGGTGGCACAATATGCTTTGGAGTTAGATTAGTTGGATGTGAAGACGACATTTCTTCATGGTAATCTTAATGAAGAAATTTATATGACTCAGCCATTGGGATTTCGAGCTGCAGGGAAAAAAATTGGTTTGCAGAATGAAAAAATCGCTATACGGTTTGAAGCAGTCTCCTCGACAGTGGTATAGGTGATTCGATGGTTTTATGATTGGTTATTCATACACTCGGAGCCAGTTTTATCCTTGCGTATATTTTCATAAGTTGAAAGGAGGTGCGTACATATATTTGTTACTTTATGTCGATGATATGTTGGTTGCCTCTATTTCCAGATCTGCTATAGATGAGTTGAAGACACAGCTTTCAAATAAGTTTGAGATAAAGGATTTGGGTGAGGCGAAGCATATTTTAGGGATGGAGATCGGCAGAGATAAGAAGAAGGACAGAATTTGTTTGACACAGATGGCTTTTTTGAAGAAGGTTCTACAGCGATTTCATGTTAGCATGGATACGAAGCCAGTTAGTGTACCTTTGGGAGCCCATTTAAAACTTTCACCTGATCTTTCACCAAAGATAGTTGAAGATCGAGAGTTGATGTTGAAGACTCCATATGCGAGTGTGGTTGGAAGCTTGATGTATGCGATAGTATGTACGAGGCCAGACTTATCACAGGCGGTGAGCATGGTTTCGAGATACATGCACGATCCAGTAGTGGATCATTGGGACGTGGTGAGATGGATTTTGAGGTACATTCGAGGTACGCTCAATATTGGTTTGGTTTGTGAGAGGGACACTACAGGTGGGAAGTTATGCATTGGTTTTGTTGATTCAGATTATGCCGAGGATTTGGATAAGTGCCGGTCTACGACGGAGTATGTGTTTACTTTGACCCGTGTACCGATGTGTTGGAGATGCACCTTACAGTCGATGGTGGCTTTGTCTATGATGGAGGCAAAGTATATGGCGATTACAGAGGCTGTGAATGAGGCTATTCAGCTTCAAGGACTTTTGGAGGAACTTGGTATATCGCAACGGTCCCTTACTATTCATTATGATAGCATGAGTGCTATCTATTTGGCAAAGAATCAGGTTTTTCATGCGAGGATGAAGCATATTGACGTTCGTTATCACTTCGTTTAAGATGTTCTTAAAGATGCTGATGTGGATATTGTGAAAGTCCACACGAAGGATAATCCGGTGGATATGCTCACTAAGGTGGTTCCGAGCAACAAGTTTGATCATTGTCAAAACTTGTTACACATTCGTGATTATTAAGGCCGTTGATGGCCATTTGAATAAACTACGGGTGGCTTGATCCCTTAGGAGAGGGGCTACGTAGGCAACCACATTGGTGTAGCCGAATTTGGTGAGACGACACATTGGTGCTCATGTTGGCGTCGGCTCAGTTTTGGGAATACTTCGCCGAGGTGGAGAATTGTTGGATAGCAGTATTCCTATTCTATTTTGGTAACATGAGGTTTTTAGAATTCCTAATCTATTTTGGTAACATGAGGTTATTAGGATTCCTAATTTGTTTTGTTTTTGGTTTTAGGATTCCTAGTCTGTTTTGGTTTTAGTTTTTCTATATATATGCAGATTAGAATCAATCATAAAAAGAGAGGAGAGTTATAATTAAAGATTAGAGAGACTTTTGAGCATTATGAGAGGGAGATATTGTGAGCAAGTTGAGAGCTTTGGTTGAGAGTTAGTTTGTGAGTTTTGTGAGATTGTAACCTTTTGTACTCTCATTGATTTAGCGGAATCTCCCTATCATCTCTCCGTGGACGTAGGCAAATTGCTGAACCACGTAAAATTCATTATCTTGCTATTTGTGTGATTTGTAATAGCTTATTTAGGTTCCATCGACAGGTCAGTCCTAGAACTAATGAGAGGAAGAACTGATATCCCACTTTGTTGAGATATTTTGCTTAAAGTTCTTGTTTTCTTGGTGAAACGAAAATTCCTATTGCGACCTGACTCTGTTGTTATGCTGCCAAAGTGCTGCCAAAATTTCCGCTACGTATAACATTCTGTAACTTCTTTCAATGGACATTCCTTCTAATTATGATATGGTATGCTAGTTGGGTTTGATTGGTTGATATAACTATTATTAGAAGTAAGATGTAGGTTAAATAGGTAATTTTCAAAATTATGAAATCGAAGTAGCAGAAATAACACTTTTGTTTATTACAAAAATATTTGGAAATAGTTGAAATAATGATTCTTTGTCCCTTATTTACTTTTTTAGTTTGGATACCAATTATGAATATTGTTAGACAAAAAAGAACCATTCAAGATTTTATTTAGAAGTGCAGAATATCCACATAATAAAAAAAATCTAATTTTATTCATTAACTGAGGTACTTCTAAGCCTCGAAGGCTAAAAAATGATTTAAGAAGTTATGTTGGAACATATGTATCAAATTCAGATCCTCTCCATTTATGTGGTAACAGGAGAGGATCCAATTACACCAATGCACATCATTCATTTCAAATCCAAGGGACGAGATTATGCATAGGATTTTTAATATTGTAATAGGTGTTTTCATATTAATGGTTATCAGGACAAAGTAGTTTTCAAAACAATAGTGGAAAGTGGTTTAATCTCACTCCCTTGAAATTAAAATAGATGGTACACATTGAGGTAATTCAACCCTCTCAAATTACGGTCTAAATTAAGATGATGCAGATCCTATAAGTATTACATGCACGTTTAAGGAAGTACTGAAAATAATTTTTTGATAGAAATAAATAAACTTTGTTGCTCATAAGTAGCATAAGTGGCTGTACTTTCTTTATATAAGCTACTTTATAGTTAATGTTATCCAAATAAATAGATCCTTGTTAGTTGTATTGATTTCATGTTACTTTTCTTCATGCATGAACTGGATGTGTCGAAGAAAACAGAGGAAAAAGGTTGAAACTTATTTCATTGATACATACGTTGACATATGTACACATAGGCCTATAAGGGGCTGTTTGGCTCGTTTCCCATTTTATTGGGAAACATCAAACCCAAGTTTTTAAAAAAATAGATTGTCGATATTTGGTTCACACATAAAATATGGTGGAAAACCGATTTACACACTTTTCTTATGTTTGATTGATATCTAAAGAAAGGAAAAAAATTAAAACGTGTTCCCTAGCATGTCATATGTTAATATTAGTCCCCCAATTAATAAAAAATTTTAAATTAGTTCCACAAATATCTAACCATTTTACAAACTACTACCTCAAATTTAAAACTTGTCCCACAAATCTTTTAACATTTTGATGTTACTCCCTCAAATCTTCATATCTTGAATATAGTCCCTTTAAATATTTTGCAAATTACTAGTAGTCCCTCAAATCTTTAAACATTTTGAACTTACTCTCACAAATGTTCCTTCTTTGAAATTAGTCCCTCAAATCTTTAAACATTTTGCAAATTACTGTCTCAAATAGCAATTAGATTTATCATTGCGACCAAATTAGATGTGATGATGGGTATGTTCACCCTGCAATTTACGTTGGCAATAATTTTTTTCCTATGTGAGTGGTAAGCACGCTATGATGAACTAAACTAAGGAAAATGAGGAAACCTACTCACTCGTCAATTGCTTTCTTCCTTTTTTAAGTTGAACAAATTAAGAAAAATGGTGGAAATTACTTATACCCTATATTTCTAGCGAAACAAATACAGTAGACACTTTTTCGTGAAAGTGGAGTGAATACCAAAAAGTGAGGGAAACATGTTTCTGTTGGATCTGAGATAAGGGTGAATATAGGGTGTCTACTATTTTTTTGATATACACAGAATATGCAGTGGAAATAAAAATAACAATAGTTAGCAAACAATAAGCAATTGTGGGTATAAAATTTGATTTCCCGAAATAAGGATCTTGTTTGTATTGATAAGAATAGATTATTACAAACTAATGAATCAAAGTTATAACAGAAACGGAGGGAAAGCCCTTCTTGTTTAACGTGGGGTCTTTGATAGCGATAGGATGTCTCAC
The DNA here is from genome assembly GCF_001876935.1 of Asparagus officinalis. Classification (NCBI taxonomy): domain Eukaryota; kingdom Viridiplantae; phylum Streptophyta; class Magnoliopsida; order Asparagales; family Asparagaceae; genus Asparagus; species Asparagus officinalis. The sequence goes on from NC_033800.1 coordinate 47,177,598, forward strand.
TCAGTGTCGGAACCGAGTTTGCTTCCCTGGGATAATCCGAGCAAAGTTGCAGTTGAGCTTTAGCACGCAGTAGAAGCTTGTGTTGACCGAGTTCGAGTTCCCGAGCTTAATGGCTATCAAGTCTGAAAGCTGGAAGAAGAAGCTACAATGCAAGAACAACGCAAAGAGTAGGACGCCAGCCAACTGAGAAGTGAGCTAATAAGCCCTAGAGCGAACCCCTTTCACGTAGCCAGGAGAACCTCTTAAATAGGGAAGAGACAGTATAGTCACTCCCTTGAATCATGGGATATGACCATGTACTGTTGAGAGATGCCATGGCTATCACTTATCCTGTGATCGGCTACTTGATGGGTACGGAGTACTGTACTCCCCCCCTGTCATGGGAAATAGGAAGGCCAATCCCTGTACGTGACATCATAGCTGCCTAACGCTATGGTGAGCTTGGTGAACTTGTAGGTGGACTGCTGATGGCCTGGATGTGCAGGCGAGCTTCGTTCGTGCTGGCAAACTTCAGCGTTTGAGTGGTCTTGACCCGGGCTAGCGAGTCAAGCTTGCAGGCGAACTTCGTTCGTGCAGGCGAACTTCGTTCGTGCTGGCAAACTTTGTTCGTGCTGGCGAACTTTAGCATTTGAGCGATCTTGACCCGTGCTGGCGAGTCAAAAATTTAGGTTAGCTTCATTTGTGCTGGTGAACTTTAGCGTTTGAGCGGTCTTGATCCGTGCTGGTGAGTCAAGCATGCAGGCGAGCTTCGTTCGTGTTGGCAAACTTCAATGCTTGAGTGGACTTGAGTCGTGCTGATGAGTCAAGCATGCAAGCAAAATTGAGCTCTCGATGGCAGGCTTGACGATTAAAGCGAGTTTGCTTGGCTCTTTTGCGTGTAGGCGTACCCATACAGGCGAGTTTTTAAATTTTCCCGTTGTTTGAGGCAAATTTTATAGCCTACAAGACCCCCTTTAAAGTTTTCAGACCTAAATCAGGTCGTGTATGGTCTGAAACACTTTGAACAAAGAAAATCACTATTCATTGGTGGGCACGTGCACCCCAAATGAGTTGGTTTGTTTTGGGCGGACTCAAGAGACAGGCGAACTTGAACAACTGGTGAGCTAAATCAACAGGTGAGCTTTACATGTCGACAAGCAAGCTGATTTGCGTAGGCGAGATTGGGAGATAGGTGAGCTCGAGAGATGGGAGAGATTCACTATCGCAAGTGAGGTTCGAAGTAGTAGTGGGCGGGCCACGTGTTCGCGGGCGGAGCCTTGTGCTGGCCAGCTGGTGTAGCACGAGCGCGTCAGATCGCATTAAATGTGATTTGACAAGGCGACCTCGTTTTCATGCGCCTCTTCTGGCGATGAATCATGGCTGTTGATTTCAAAAACCGTCTTTCGAATTTGGGCATTGTATCGACCATGAACCGCCTCTTGGTTTGGGCTTCGGATTTGACCCGCCTAGCCCGCTCCTTGTTTCGACGGTTCGTCTATAACCGTTGAACTCGAATTGTTGAGAGTGATCTGAGCCGTTGGTTTCGATCGTGGCAACGCCTCTCAACCATCGGTGTCTTGCCTTTAAATAGGCTTCATATCCTTCCTTGGGGGACTACTGTGCTTAGCGATTTTTGCTCGCTCGAATCCTTCAGAGAGAAAGAACTAGACTTTCATCGGACTTCTCTTGTCTCTCTTTCTTCGACTCCAACATGGCGCCAAAAACCAAGAAGTGTGTTTCGAGGGGAAAGGGCCTAAGCCGCTATTCCGGTAGCGTCACCATCGGTGCAATCACCAGTGCCTCCGAAACATACTTGGGTAAGTCCAGGGGGTTGTAGGATGACCCTGTGTCCATGAGCGGGGCGAAACTGAGAAAATGAGCACTGTTTGCTCATCTTCCACAACGAGCTTTGCTATTTTAGGTGATGCTTTGTGATTTTAGGTGAGTTCAGCCTTTTGTCAGGCAAGTTCAGCCTTTTGTCAGGCGTGTCCAGCCTCTTGTCAGGCGAATTCGGCCTTTTGTCAGGCAAATTCAGCCTTTTCCAGATGGGTTCAGCCTTTTTCAGGCAGACTCAGCCTTTGTAAGGCAGGTTCAGTCTTTATCTGACGAATCCAGAACTTACGAGGCGAAGTTGACTTCATCAATTGAGGTTCTCCTGTGCATAGAAGGCTGCCTGTTTGGAGGTCTTTGAGAAAATCTCGCACTTATGAGCAGGAATTTTCTAACTTTCTTTAGCTTTATTTGTAGCCACGTTTTCTGACAAGGCACTCCCGAAGGGTATTGCCATCGGTCTTGCTGGTAGCATGGACTATGTAGCCCCATCCTGATTTTTGCTTCTCTACCCAATGTCAGTGTTTGCTGTTAACAAATCTGTCGAATTGGTAAAGAATGTGTTCGACGGGCATCATCTTACGTTGCGCAAGTTGATCACTGACGCAGTGTTGACGGATGTAGCTAGGAGGGAATTGAAGAAGCCTCAGTTCTTTTTTGGTGATGCTGTGACTGACCCTTTGGCCTTATTGCTTGGAGAGAACAGATGGCTCCGAGTCGTGGGCAGGGTCCACTACTACATTCCTAGCATGCCGAGAGGGTTCTCCATTGTTGAGCTACGCTCATTGTCGGTTCCACAAACGATGAATTAGGATATGACCCCTACTCAAGATGGGATGACTTGTGGGGTCTTTACCGGTTCCACAGCTGGATATGGGGTCGACAGCTCCTGTAAGTGTGTGACTGCTCTGCGTCAAGGCCTGCTACATAACGAGTTACCTGTGGGGGAGACGACTGTGGTGGCGGAGACCTTCCATCATCGCTTCTTCCAAGCTGAGGGACAATTTCCTCCGAAGGACTTCAGGGCTCCAGGGTGGATTCATTCTGCACCTGACAACAATACTTGGTGGTCTAAGATCACCGAGTACATCTTGGCGGAGAATTCTGATCTTGAAGGGTCAGAGTTGTACGTAGCTATCAGGCCACCCAACACGGCCTGAAGATCAAATGCTCCCTAGTTCCAAAGTATTTTGGAATTGTACTGTCTAGATAATGGCATGTTCTTCACACCCAACGGTGAGTTGGGCATAACACTCCACGAGATGTATGACGTATCGAGGTTGTCGTTGGGAGAATTCCCTTATGAGGAGTATATGCGGGGTCAGAATGAGATTGACTACCTCTTGGCCAAGTTTCCTCAGGTGGTGGGGACCCTATGGGAGCTGCTCGGCCACTACCACATATGCTTAAATACCCTAGGGGTGGTGGATCATAAGGGTAAGAAGAAGAGGGCTCCGGGGATCAGCCATAAGAATTAGGCTGATTACATGTTCCTAGAAAATGATGTTAAGGGGAGACCTATTCTGTCATTGGGTGAGTGCAACCAGGCTGAGGTGGAGAGGAGGATATCCAAAGGCGGGACTGTAGAAATCCTCGAGCATGATGAGGGTGGGTTCAAGGTAGGGATGATCTTCGAGTCATTCCACCATCAGGCCAAGTTCCCGATATTAGCAAAGGATTTGCTCGCAGGGTACCTCATGTTGTGGCTGAAGAGGTACATGGTCCCCACTCATTCTTTTGAGGTGATCCTAGTGGAGGTTGTCTACCCAGCGGTTCGCTTGGCTTATGGGCGGCCATATGCATTGGGGCCGGTGACAGTGGCATGTATCCAGAGAGGACTCCACATGCTAATGACTCCATTCTGTTAGGTGTCGCTTGTTGACAAGGGGGACGGAGAAGTCGCCAAGACTCTTAACCCTCGAGTTGGTTGTCATACACCTATCTGACGACATGGTTCGTCTATCACTACGAATGTCTGATGAGCGCACCGGCAGCTCTTCAGGAAGAAGGGTTTGTCCCATTCGTCCAACGCCTGGAGAAGTGCACTTGGAAGTGTAAGGACATCCCCGATATGAGGAAAACACTATCCCACTTCATCCATTATAACTTCCATCGGTTCTTCCCTTATTTCACCGGCGAAGGATATGGTGAGGCCCTACAAGATACAACAATGACGGACCAACACACTGCCCTTTCTCGCGGCGCCTTCAGATGGCTGGTTAACATCCAGTCGGGATACCATATTTTGTGAACGGGCTCCATGTGATATCTGGAGCCGTACATTCCCTGCAGGTTTGCCCGTCAATTTGGGTATAACCAGTTATACATAGGGAACATTAACCCTTATTTGCATTACGAAGGATGGTTAGTGGATGGCGCGCGGG